>NC_042615.1:718539618-718871876 GCF_901001135.1 Rhinatrema bivittatum | reverse complement strand
CAAAATACGACCAGGCGGGGCTCTGATGGGCTTGCTGTGTGGCGGCCCACACAGGACTCCTTCTGGGGTGGCCCTGTCACCTGTTGCAGCACGCGAGCAAGACCTCAGGCTAATCCACTTGGGTGGAGGAGTAAATACGAATTTATTGGCACTTACCCTGAAGTACAAGAGCAGAGATAGGTGCGATAGAACTTGGCACTCCCAATTGGATTTTCTTGTTAGGGTCATCTAATAAACGGCTGCGGCCATTTGCAACCAATTTGAGTGTTATGTTGTACTTGTTTGATGTATTATCACTGGGTTAATGTGAGCGGAAAAAGGGAGGGGGGAAAATGTCATGGGTATCCGGGCTGCCCTAGTTATTTGCCTGTAAGATGGAAAATGCTAGATATGCACAAGAATATGAAGTCAAGAGACCGTTTAACTTCTTCATAATTCTTTACTGTGTTAAAAGATGACAAAGAGCATTGCAATCTAGAAGATACTTGCTATTTTAATGATTGGACATTTCAGAAATCAATTAGGTTATTTTTTTATGTTTTGTTTTTATTTACCAATTAAAGAAGTATATATATTATCTTACTTACGGGCCGATACAGTACAGTGCGCTCCGGAGCGCACTCTTAACCCTATTGGACGTGCGTTTTCAACGCGCTAGCATTACCCTTTATTCAGTAAGGGGCCAAAAACGCGCGTCCAACCCCTCGAACCTAATAGCGCCTGCAACATGCAAATGCATGTTGATGGCCCTATTAGATATTCCCGAGCGATTCAGAAAACAAAATGTGCAGCCAAGCCGCACATTTTGCTTTCAGAAATTAGCACCTACCCAAAGGTAGGTGCTAATTTCTTCGGGCACCGGGAAAGTGCACAGAAAAGCAGTAAAAACTGCTTTTCTGTGCACCCTCCGACTTAATATCATGGCGATATTAAGTCGGAGGTCCTGAAAGTTACCAAAAGTTAAAAAAAAAAAAAAAATTTGAATTTGGCCCGTGGGTCGAAAACCGGATGCTCAATTTTGCCGGCGTCCGGTTTCCGAACCCGTGGCTGTCGGCGGGCTCAAGAACCGACGCTGGCAAAATTGAGTGTCTGCTGTCAAACTCGCTGACAGCCGCTGCTCCGGTCCAAAAGGAGACGCTAGGGATGCACTAGTGTCCCTAGCACCTCCTTTTGCCTGTTTTTACCGCCAGGCCTAATTTGAATAGTGAATCGCGTGCAAAGCAGAGTGGCCTGTGCGAGCGCTGGGAGAGCCCGCTCTCCCGCAGACTTTACTGTATCGGCCCGTTTGTTCTTTAAAATTAGAGGGAGGGATTGGGAATTTGGGAAAGGTTAAATGTATTTGAATATGTAAAGTTTCAGAGACAACGTGTCTATATCGAACTAAGAGGTTCTGCAGTTTTGTTGATGAGGTGTTAAATATATACTTTACCGCCAAAGCCAATATGCCTTGTAATGAAGCATGAGCTCCTCTTCTTTACCAAAGCATTCAATTTTGATACCTAATAAAAATATTTAAACACTGTCATTCTATTTTTATTGGGCACCACTATAGTAGCTAGAGTACTATTCATCTGTCATAATATAAACACAAGTTATTAAATACAGTTTCACAATTCAAGATGAATCCAGTGATAAGAGAATATGCTAACAACATTTTAGTGGTGATCTGCTGGATGGTTCTGATGAGCCATTTTAAATTAAATCATGTTTCACACATAAAGAGGATGAGCTTCCATGTCATGTTATATTCATCCTGAAGGAATTTAAAGGGTTTTCCACAACTGTTTGTAGGAAACCACAGATAGGAATGCAATTTCTGCAGTTTCAGAAGGGCATTATTTTCAGACCACGAATTGCTATTTGTTCAAGGAGAAAGAGAGATAATTGCATGACGTGTGTAATAAGATATTCTTAACTCTATTCAAATTTGTGACAATAATCCATAAACATTGGCATGTTGTTGAAATACACAATAAAGTCTTTTTAGATACTCCAACAATAACTTTCTCTCTGGAAAGGAATATTTCAGAGCGGTTTCCTTTTGCACTTTTGCATTTACATACTAGTGGCTCTACAAGAGGTTTAGATAGACTTTGTGGACATTATAAATATGGGGTTTGTACAATTTACCTTCAAGCTATGAAATTCAAAGAATCTCACCTCCTGAGGGATCTTGCTCATCTTAGTCATTTGACCAATTGCAGCTCCACATTTGTGGTTTATGTGGTTATTTATCCATGTAAATATTTCTATGTGCGCACCCATATGCGCACATGTTATAAAATAGTCTGGGTATACGTACGTACTCACAAATCCCACTTCTACCATGTAAATCAGGGCATTTTGAAAGGGGTGCATGCTGATCCCATTCCCAGTTTTACCAGTTCATCCCCAGTTCACCCAGTTAAGAGAGAGATCTTCCAACACCCTTGGTTTGATAACTTTCATACTCCCAGTTACCCCAACCCTTAAAACTTCACAGGTCTGTCTAGCTTTCAATAAATTTAAAATTACATCTACAGCAAAAGTAAAATTACGCAGTAGGGGGCCTCGGAGCACGCCAGATGGCATTAGTATTTACACGCACATCTTAGGTTCACGCCAGAAAACACCCATGCCCTACCCCGACCAAGTCCAGCCCTGCCCCTTTTAGAAAACTTTTGAGATATGTATGCTACAGGAGATATGCAGCTTTTAAAATGCGCTCGGCATACATGAGCCTGACTTCTTTGTGCATCCCCTAAATAATGCATACATCAGGCTTTTAAAATTCACCTCTAAGCGTGTACAACAGGCATGGACATTGTTTAAAAATACCATCTTAAAAGTGAAGTCCAGATGTATTCCATACATTAAGAAAGGTGGAAGGAAGACCAAACGCCTGCCATCTTGGTTAAAAGGTGAAGTGTAAGAGGCTATTTTAGCCAAGAAAACTTCATTCATAAATTGGAAGAGTCCAGCTGAAGAACATAGGAAAAAGCATAAGCATTGGCAAGTTAAATGCAGAACACCAATAAGACAGGCTAAGAGAGAATTTGAAATGAAGTTGGCTGTAGAGGCAAAAACTCATAATAAAAACTTTTAAAAATATATCCAAATAAAGCCTGGTATTTGTGCACCGACTCTAGCAAACTTTGAGGAGAGGTAAGGAAGACCAGGACATCATCCGCGAAAGCAGAGACTTGAATTCCTGGTGCCCCCATGTGAACCCCGTAATCAGAGGTTTCTTTGTCTATTTACAAGTGAGGCATTGCATTGCACACATTTGGCTCACAACCGCTAGGGAATGCTTGGGAAGGATTACAAGATTATTTCACACCTGGGAGCCCCAAGGGACACTCCTGCTCAGGTTTCTCTAAAGTATTGAAAGAGAGTATAAACCCTACTGCTCTTCAGGCAATACAAAATAAGTTGGTTCTACAGGCTGACATGTATTTAGCACTGGAGAACATCGTCAAAGTTTTAGATAATTGTTATAGTCTGTCCAAAAATGTGGGGATCCGGGAGACGGGATATAAGGTTTTGCACTATATGTACATGTCTAGAACTAGGATGTACGCTGCTAAATTGTGTGATTCTGATATTTGTTTGAAATGTCAGAAGTGCAAAGGCTCCTACTTCCACAGCCTATGGGAATGTGAACAATTGACTCTCTTCTGGGAGGAAGTGTTGGATAGTCTTAACAGGATTCTATCATTGCGCATACCCTGGGACCCTAAACTATGCCTATTGAGACTCAACAACCCGGTACTGAAACTGACGGCACAGGATCAAGTGTTCTTGGGAAAAGCGTTACTCATTGCTCTACAGACGATTATGGCTTTGTGGATTAACATCGAGAGGCCACAAGGAGGGTATTTGCACTCTAGATTGGTGACATTGTTGCAGCATGAATATATGACAGCCAGGAACCAATCTGTGATGCATAGATCTACCTGCTATTCCATTTGGGATAAATTATGGCGGACTCGTCCACTTTCCAAGAGAGATCTTATTACGAGATATACGGATTATGACTATACAGCCACTGCAAGAGATACCTCATAGTCCTAGAGTGGACAGAAGTCTGGCTCCTGAGGGATAGGGAGGGGACTGGGGGGAGGGGATGGGGGAGTTGGGGATTGTATTACTGTATCAGTGTCATAACATGCATTTGCGATATTGTTAATATAGTAAAAATTGTTCAATAAAGAAATGATTTAAAAAAAGAAATATATATATATATCCAAAGCAGGATGCCTGCAAGGGAGTCTTGGACCATTGGATGATCAAGGGGTTAAAGGGGCATTTAGGGAAGATAAGGCCATGGTTGAAAGACTAAATTAATTCTTTGCTTTGATGTTTACTAATGAAGGTATTAGGGAGATACCCATTCTTCAGATGGTTTACTAAGGAACCTGGAAGATGTAGTAGGCCAGATTGATCAAATGAATTAGCAAATTACCTGGACCAGATGGTATAAACCCTAGGGCTCTAAAAACTCAAAACAAAGATTTCAGATCTATTAATTACTAGTACACTTGGGAAGCAATAGAATGCAGCTTGATAGAACGTGGTATGGCTTTCAACGCGGTAACAGGTTAGACCCCAAATTTTTGAAGAAAACTAATAATCTGGTGCCTCTTTTGGTCATTGTTTTCCTTTATATGCTAAATTCATGGTTTTGCTTCAATAATAGTAATATAGAGTAATATGGATACTTTAATTTTTTTTATTTATATATACTGTACAAGGATAATATTGATCTGTAAAAATACAGTATATTAATTCAATCATACATGGAATCACTTATAACATGGAATGATATTTTGGACCCCAAAACCAGTGTTATACAGGGTCCCAAGTGAAATTTGTACTTGAATACTGGAAGGTAGCCAATGTAACCCTGATATTTATAAAAAGCTCAAGGGGTGATCTGGGAAATTATAAACTGGTGAGCCTTTCTTCAGTGCCAGACAAAATTGTGGAAACTATTGTAAAAAAACAAAATAACAGAACATATTGGTAGGCATAGTTTAATGGGACACAGCCAGCATGGATTTGCTCAAGGAAAGTCTTGCCTCACAAATCTGCTACATTTTTTTGAATGGTTAATAAACATGTGGATAAAGGTGAGCCGGTAGATGTGGTGCATTTGAATTTTCAGAAGGTGTTTGACAAAGTCCCCCATGAGAGGCTTCTAATTCATGGGATAAGAGTCTATGTACTTTTGAGGATTGTAAACTGGTTAAAAGGCAGGAAACAGAGTAGGATTAAATGGTAAGTTTTCTCAGAGGAGGAGTAAACAGTGGAGTGCCTCACAGTGTATTTAGACCTGTGCTTTTTAATATATTTATAAATCTGGAATGGGGAATAAGATGTGAGGTGATCGAATTTGCAGATGACAAATTTTTCAGAGTAGATAAACACAGGCAAATAGTTATAAATTGCAGGAGGATCCCAGTGGAAGGGAGTGGACAGTGGACAGTGGAGTGCCTTGGGGATCTGTATTGGGATCCTTACTTTTCAATATATTTATAAATGATCTGGAAAGAAATATGACGAGTGAGATAATCAAATTTGCAGATGACACAAAATTGTTCAGAGTAGTTAAATCACAAACAGATTGCTATAAATTGCAGGAAGACCTTGTGAGACTGGAAAATTGTGCATCCAAATGGCAGATGAAATTTAATGTGGATAAGTACAAGGTGATGCATATAGGGAAAAATAACCCATGCTATAGTAACACAATGTTACGTTCCATATTAGGTGCTACAACCCAAGAAAGAGATCTAGGCGTCATAGTAGATAACACATTGAAATCGTCGGTTCAGTGTGCTGCGGCAGTCAAAAAAGCAAACAGAATGTTGGGAATTATTAGAAAGGGAATGGTGAATAAAACGGAAAATGTCATAATGCCTCTGTATCGCTCCATGGTGAGACCGCACCTTGAATACTGTGTACAATTCTGGTCGCTGCATCTCAAAAAAGATATAATTGCGATGGAGAAGGTACAGAGAAGGGCTACCACAATGATAAGGGGAATGGAACAGCTCCCCTATGAGGAAAGACTAAAGAGGTTAGGACTTTTCAGAACTCTGGAATTTGTTGCCAGAGGATGTGGTTAGTGCAGTTAGAATAGCTGTGTTTAAAAAAGGATTGGATAAGCTCTTGGAGGAGAAGTCCATTACCTGCTATTAAGTTCACTTAGAGAATAGCCACTGCCATTAACAATGGTAACATGGAATAGACTTAGTTTTTGGGTACTTGCCAGGTTCTTATGGCCTGGATCGGCCACTGTTGGAAACAGAATGCTGGCTTGATGGACCCTTGGTCTGACCCAGTATGGCATTTTCTTATGTTCTTATGTTCTTATGGACAAAACAATGAAATCAAGGGTTCAGTCTGTTGCGGCAGTTAAAAAATCAAACAGAATGTTAGGAATTATTAGGAAGGGAATGGTGAGTAAAATGGAAAATGTCATAAGGCCTCTGTATTATTCCATGGTGAGACCTCATTTTGAGTACTGTGTTCAATTCTGGTTGCCACATCTCAGAAAAGATATTGATGCACTGCGGAAGGTACAGAGAAGGGTGACCAAAATGATAAAAGGGATGGAACAGCTCCTCTATGAGGAAAGGCTAAAGAGGTTAGGGCTGTTCAGCTTGGAGAAGAGACAACTGAGGGAGGGGATATGACGGAGGTCTATAAAATCATGAGTGGTCTAGAATGGGTTAATGTAGATTGGCTGTTTACTTTTTCAGAGAATACAAGGCTAGGGTGTACTCATGAAGTTAGCGAGTAGCACATCTAGAACAAATCAAAGAATATTCTTTTTCACTTAACGCATAATTAAGCTCTGGAATTAAACATAAGAACATAAGAAATTGCTATGCTGGGTCAGACCAAGGGTCCATCAAGCCCAGCATCCTGTTTCCAACAAAGGCCAAACCAGGCCACAAGTACCTGGCAATTACCCAAACACTAAGAAGATCCCATGCTACTGATGCAATTAATAGCAGTGGCTATTCCCTAAGTAAACTTGATTAATAGCAGTTAATGGACTTCTCCAAGAACTTATCCAAACCTTTTTTGAACCCAGCTTCACTAACTACACTAACCACATCCTCTGGCAACAAATTCCAGAGCTTAATTGTGCGTTGAGTGAAAAAAAAATTTCTCCGATTAGTCTTAAATGTGCTACTTGCTAACTTCATGGAATGCCCCTTAGTCCTTCTATTATTTGAAAGTGTAAATAACAGATTCACATCTACTCATTCAACACCTCTCATGATCTTAAAGATCTCTATCATATCCCCCCTCAGCCGTCTCTTCTCCAAGCTGAACAGCCCTAACCTCTTCAGCCTTTCCTCATAGGGGAGCTGTTCCATCCCCTTTATCATTTTGGTTCCCTTCTCTGTACCTTCTCCATTGCAACTATATCTTTTTTGAGATGCTGCAGTCTCACCATGGAGTGATACTGAGGCATTATGACATTTTTCATTTTATTAACCATTCCCTTCCTAATAATTCCTAACATTCTGTTACAGATTGACAGAAGATGTGGTTAAGGCTTATCCGGGTTTAAAAAAGTTTTAGATAGCAGTTTATGGCCTTCTCCTCCATAAACCTATTAATCAAGCTGACAGGAAATAGCCACTGCTTATTACCAGCATTAGTCGCATGGGATCTATTTAATGCATGGGTACTTGCTAGGTACTTGAATCCTGGATTGACTACTGTTAGAAACAGGATGCTGTCTTGATGGACCCTCAGTCTGACCCAGTATGGCAATTTCTTATTTTCTTATATTCTTAAGGACAAATCACTAGGGTCAATGGATTCTTATAAAATTAATGGTGAATTTTATGAGTCCATATACATGAATACTTCTAAATAATTTATAAGACACTTGGTTCTCTTTATTATAAAAAAGAAGATTTTGTCCAAAGTATTTTGGTATATGGTAATAAAATTACCCACCTAATCTGCAGGTAAACCTTTGCATCTATGTCCTGTATGTCTTTACTGGGACTTAGCAGAAGCATTTCCTGGGGGCAGAGTTGGGAAGGAGTTTGGTCTTGCGTTCATGTATTTGGATTTTCATAAGTATGCATGTAAATTTTCTCGAAACATTTCTACATACAAATTAGAAGATGTAATTGTGTGCAGTTGTTTTGCGTGGGATAATTTTCAAAGCAAACATACACATGCAAGTATGCTTTCAAAATTAGTGCTGCCTCTATGTGCATTTGCCATATTTCTTATGCAGATTGTTACAAAATTATCCTCTAAGGTGCAGATTTCAAAGCCCTATGCATGCCTGGCCTATTATATAAAGGCCTGGCATCGTGTGTAAAGCCCTGGGACGCGTCTGAGTCCTGGGGCTTCTAAAAACGGGCAGTCCAAGGGGCGGGGCCAGAGGCCTCCGGCACAACGGCTATTTGCTGCTGCGTCAGAGGATCGCGTGCCAGCAGGCAGGCGCAAGAGGTAAGATAAAGGTCTGGGGGGGAGTTTAGAATGGGGCTAAGGGGTAGGAAAGTTAGAGGAAGGGATAGGAAGGATAGAGTAGGGGGGAGGGAACGGGTGAAAGCCGCAGGCATCAGACATGCAAGATATACTAGTGTGCACCCCCTTGCGCATGCCGACCCCCGATTTGATAACATGCGTGCACCTGCGCATGCATATTATAAAATCTGGCGTCCATTTGTGCGAGCCAGGTAGCACGCACATGGACACCCGCACATACAGGTAGATCTTTAAAAAGTACGCCGGATTTTATAAGATACGCACGTATCTTATAAAATCCGGGGTTGGCGTGCGCAAGGCTGCGCAAAATCGGCAGGCTGCACACGCCGAGCCGCGCAGC
Organism: Rhinatrema bivittatum; assembly: GCF_901001135.1. Lineage (NCBI taxonomy): Eukaryota > Metazoa > Chordata > Amphibia > Gymnophiona > Rhinatrematidae > Rhinatrema > Rhinatrema bivittatum. The sequence goes on along the minus strand of NC_042615.1, from coordinate 718,863,025 downwards.
CTGCCTCCATTCCCTCTGAGGCCGCTCCGAAATCGGAGCGGCCCGGAGCGGCCTCGGAGGGAACTTTTCTTCCGCATCCCCCCACCTTCCCCTCCCTTCCCCTACCTAACCCACCCCCCGGCCCTACCTAAATCCCCCCCCCTACCTTTGTTGGGCAATTTACACCTGCTTGAAGCAGGCGTAACTTGTGCGCGCTGCCTCGTAACCCCCGGCACAGGCCGCAGTCTGGGGGACTCGGGACTGCCCTCCCAGCCCGCCCCCGAACCATTGCCACACCCCCGGACATGGCCCCTCCCGCCCCTTTTACGAAGCCCCGGGATTTACGCGTGACCCAGGGGTTTGCGCGCGCCGGCGGCCTATGCAAAATAGGCACACAGGTGCGTGAGTGCCCTGCGCGCATAAATCCTGGAGGATTTACGCGTGCAGGGCTTTTAAAATCTAGCCCACAGCTTTTAAAATTTACCCCTAAATGCCTAACCTTATCTATGCATAAACATTCATAAACAGTAAAATACAAAAAAATATATAGTCAAGGAAACAAAACAACTTGAATAAATCAGCAAGTTGTTTTGGCTACTGCAAATATGTTTGTTCAAAAAGAGCTAGGTATGAAAGTGTCCCTAATTTACAAGGACAATTCTCATTTTGTAACCCACCTAGGATTTTAGATAGTACAGGTAAGAAATATTTTAAATAAATAATTTTTACTCCCATATATGAACTAAAGGTGCATTCCATTGAAGCTAGAAATATATTAGAGCAAATATTTTTGCAGCTGAAATGGAATTCATTTCAAATTACTTTATTGAAAAGGTGAAGACTGTAGCTGGAAAATATGTTTGTGTGGCACTGAGTAGTGCACGCACATGGAGGCGTGTACGTATTTTTTTTTTTTTAAATCTACCAGATACCTTTGCCTGTATGTTTATATATGTGCATGCATTTGGATTTTCATAATTATACACACAAAATTTTCTCAAAAAATATGTGGGACACATAGGGCTAGATTTTAAAAGCCCTGCGCGTGTAATCCTCCTGGATTTACGCGCGCAGGGCACTCACGCGCCAGCGTGCCTATTTTGCATAGTCCGCCGGCGCGCGCAAAGCCCTGGGACGCACGTAAGTCCTGGGGCTTCGTAAAAGGGGCGGGAGGGGCCGTGTCCGGGGCGTGGCGATGGTTCGGGGACGGGCCGGGAGGGTGGTCCTGAGTCCCCCGGCACTGCGGCCTGTGCCGGGGGATGCGAGGCGGCGCGCAAGTTACGCCTGCTTCAAGCAGGTGTAACTTGCCCAACAAAGGTAGGGGGGGGATTTAGGTAGGGTCGGGGGGTGGGTTAGGTAGGGAGGTGGGTTAGGTAGGGAGGGGAAGGTGGGGGGACGCGGAGGGAACGGAGGCAGGCTGCACTGCTCGGCGCGCACAGGCTGCCAATTTTGCGCAGCGTTGCGCGCGCCGACCCCGGATTTTATAAGATACGCGCGGCTACGCGTGTATCTTATAAAATCCGGTTGCGCGAACAAAAGTATGCACGCGCGTACTTTTTAGAGATCTACCTCATAGTTTATAGTTTATTTTTATATACTGACATATCTGAGTACCATCATATAGGTTTACAATAAACAAACTAAAAACAGTAAAATCACATCAAAATACAGCTAAAGTATTGAGGGAGGGCCCTTCTGCGGTAGTCGCAGAGTTAGGGTCTCCCTTAACAGGCCATAAGCCACTGGATTTGTCTAGCATGGAAAGTCCGGAGGAAGTCCAAATAGGACAGACCACCTCACTGAATTTGGTACAAAGAAGTCTTCATTTGGATCCAACAAAGATGGAGGACTCTGTTTATTTGCCTAGAATATCTGTCCCTCAGATAAGTAAACCAGAAGTAGTTACATTGGATGTAATAATGGATGCTATAGTGAGCTTGCAAAATTCTGTAGTTGCACAAGTTAATCCTGTTATAGAAAAAGTGAATAACCTACAGTCAAAAATAATCAATATGGAATTGAGAAAGGATAATGAAATAAAAGATTTAGACAAAATTAAAGGAGATTTAGATAATACAAAATTGGTACAAGATGCAATGATAAAAGAAAATCAAATATTGCAAATGAAATTGGAAAATTTAGAGAATGTGAATAGAAAGAGAAATCTTCGTTTTGTTAATTTTCCAATGTTACCATATCTACCACCTAAAGAAATGTTTAAAAAATATTTGCTTGAGGTTCTTAAAGTACCAGAAAATTCAATACCACCACTAGCTAAGATTTACTATATTCCAATGTATAAAAGAGGAACACAACAGGAAGAACAGGAGGGAAAACAGGTTATGGATAAATTAGAAACTAGTCTGGATGTTTCCAAAAATTTGGACGGTGGTGGCTTCGGTTTATGATTATATGCACAAGATTGAGCACACCCTGGTTGGGGTTTGATACTCATATATATGAAACCTGCCCTCCGTCTCTTTAAAAATTTTCTTTTAGTTTTTAGCAGGGAGGTTGGTTCGGGTCAGACAATAGATCCGCTGACCTCCTGCTTGAACAAGGTTTATTGACAAGATTCACAGACTGTGAGCTATTAAATGATTTAACATCTTAGTAAAAATAATTAAAAAAAGGGGGTTTTTTGAATGTGAATCAGATTCCAAAATTTTGGAAACATCTGACAGTGATATGGTACAGAGTGTGTTTGAGTCAGATCGTGACTGGGTATTCCGTTTATTTTTTAAACATAGGACGGAACTATTTCTGACATTGGCTATAAGAGTTTACCCTGATTTTTCTAAATCAACACATAAGAGGAGGAGGCAATTTCTCTTACTTAGGGCAAAGGTTCTCCAAATAGGGGCAACCTATTGTCTTAAATACCCATGTAAATGTTGTATAGGATACAAGGGCAAGTCCTTTGTGTTTTATACCCCTCCTCAATTGTCATTTTTTTTTGAGTGATAAAACACAAGTGGTGGAGACTGAATTGGAGACTTCGTAGATACCATACGTTCTGTGAGCCCTAACAAACATGTAATAGTACATTGCAGGGTATATTATTGAAATAAGAATATTTCCTTTGTGTTATGCTTAAACTGGCTTCTTATAATTGAGGACTAAAATATAGCATTGTGGAAATATTAGTAGGTAACTAAGTGAATTTATGCTTTTCATCCATATGCATTTTTTTAATCAAGATTGTTCTTGTATTATTTATGTAAAAATTGAATAAATATTAAATTAAAAAAAAATACAGCTAAAGTAATTCTAAAATCAAGTATATGTTTATATACTATATATATATATATATATATATATATATATATATATATATATATATATATACAGTATATAAACATATAATGGCTTTAGTGATGGGGACATTTTCCCACCTCCAGTTTTCCCCTCCTTTGCCAGTATATATATACTGGCAAAGGAATCTGAGCACCTTTATACATCTCCGTCCGTACCACTTCCATACTGTAGCTGAAATGTAAGCGAAAGTTGTTCAGATCCCTTTACCAATATGTTTTAACTCCTCCTCCTGTTTCTCCCAGATTTACCCTTTTACAGCTTATTCAAGATGAGATAAAAACACCTAAGGATAGGTCACACTTCATGATGTTTGTTTTCTTTTAGGACATATGTGTTTCCCAAGCTAAGTATAAGGCCAAATTGATTTTCACCAATACCAAGAAACAATGAAGCACTGTGCACTTGACTTCTTTTTTTTAGGTCTAGTGATAAATTGTTCAAGCTCACTTTTCAAAGGCTCCCAACTTCATTTTTTAGTGTTAAATTCAGTTGTGTCTAAATTTACAGTATATGGCTAGGGAAAAGGCCAAGAATAGCACTGTGGGTACTAACTCACCCTAGAGCAATGGGGGACTTAGTAATTCCCAAGTTTCAAGAACCGAGAGGCAGTACACCGAAGAGTATTATCACATGGTATCAAAAACCCAGAAGAAAAGCATTGAGAAAAGTTGGCAACAGAACAATGGTTTTCAGTTATCTCTCTGGATGTCTTCGAGAGGGTCTGTCTGTCCAGGACATTGCACACACCTTTATAGGTTCAAAACTACACACTTGGGGAAATTGTGTTACACAGATCGGCTATCTCCATTATTCCTTCCTCGCTGTCCTCTTTGTGGGGTAACCCTGACCTACTGACACACTTTACAAGGAGTAAATCATGGGATTTGTGCTATGGAGCAATTATTTGAGAAGGGCAAGTTTATGATGCTTAGAGATTTTAATATACAGTAACTTGCAAGACAGCAAATACTATAATATTTCAGTGCCTACAACTGAAAGGGTTATTTATGAAAGGCCTGCTTATTAATCTGTAACTCCTTTGAAAATTCACCTGTTAGTATATCAAGCATTCTTAAATTAAAAAAAAAAAAAAAAAAGACTGAGCAAAACAATGACATTGCTTTTTATATCATGGGTCTGTGAGTACCTGAGAGAAAAACTAGAAAATAAAGAAAGAGCATGTTTCATAAGCGATGTGCCCCTTAGCACTCAATCGTTACCTTATTTATGGGAGACAAATCAGTGACTTTGCAAGTTAATAAGTAACCAAAGGAGTTTACTAAGGATAAACAAATGATATTAGGAAATGGAAAGTAAGCCAAGAAAGTCATCACATAAGAATCACCCAATCTTGTAAATATTATTCACCTGATATAGCACAAGATCGCATTGATGCCAGGATATTGTTGGGAATGAGAGAGTAAGGTACTCTGACACAATATCCTTGACATCATTTATTAATGTGACATCATGGTAATATATGTTATTTACAGAAAGTTATTTACATACCACATGATTGCATATGCCATCCAGCACCCTTCGTGTCATCAGCCTTGAATTGGGGAGTCGTCAGGTCAGCAAAGGCGAGAAGGGGGTTTTCAGTGTCCAGCACTCTATGGGGCGGATTTTCAGAGCCCTGCTCGCGTAAATCCGCCCAAAACCGGGCGGATTTACGCGAGCAGGGGCCCTGCGCGCCGGGAAGCCTATTTTACATAGGCCTCCCGGCGCGCGCAGAGCCCCGGGACTCGCGTAAGTCCCGGGGTTCTCGGGGGGGGGCGTGTCGGGGGGCGTGTCGGGGGCGGGCCCGGTCGTCGCGGCGTTCCGGGGGCGTGTCGGCAGCGTTTTGGGGGCGGGTACGGGGGCGTGGCTACGGCCCGGGGGCGTGGCCGCGCCCCCGTACCCGCCCCCAGGTCGCGGCCCGGCGCGCAGCAGGCCCGCTGGCGCGCGGGGATTTACGTCTCCCTCCGGGAGGCGTAAATCCCCCGACAAAGGTAAGGGGGGGGGTGTAGACAGGGCCGGGTGGGTGGGTTAGGTAGGGGAAGGGAGGGTAAGGTGAGGGGAGGGCAAAGGAAAGTTCCCTCCGAGGCCGCTCCGATTTCGGAGCGGCCTTGGAGGGAACGGGGGGAGGCAGCGCGGCTCGGCGCGCGCAGGCTATACAAAATCGATAGCCTTGCGCGCGCCGATCCAGGATTTTAGTGGATACGCGCGGCTCCGCGCGTATCTACTAAAATCCAGCGTACTTTTGCTTGAGTCTGATGCGCAAGCAAAAGTAGGCTGATCGCGCTTCTTTTAAATCTACCCCCATACGTCTATAGAGGCAATATCTCCTACTCCCGCTGGACACTGGAAAGTCCAGCTCTTTTATACCATGCCGTAAACAAGTGTGTGTGCGAGAGAGAAATGATTGATCACTATCCCCCCATGTTATTTGTCAACAGTTGCTAGTACCCAGTCCTGGACTCGTCCTGTCCCTGGCATGCAGGCGGCTGATCAGACTGCCGTAATCCTGGCAGGGAGCCAGAAAGCTGCGTTGCACAACCTGTTTAACAAGAACATGTTTATCCTACAGATATTCACAAAGTTTAAAGATGACCTCATACTGGCAATGTGCAGTATTAGAAAATTTTGAAGCCAAGCTCATGAAATTGTGCAGCAATTGTGGCATATTAGCATAAATTTACATAAAACTGATATTTAGGACTTGATTCATTAAGGTCTTTTTCCTTTGACAGAGAATAAGAAAATTAGACCCTTAATATGCCGAAATATATATATATTTTTAAATGCAATATTTTATTTTCCATTCTTTGTTTGACTGGATCTCCTTGTCTTTCTCTTTTCATGTCTCCATCTCAGTTGTTCCCATTTTTACTTTTCATTTGTTTTTAATCCTGTCTCATTTTTCTCTTTTTTTATACCACACCTATTCTCCCACTATAGCTTATCTTTGTTCCTTCCATAAGGTGCCCCTATCCTTACCTGACACCACATTTTCGGTCTATCCTTTTCTTCCTCTTTCCAGAGTCTCTCCTTCCCTCCACCTGTCCTCTTCTTGATCCTTCCTGCAATCTTTCCTCCCTCTAGGCTCTCCCCTCCAAACTTTCATTTTTCCCACCTCCATTTTTCCCCTCCAACCTCTTATCCTTTCCTCCAGGTTCTCCCCTCCAGTCCTTCATCCCTCCCTCAGCCTCTCATCTTCCCTTCTCCCAGCTTCAGCCCCCCCCCCCCCCCCATTACCACTGCTCTGATACTCTGCCACCTCCCTCTCGCCTGTAGTGCTAGGGCTGTTTGCTCTCAGCCCTGCAAGGGTAATGGAGGGAGAGAAGTAAATACAGCTGAGAGCCAGCCTTAGCAGCAGTGGGGGGCAGATTAAGAAAACTCCAGCAGCTGGAATGGCTTTAGTGATGGAGACAGGGAAAAGAAGAAACCCCTGCTGGTCTGGCCTGAGCAGCAGGTGGGGAAGGACAGAAGCCCCTGCCACACATGAGAGGCAGCAATGGGAGTACAAGAGGGTAGTTCGTCATGATTCCACGCCCAGAGTCAAATTCCACGGCTTTTATCGCAGTCAGAGAATCACAACAAGCTTGGGGGCCTTCACCACATTGGCTGTGCCTGATTCACTTTGCAAACATGATTGCAGGGCTCTGGATGGCCTCCTGGCATATTATCTGGGGTAAGGACCATCGCTGAAATGACTGAACTAAAGTGAGTTTGGAGGGGGATATTAAAAAAAAAAAAAAAAGAGGAAAAAAAATCCCCAGGCAGTAATGAATGAATGTTCATGGCACTGGATCCCAAGTCACAGGAGTTCATGGCACTGGAAGCCCAAAGAAGCAGGTTCAAAAAAATAAACGAGTACCTGTCACCAAGGTAGTCTCAGGTTCAGGTTTTCTCCAGAAGTGCCACACACAGCTAGAAGACCACCACACTCCAGCCTGCACAATGGATTAGGAAATGAAGACAATTTAGCACAAGCTTCACAATATATGTAAGTACTGTGTAGTGTGTAATAATGTAATAGGGCCCGTCTTTAAAAAGCATTTTCATGCGTAAAACTGGGTTTTACACATGTAAATGGGCTTTTGAAAATTACTACAATATATGCCATTGAATTGTTCATAGGATTTGCTCACATAAGTGCACTTTACCAGAGTAAATGGCTTTTGAAAATTGCTACGATAGCATGTTACATTTATGCGTGGAACTCCTTTGAAAATTTACCTGAATATGTTTTCCAAACTAATTCTCTGGCCTTTGAATTTTAATCAATAGGGAGATCCTCATTCAATAATCAAATCAATTTTGAAGTCCCCAAGACACTTTAAAATTTTGAAGAAAATACAGCATTTATTGCAAAGAACCTACAAATATAGAATGCATAGATGCTTTATAATAATAATTTAGCAGAGGTTGCTGCTGGTGTTTCTTATCGCATGCAGTAACAGTCTTAAACAGAAATGCACATCAGCAGCTATACATGCTATCTTTTAATCCAAAGCTCCACAAAGGCTGTGGGGCACTGTGTGACATAGTAACATAGAGGTCCATATTCAAAAACCTGCTGATGAGATAAGAGAGGCTAAAGTTATTTGGATATCCAGCAGTACTTATCTGAAAAAAGAAGAGTGCTACTCAGTGTATCTGGATAAAGTTTCTGAGATAAAGTTCTCTAGATAACCTTAAGAAGGTGTTTATGAGAGGAGTAAATGTAACATACAATCATAGCAGTTTTCAAAAGCCATTTACTTATGTAAAGTGCACTTACGCAGGTAAATCCTATGGACAATTCAATGGCATATACATTACTGTAGCAATTTTCAAAAGCTCACTTACATGGGTAAAGTGTATCTACGCGTGTAAAACCCAGATTTATGCGTGCAAATCCTTTTGAAGATTTCCTCCTGAGCCTGCTGTTTGGCTGACCAGAGTTACTTTGGCTTGCCAGGGCTGAATATCGGTGATTAGCAGCTAAACTTAACTGCACCCCCTGCACTGCCTCTTTACATCCGGCTAATTTCTGTGCATGCAAATATTTGCCCTGGCAACATTTTAGCTGTTCAGTGGGGTGAGAATTGAAATAGCAAGATTTGTCTGGCTAATTCCTAAAGTTATACCAACCTCATAGTGGATGAAATAATAACAACATAGTAGATGAAATGTATTCCTTTAGCTTCAAGAGCGGATGTTCCTACCTATGATGTGTTTCAATGGCAACAAAAATACAAACTCATTTGCAGAATGGCACCTTTCCCCTAAAGTCTGTAATATTTTGATTGCAGCTGTGTTACATCAGAGCACGAGAAACCTTTAAACCAGAGCATGAACTTTACTCTTGGTGATCAGAGTAGGAGTCTCCTGTTTGCAGCTCAGGTGCTTGGAGCACATGACCGGGGTCTACTCACTGACAGTGCAAAAGGTAGAGCCTCCCACGAATGTTAAACAGGTCTGTGAATTTTTAAACCAGGCAGACAGGAAAGACTTTTTTTTTTAGCACCTACTGAACAATTTATAGAATTTGATTTTTTTGTCTCAGATTAATCTGTTTTATGAGGGATTAGGAATACATTATTATGAATTTGACTGAGTTTGAAGAAGAATTCTTTGAACTCTAATATATTTTTTGCTTATGCAATTATTTTATTTGTTTATTTATTTAGTTATTTATTCTTCATCACCCCAATACAAGGACTCAAGGCAGTGTACTGCTTGAACTAAAATAATATTAAAATCAAAATCATAATAAATACATAAATCATCTCTCAGCAAAATAAAAGTGGTAAAATTATATGAAAATCATGTTTTCTGAAATTGCAGTTCAGCTGCTCTCTGAAGTAGAACAATTGCTGCCTCTGTCCTTGTACTTTGTAATTAGAAAGCGTTCAAATATTATTTACTTGTAAGTTTATATTTTTATTTATTATGAAAATATTGAAAAGGACTTTTCTGAGATTTAAATTTTCTGCCCCTAACTGGCAATATTTTTTACCTGGGTAAAATTTAGCCAAATAAAAACAGGAAGGGCAATAGGAGTATACTACCATCCACCGGCCAAAATGCTGAGATGGATGATGAAATACTAAGAGAAATAAGGGAAGGCAATATTGACTGGGTAAATGATACAGCAGTAAATGCTAGAGAGATAATGACAGCTTTATAGAGCAATTGCTTCAAGAACCAATGAGAAAGGGAGCTATTTTAGATTTAATTCTTAGTGGAGTACAGGATTTGGTGAGAGAGGTAACAGTGGTGGGGCCGCTTGGCAATAGTGATCATAACATGATCAAATTTGAATTATTGACTGGAAGGGGGACAATAAGTAAATCCACGGCTATTGCACTAAACTTTCAGACAGGAAATTTTGAAAAAACTGTGAAAAATGGAGAAAAACTGAAATGTGCAGTTACAAATGTTAAGGGCCAGATTTTCAAAGCCCTACGCGCGCCGGGCCTATTTTCAAAAGGCCCGGGTCCACATGTAAGTCCCGGGCTTAAAAAAAGGGGCGAGGGTAGGGGCGGGGCCTCCACCCTCGCCCCCAGAGCCTCCAGGCACAGCAGCCATTTGCCGCTGTGCCCTGGATCGCGGGCCGGCCATCGTCCGGTGCGCGCAACCTACGCCTGCCTAGAGCAACATAAAATAAAGGTTAGGGGGTTTTTAGGTAGGGCTAGGGGGGCGGGTTAGGTAGGGGAAGGGAGGGGAAGGTGGGGGGCAGACGGAAAGTTCCCTCCAAGGCCGCTCTGATTTCGGAGTGGCCTTGGAGGGAATGGGGAAAGCCAGCACGGCTCCCCCTTGCGTGCATCAACCCCGGATTTTATAACATACATGTGGCTGCGAGCGTGTTATAAAATTGGGCATACATTTGTGCGCACCGGGTTGTATGCACAAATGTATGCCCGCGTGTAGATATTACGCGTCTTAATGAAATCAGAATAGCTGGTATCCCCCTCCTCTGGTTTAAGTCCTATCTTACCAATAGACTTTACAAGGTTAGAATAGACAACTTTGAATCTAACCCTATACACCTCTCCAGGGGTGTTCCACAAGGCTCATCGCTCTCTTCCACCCGCTTCAACATCTACCTTTTGCCGCTCTGTCAACTCCTCTCTGACCTTGACCTCAATCACTTTATTTACGCTGATGATGTTCAAATACTCATCCCCATCACAGATTCTTTGGCCACCACTCTCAAAACCTGGGAAACGGCCTTATCCTCGATTAACTCCCTCTTCAACCGCCTAAATCTTGCCCTCAACACATCCAAAACTGAACTGATCATTCTCACCCCTACTCAAAACCCAATAAATTCCCTCCCTCAATCTATTACTTTCTCTCAGCATGTACGAGACCTTGGTATCATCATAGACAATCACCTCAACCTTAAAAGATTTATTGGCTCAACGATGAAAGAATGTTACTTTAAACTTAACACCTTGAAAAAACTCAGACCTCTCCTCCACTTTAATGATCTCCGCACTTTACTGCAAGCCACCATACTATCCAAAATTGATTACTGTAATTCCCTCCGCCCTGGTTTACCCAAAGTCACTATGAAATCCTTACAAATAACTTCAAATCTCTGCTGCTAGAATTCTAACTAGCTCTAGAAAAATAGATCATATCATCCCCATACTCAGAGATCTTCACTGGCTCCCAATCTCCTACTGCATATTTTACAAAGCACTCACAATAATACATAAAACTCCACAACCAGAACATGCGATGGATGAATGACTCCATCCAATCTCAAACCGCTAACAGCCCTATCAGATCCTCCTACAAGGGCATTCTATTCACCCTTTCACCTAAACAGTCTCACTTTAACACCACAAAAGAATGAGCACTTTCCATAGGTGGCCCCCATACCTGGAACACCATGCCTCCAGATCTCAGACAAGAGCCATGCACTCATAAATTTAAGAAAAAACTCAAAACATGGCTATTTAAACAAGCTTACCCTTAACCACTGCCCTGCCTCAGTTAACATTGCATTATTGCTCAGTTCATCATTGTTAACTACTGCGTCCTCCATCTATCTTGTAATCCCCGCTACATGTAATTCCCATTTACTGTTAACATTGTATTATCGCTTAACTTATTATTGTTAATGCGCCATGTCTACCATAAATTTTGCAATCCCGTTATACCTTTTAATACACGTAGTCCCCTGCCCTGCTCCATGTAGTTTTCGTTTACCCTTACAATTGCATTTTTTGTTAACTCGTTATTGTTTATGCTGCACCTATCTTATATCTTGTAAAGCCTTTCCTTTCTGTAGATCCCCGGAGGCCCCTGCCCTTTCCATGTAACTTTATTCGTTTACTGTTAATAAAGTTCGATGTAAGCTGGCATGATGCACCTACGAATGTCGGCATATAAAAATTCTTAAATAAATAAATTAAATATTAAAATCCAGCCCTAAGAGTGTACAAAAGGCATGGACATTGTTAAAAAAAAAAAAAATACCATCTTAGAAGCACTGCCCAGGAAGGAAGGCCAAACAATTTCTGCTCTTCCTGTTGTCTCTAACTCTCCTGAATGCATTTTATTTATTTATTTATTTAAAAACTTTTATATACCGGTATTAGTATGCATACATCATACCGGTTTACAATGTAACTTTAAAGGTAGAAATTACAACGAACAGGGAGGGCGAACAAGGAGGAGTATACAAAGAGCAGGAGGTGGAGGAATTAAAGCAATAAATAAAAACTGCAACGGACTATTTATAGGAATATACAAGGCGTAGGCAAGATACTTGCAGAAGTCGGTGTACTTAATCAGGGTAGGCTTGTCGGAAGAGCCATGTATGAGGAGTAATCTTTTTATACATTGAACAAATCAAAGAACTCTGACCTTGCCAGGGACCTGTTGCATTGATCATCCATAATAACATACATTTTTACTGATGTCTCAGATTGTCCTTTGGAATATTCCATTGCTAAGCATATCTTGGATCAAGTCCTTCTGTCATGGCACTCACCACAGTCTTCAGTGCATTTGGGTGCAACTTCAGGTACCATTGTCTCACTCTCTGATGAAATTTTTCTTCCTGCTATGCTTAAACATGGAGGTAGCAGCATTCTGAGGGCCGGATTTTAAAAGCTCTATGCGTGCCGGGCCTATTTTATGCAATTATTTTATTTGTTTAGTTATTTATTATACTTCGACAGCACCCCCCTGTTGGGCGTACATGTGTGCACGCCAGGTAGCACGCGCACATGTACACCCGCGCATATGTTTTAAAATGTACCCCTGAGAGTTTAGGTTTGCAGCATCTGGATGGAGGGCTGAGGCAGGTTGGTTGCTATTATACTCTGCACATTTAATGATTGCCTTACAATCTTTAGAGAGGTAATTTGTTGAAGAGCAACAGCTGTAACAAAATTGCATATTCTTTGAGCACTCATTTAGTGACCTTTCTCTAAAGCCACAATATTTCTTTAGAGGATGAGATTTTCTGTGAATAGGGCATTGTCTGTTTGGTCCTCCACCTCTCTTGTTTGTTGTGTCGGTGACACCTCTGTTTTCTGTACAGATATGGGGTTTTTCCTGTTATCATATCTTTTGGTTGTTCTTCCATCTCAAGGGTGGTTTGCACTGGTCACTTCTGAGATTTATTTATTGTTATTTATTTATATGTTTTTATATACCGTTGTTTGGAACTGGCCTTCACAACAGTTTGCATCTGAAACAACAGTGGTACATGTAACGTTATGTAGGTGAAACAATATTTGTAACTTTTAACAAGAATAATTGCATGTAACATTTGACAATAGCATGTAGTCTGTAAATAATAACAATAGCAATAATAACAATAATAATGTAATAATAGCATGTGACATTTAACAAGAACAATGGCATATGATATTTGATAAAAGTATGGCTTAGGTGTGTTATGGTTGTTTATGATATGATTTCGGTGTATGGTTTGAGGGGTGAGATGTCATGTGACATACCAAATTTGAAACTCTGATCATTTCTTGCCTCTTTTTAATCCTAGATGAACCTGGAGAAAACTGTAAATGGAAGAAAAGCAACATTATTCTCTTCTTTATATCTAGAGCCTAGGGAAACCCATTTTTCCTATAGGCTGGGTGGCAGCTTTTGCAATATTGGCTAGAGATGAACTTCGTTTTTTTCTACCAGGTTGTTTTTTTGAGTCTGACGCTTCGGGGTAAAGTTCGTTTTTCCTCGGTTAGTTTTTTGGAAAAACGAACAAAAACTAAACGGCGAAAAATGAAACGGGCCCAAAAAATGACGCAGGAAAACGAAGCTCAAAAAAACCCACCCCAAGCATTAAAATTTACTATAATACATTAAATACAAACCCCCCATCATCATCCCAATCCCTCCCCAAGACTTACTAACATCCTTGGTGGTCCAGCAGGGTCCTTGCGAGGGATTTCTCCCTCCATGCCATCGGGCTGTCTGGCCTGTCTCGATCAAAATGGCACCGATAGCCTTTGACCTACTATGTCACAGGGACTACCGGTGCCATTGGTCAGCCCCTGTCATGTGGCCATTGGTGCCATCTTGTGCTCCTACCATGTGACAGGGGCTGACCAATGGCACCGGTAGCCCCTGTGACATAGTAAGCGCAAAGGCTATCGGCGCCATCTTGATTACTGCAGCCGATGGTCCAAGTGCAGGAGTCGCTGCCGGACCCCCACTGGACTTTTGGCAAGTCTTGTGGGGGTCAGGAGAGTCCCCCAAGACTTGCCAAAAGTCCCTGGTGGTCCAGCGGGGATCCGGTGGCGACCTCCTGCACTCGGACCGTCAGCTGCCAGTAATCAAAATGGCAAAATTGCTACTGATGCAATTAATAGCAGTGGCTATTCCCTAAGTAAAATTGATTAATAGCCATTAATGGACTTCTCCTCCAAGAACTTATCCAAACCTTTTTTGAACCCAGCTACACTAACTGCACTAACCACATCCTCTGGCAACAAATTCCAGAGCTTTATTGTGCGTTGAGTGAAAAAGAATTTTCACCGATTAGTCTTAAATGTGCTACTTGCTAACTTCATGGAATGCCCCCTGGTCCTTCTATTATTCGAAAGTGAAAATAACCGAGTCACATCTACTTGTTCAAGACCTCTCATGATCTTAAAGACCTCTATCATATCCTCCCTCAGCCGTCTCTTCTCCAAGCTGAACAGCCCTAACCTCTTCAGCCTTTCCTCATAGGGAAGCTGTTCCATCCCCTTTATCATTTTGGTTGCCCTTCTCTGTACCTTCTTCATCGCAACTATATCTTTTCTGAGATGCGGTGACCAGAATTGTACACAGTATTCAAGGTGTGGTCTCACCATGGAGCGATATAGAGGCATTATGACATTTTCCGTTCTATTAACCATTCCCTTCCTAATAATTCCTAACATTCTATTTGCTTTTTTGACTGCTACAGCACACTAAGCCGACGATTTTAAAGTATTATCCACTATGATGCCTAGATCTTTTTCCTGGGTGGTAGCTCCTAATATGGAACCTAACATCATGTAACTACAGCAATGGTTATTTTTCCCTATAAGCATTATTAAGCAACACCTTGCACTTGTCCACATTAAATTTCATCTGCCATTTGGATGCCCAATCTTCCAGTTTTGCAAGGTCCTCCTGTAATGTATCACAGTCTGCTTGTGATTTAACTACTCTGAATAATTTTATATCATCCGCAAATTTGATTACCTCACTCGTCGTATTCCTTTCCAGATCATTTATATATATATTGAAAAGCACCGGTCCAAATACGGATCCCTGAGGCACTCCACTGTTTACCCTTTTCCACTGAGAAAATTGACCATTTAATCCTACTCTGTTTCCTGTCTCTTAACTAGCTTTTAACCAGCTTCCAACAATGGGGTTACCCTCCAATAGATCTCTTTGCGTCACCTCAAAACCGCAAAGTAGAGAACTTCTGCTCTCTCACTCGCAGCCAACACTATCAGCCAAGAGATGCATTCTCTCTCTCATGGGCAACAGGTCTCCTATATGCATTTCCTCCACTTCCACTTCTCTCAAAGACTCTCATGAAGTTATGTCAAGACAAGGGAACCATGATCCTGATAGCACCTCATTGGCCACACCAAGTGTGGTTTCCAATACTTCAGGATCTCTCCATTCGCAGACACATTCCCTTGGGAAAGGACCCACTTCTGATTACGCATAACGCCGGGTGCCTGCACCAATCTTCAAGTCTTGTCCCTGACGGCATGGATGTTGAAAGTTTAATTCTTCAGCCACTTAACCTTTCTGAATCAGTTTCCCGTGTCCTGATTGCTTCACGGAAGCCTTCAATGAGAAAATCTTATTCTTACCAATGGAACAGGTTTCAGTCATGGTGCTCTTCTCAATCCCTTGACCCCTTTACCTGTCCAATCACGAAGTTTCTGGACTATCTCTGGCACTTGTCAGAGTCAGGTCTAAAAACTTCCTCCATCAGAATGCATGTTAGTGTGGTGGCTGCCTTCCATTAAAGGTGTCGGGGATGTTCCCATATCAGTACAACCACTTGTAACACGTTTTCTGAAGGGCTTGCTTCACCTCAAGCCTCCACTGCGTCCTCCGGCCCCTTCTTGGGACCTCAACCTGGTTTTGGGTCGGCTCATGAAACCACCATTCGAGCCTCTCTAATCCTGTGAACTTCGCTATCTCACATGCAAAGTGATTTTCCTTTTGGCAATCACTTCGGCTCGCAGAGTTAGTGAGTTACAGGCCCTAGTTACCTATCCGCCTTACACTAAACTTCTGCAGGACTGGGCAGTACTCCGCCCTCACCCTAAGTTCTTGCCTAAGGTAGTATCAGAGTTTCATCTCAATCAATCCATTATACTACCTACCTTTTTTCCCAGGCCCCATTCCAATCCAGGAGAGCAGGTTCTGCATACCCTTGATTGTAAACGGGCTCTAGCGTTCTACCTAGACCATACAGCTGCCCACAGGAAAAGCACTCAATTGTCTCTTTCCATTCCATCAAATTGGGGCAGCCTGTGGGTAAGCAGACTCTCTACTCCTGGTTAGCGGACTGCATATCCTTTTGCTATCAGCAAGCAGGCATTCCACTTCAAGACCGTGTTAAAGCACACTCTGTGAGGGCCATGGTGACTTCAGTAGCTCACCTATGCTCGGTGCTGCTTCCTGACATTTGCAGGGCTGCCACCTGGAGTTCTCTCCATACCTTTACAGCCCACTATTGCTTGGACAAGGCTGGAAAAGATTCCATCTTCAGCCAATCTGTCCTGCGTAACCTATAGGGATGTGCAGACAAAAAGTTTATGTTGATAAGTCCATAAGTTGAAGGTGAGGGTCAATTTCGGTCAATATGGACATATGGAGAATTCCATAAGTTGAGGCTATGTCCATACGTTCACCGGTTCCCTAAATAAAAATTTAAACCCCTCACCCTCCTTAATCCCCCTCCAAGACTTACCAAAACTCCCTGGTGGTCCAGCGGGGAGTCAGGAAGCCATTCCTGTATTCCTTTGCGAGGAGCACGTGACGTCGGCGTCACATTGGAGTGACGCGGACGTCACGTGATTCACCCCCCAAGCTGGCCAAAAGTTCCGGTTGGGTCCAGCAGGGGTCCCAGAGCGGAGGCGCGGTGAATCACGTGACGTCCACGTCACTCCAACGTGACGCCGATGTCACGTGCTCCTCGCAAAGGAATACAGGGATGGCTTCCTGACTCCCCGCTGGACCACCAGGGAGTTTTGGTAAGTCTTGGGGGGGTCAGGAGGGTGGGGGGTTTAAATGTTTATTTAGGTTCGACGTATTCAACATAGCTATGTTGGATAAGTTGGAAATCGCGATCGTTGCGCCTCATCACTTTTTTAAGTTAAAAAAAAAAAAAGTTGCGTTTTACATATGCGTTCAAAACGAATGCACCCCCTAGTAACCTATTCACAACTTGACGTACCAATACCCTTCTGCCTGCCTGGTAGGGTTCAGGATGCCCTCGGCCAAATTTCACCCCAGTCCTAATGCCTTGCACACCTGGGTTCATTTGGTGCATACTCGGACATCCTCAGCTCGGTACTCACCCATATGTGAGGACTACCATCCTGCTTGTCCTGTGAGAAAGAAAATGTTGCTTACCTGTAACAGGTGTTCTCACAAGACAGCAGGATGTTAGTCCTCACAAAACCTGCCCGCCGCCCCGCCGTGTTGGGTTCATTACCTTTCTTATTTTATTTTTCGGCACTTCCTGTAGCTTTTTAAACAAGACTGAAGGGGGACCCCTGCTGGCTGCAGGGTTGGTGCCATGCTGGGCATGCCCAGTAGGGGCCAGTCAAAGTTCTAGAAACTTTGACAAAGTGTTCCATAATAGGATGGAGCCCAATGTCACCCATATGTGAGGACTAACATCCTGCTGTCCTGTGAGAACACCTGTTACAGGTAAGCAACATTTGCTAAAAAGGGGCGTGTGGGCGTCATGTGTACACGCTACTCGGCGTGCACACATGTACACCCGATTTTATAACTTGCGCGCTCAAGTTATAAAATCAAGGATCAGTGCACGCAAGGGGGTGCACAGTTGTGCACTTTGCGCATGCCGAGCCGCACTGCCTTCCCCCGTTCTCTTCCTCCTAGCCTGACCTTCCCACCCCTTCCCCTAACCTTTCCCCCCAGCTCTACTCTAACCCCCCCCGACCTTTATTTTACCTTTTGCGCCTGCCGGCCAACTGCCAGCCCACAGTCGGCCGGCTGGTAGTCGGCCAGGCTCCTGGCACAGCTGGCAAATATGGCGGCTGTGCCAGGAGCCTGACCCCACCCTGCCCCACCCCGCCCCCGGAACACCCCTTTTGTAAAGCCCCGGGACTTATACGCGTCCCGGGGCTTTACGCACGCTGCCGGGCCTTTTAAAATAGGCCTGGCATGCGTAACCTCTTGAAAATCCGGCCCATAGATCTCGTACAACACAGCAAATTATCCTGCTCAGGAAAAAGCTTAGACCGCCCTGTTTTTTCCCTGGTAAAATGTACGCCTGAAAGTGAAAATGCATATATACTCTTGACTGCTATACAATAGCATATGTGTGCATATATAGTATTTTTACATATGAAAATTCACTCTTAACAGGGCAATTTTCAAAAGGATTTGCAAGAATAAAACACGATTTATGCACTTAAATAGGATTGCATGCATAAAACATGGCTTATGCCCCTAAATGGGCTTTTGAAAATTATTCTAGGGTTTATGCATGTAAAAGGTCACTTGGAAGTGATTTCCTGCATACTTTTATGTATGTATTTATTTATTTACGTAGTTTTGTATACCGACACTCATTTCGAAAAACATCACATCGGTTTCCATTTAACATAACTTAGCAACAGAGCTTTACAATTGACAAAAATTAAAGAACAAAGGGATTGATAACACAGCTGGAAGAAAACTAGGTTGGTTAAATGTAACATAATTATAACAATTTGGGAATAAGTTAAAGATGGTAGGAAAGGTGTATAAATACAGGGAATTGAGAAAAGGGAGAAGTACTTGAAAGGTGCATTCCCTGGGCAGAGTTGGGGGTGGGGAAACCATTTGCACATCTAATTTTCATTTTGAAAAGTATGCTCATAAATGTAAGTATACACATTTAAACTTGCTCCAAAGCAATACGTAATCTGATATAAAATTACCCACTAAATGAGAGAGGTTTCATAAACCTGACTATTTTATTAAAATGGCAACTAAAAATACTGATCTGGCAACAGAACGAAATCAAAAGTCTGAACTTGCTTTATGTAAGCATAAAAGCAAAGCTTTCCTGGTTTTATCAACAAACTGACTATAATAGAAGAGTATTAGTAAATCATTCCAGATGGAGTCAAAATGTCTGTGGCCTACAGTCTACCAGTGGAGACTTGATATGCTTGCAAGCACGCTCTCTCTCTCTCTTTGCACTTCTAAAGAAAAATAAAATAGATTCAGAAAAGAGGATTGTCATGTTTATCTACAGCAAAGTTAGAACTATGTAGGTGGGAAAAGAAAGGAAATCTTAACTGAGGATAAAGTTGCTTGTTAAAATAGAATCCTACTGTATTAGAAAGACTTGGAAAAAACATGTTTGTGGATTAATTCATTTTCTAATATTGGAAATAAAGTGACAGATTTCACTTTATTTGAGCAAAGTACAAAACAAATAAGAGAAGATTTGCAGAGCAATTCATATGAGTGCTTTTTGAAAAAAATCAAGGGTAGAAAAACATGATATAAATTGATTTAAGCTCAATCCAACCACACCCCCTGGGTAGGGCTATGCTTAGGAGGTATAGGGTCAGCGGTGACTTTGTGGGGAGCTCTGCCCCCTGATATCTAACATCACTTCCCATTCCTCAGGAGTGCCATCGGGGCAAGAGCTGCAGCAGCCTGTACTGTGGAGACATTTGCAGAGCCGTAGTGTGCCTATGGCCAATATGGCCACAACTATAGGCACCGCTACCAAAAGGCGCCAGCGGGTCCTCAGCAAAAGAAAAGCAGCACTGCCCCGTCGAAACTGAATGCACGGCGCGGCCCCACTGGCAACGCTGCTGATTCAGTGGAGCCGCGCTGCTTTTCCACTTACTAAGGCAGCGCTTATCATGCCGACAATTTCAGTGGGGCCGCACTGCTGAGGAGGAGGAGGAATGCACCTGCCGGAAGTAGTCCAAAGCCCCATGGCCGGAAGTCATTCCCTTGGCCCTGGGGGGCTGAGGAGATTGCTGCTGCCTGCTGCATAAAGGAGGAAGTGAGTAAGAGAGTGCATGTGTGTGGGAGAGTGAGATTAAGCGTGTGTGCTTGTGTGTGAGAGCTTGTGTGCATGTATGGGGGAGAGGGAGCATGTTTGCTTGTATGTGGGGGAGAGGGAGCATGTGTGCATGTATATAGTAGGGATGTGAATCGTTTTAGGACGATTAAAATTATCGTCCGATAATTTTAATATCGTCTTAAACCGTTATGGAACACAATACAATAGAGATTCTAACGATTTATCGTTATAAATCGTTAGAATCGTGAGCCGGCACACTAAAACCCCCTAAAACCCACCCCCGACCCTTTAAATTAAATCCCCCACCCTCCCGAACCCCCCCAAATGAGTTAAATAACCTGCGGGTCCAGCGGCGGTCCGGAACGGCAGCGGTCCGGAACGGGCTCCTGCTCCTCAATCTTGTTGTCTTCAGCCGGCGCCATTTTCCAAAATGGCGGCGAAAAATGGCGGCGGCCATAGACGAACACGATTGGACGGCAGGAGGTCCTTCCGGACCCCCGCTGGACTTTTGGCAAGTCTCGTGGGGGTCAGGAGGCCCCCCACAAGCTGGCCAAAAGTTCCTGGAGGTCCAGCGGGGGTCAGGGAGCGATTTCCCGCCGCGAATCGTTTTCGTACGGAAAATGGCGCCGGCAGGAGATCGACTGCAGGAGGTTGTTCAGCGAGGCGCCGGAACCCTCGCTGAACGACCTCCTGCAGTCGATCTCCTGCCGGCGCCATTTTCCATACGGAAAATGGCGCCGGCCATACGCGTATGGCCGGTGCCATTTTCCGTACGAAAACGATTCGCGGCGGGAAATCACTCCCTGACCCCCGCTGGACCTCCAGGAACTTTTGGCCAGCTTGTGGGGGGCCTCCTGACCCCCACGAGACTTGCCAAAAGTCCAGCGGGGGTCCGGAAGGACCTCCTGCCGTCCAATCGTGTTCGTCTATGGCCGCCGCCATTTTTCGCCGCCATTTTGGAAAATGGCGCCGGCTGAAGACAACAAGATTGAGGAGCAGGAGCCCGTTCCGGACCGCTGCCGTTCCGGACCGCCGCTGGACCCGCAGGTTATTTAAGTCATTTGGGGGGGGTTCGGGAGGGTGGGGGATTTAATTTAAAGGGTCGGGGGTGGGTTTTAGGGGGTTTTAATGTGCCGGTTTTGCGATTTTTAGATTTTTAGATTTTTCACGATTTTTCACGATATTTTACCCCCCCAAACGGCAACAATACGATTCCCTCCCCCTCCCAGCCGAAATCGATCGTTAAGACGATCGAGGACACGATTCACATCCCTAGTATATAGGAGAGCATGTGTGCATGTGTGTGGAGGGAGAGAGCATGTATCTGAGAGAGTGAGAGAGCATGTGTGTGTATGAGAGGGAGCATGTGTGTGCACAACTACCCCAGTTACTCTTTGCCTGCTAATCCATGACAATTTCAGGGCATCTGGAAATCAAATATTCCAAGGTATGGATAGCGGGGAATTTTTTTTAAATCCTTATTTTAAATGTTGCACATTATTTGATGTGTCTGTCTTGAAATATTTTATTGATGTTAAGAAGACTTTTATGAGTTTTTAATTATTGAATATTGTTCTATTCATTAACAGGTAGATCTTCAAAAAATACGCGCGCACGAACAAAAGTACACCAGATTTTATAAGATACGCGCGTAGCCACACGTATCTTATAAAATCCGGGGTCGGCGCGCGCAAGGCTGCGCAAAATTGGCAGCCTGCGTGCGCCGAGCCGCGCAGCCTGCCTCCGTTCCCTCCGAGGCCGCTCCGAAATCCCTGGTGCAAAAAAGGTTGGGGACCACTGCTCTAGACCAACTCCATTCAGTTTATATCCTTTCGAAGGTATGGTCTCCAGAATTGTGCCCAGTATTCCAAATGAGGTCTCACCAGGAATACTGGGGCAATATCACCTCCTTTTTTCTCCTGGCCATTCCTCTTCTTTTGCACCCAAGCATCTTTCTGGCTTTTGCTGTCATCCCCAGTTCCCGCTTTTCTTTCATGCTTAGAAGAAGGTCACTTCCTGTACTGCATCTCTCCCTTGGGTTTTTTGTATCCTAAATGAATAACTCTGCATTTTTTTAGCATTAAATCTTTGCTGGCAGACCCTAGACAATTTCTCATGCATTGCTAGACCTCCCTCATGTTTTCCATCCTTTCCTTGCATATTTTAGTATCATCTGCAAAAAGATAAACCTTTCCCGACAATTATTCTGCAATGTCACTCATGAAAATGTTAAAAAGAACTGGTCCACGGACCAATCCCTGCAGCACACTGCTAGTAATGCACGCCCCCCCCCCCGAGTGAACTCCATTTACAACTACCCTTTGTCGCCTTCCATTCAGTCACATTAGGGCCCACATAGAAGGCACTCAATTTATTTATAAGTTGCCAAGGCAGAACCATGTCAAAGGCCTTACTGAGATTATTGCTATATGTATATATATTCTAACTAGAATACACTGAATGAGGAGTTCCAATTTCAAATTGATTTGCATAAATTCACTAGAAATGTTTACTTCCAAGATGTGCTTTAAAGCAAGGCCACAAAAAAGCACAGATAATTAACTTGATCCTGCCCTTCTGTGAATATGATTTTTAAAAATTCAAGCTTTTCATATTCATGCACAATATGAGATTTATGATTTAAAAATATCAAAAGAAAAATACTGTGTTGAAGAGAAAATAGATATAAATATTGGGGTTAATTTTCAAAAGAATATATGCACTTAAATGGCCTTGTGAAAATTACTTTGGGGGTTGCACAAGTAAAAGTACACATGGAAGTGATTTTGCACATATTTTTATATGTATTGCAAAGAGGTTTTCACGGGGGCAGAGTTCGAGTGGTGCAATCATTTACGCACAATGGGGTCGTTTTTAAGACCCGTGCGTGCAGTGTGTTTGCCCATCGTTCCACACTTCATTGTGGGTTTATCCTCTAACTATTTTATAACATATGTGCGTCGGCGCACGCGATTTATAAAATACAATATTCGAGAGCACATGCACAGCAAATTTTAACATCTGCATGAGCGAGCGGATGGCCTCCTCCGCATGCAGGGGGCAAATTTTAAAAGGCCAGACGTGGCAATGGGAGAAGGGCTTCCCCAGTTCCCTCCCAGTCCGCTCCAATTAAGGAGGGAACTTCCCTATACCCCATCTAACCTTCCTACCTTTTCCCCTCTCCTACCTGACCCCTAACCCCTTCCCAGCTACTTACATTTTTTTTGTTAGATTACTTACAGCTTCCCCAGGATAGCACCCACCCCGTCCCTGGCCTGCCCCTTTTGAGAGGCCCAGCACTCCAACACGTAACAGGGGTTGCGCATGTGGCCAGGCCCTTCTGAAAATGCCCGTGGCATGCACAAGGCCCTGCCACATGCATAACCCCCGCATGGGCTTCTGAAAATTAGCCCATCATGTGGCCTGATTATAAAAAGCATTTACACATTTGGGGGTAATTTTCAAAATGATTTACATGTGTAAATGTAACTACTGTTGTAAAAATTTTCAAAAGCCATTTACCCACGTAAAGTGCGCAATTCAATGGCATATATTGTAGCAATTTTCAAAAGCCCACTTACATGGATAGAGTGCATTTGTATATGTAAAACCTAGCTTTAAGGGGTAGATTTTCAAAAAGGGCGCCCTCGCGTACTTTTGTAGGCGCATCAGGCGCAAACAAAAGTACGCTGGATTTTAGTAGATACGAGCTTAGCCGCGCATATCTGCTAAAATCCTGGATCGGCGCGCACAAGGCTACCGATTTCGTGTAGCCGGCGCGAGCCGAGCCGCGCAGCCTACCTCCTTTCCCTTCGAGGCCGCTCCGAAATCGGAGCGGCCTCGGAGGGACTTCGCTAACGCCCTCCCCTCACCTTCCCCTCCCTTCCTCTACCTAACCCCCCCCCCCGGCCCTGTCTAAACCCCCCCTACCTTTGTTGGGGGATTTACGCCTCCCAGAGGGAGAAGTAAATCCCCGCGCGCCAGCGGGCCGCTGACGCACCTAGACGCGACCCGGGGGCGGTTCCTGACGGGGCGGCCACGCCCCCAGACAGCCCCGAAAACGGCGTGCCGCTCGGCCCCGCCCCCAACAAGCCCCCCTCGGAAAACCCCGGGACTTACACGAGTCCCGGGGTTCTGCGCGCGCCGGCAGACCTATGTAAAATAGGTGCACCGGCGCGCAAGCCCTGATAGTATGTTTCATTTACATTCATAACTCCTTTGAAAATTCACCTAATACTTTTAATTTTTTAAAGTAAGTGTGTAAATGTATGAAAATTAGGGATGTTATAAAATTAGCCTCAGTATTATGAAAAAGACAAAGTTGGCTTTGCAGTCATGTACAGGTATGAGGAAATGAATACCTTACACAGTAAGAAACAAGCTAAAGATGGGGAGAAAGTAGCCAGGCAGAGAGGACTCCAGAGGTAATGCTGCCGTATAAGGAGAATTTGAGGCTGCTGGAAGTTATAGTCCTGGGGAGTCGTCACCTAAAGCCAGTCAGAAGGAAGATATTGACCAAAGAAGAGTATGATAGTAATTGGGCAGTACATGTGAGACTAGCTAAGGACTTATTTAGAGAGAGCAGGGTCTCTGCTGGGTGGCAAACTGCCAGGGAAGTAAAGTCTGCCAAGAAGGCAGAGGGCTCCTAGTGAAGCAGAGGCCTGTTAGAGGAGACTGTCACTGTGCAGGACAGAGAGCTGCCACTCCAACTGTGGAATTTTTTGCTGGTCAAGGTTAATAGTATAGCCACGTAGATCTGCATTCGCCACTCTTACTTCTGGGAGAAAGCAACATGAAACGAATCGCTCCATAAAGATCTGGGTACTTCCAAGTAACCTGGATTGGCTACTGTCAGAGACAGGGATGCTGGGCTCAATGGTCTGACACAGTATGGTACTTTCTTATGCTCTTTTGTTATTGCAGTAATTGAACTGGAGAACCTGCTGCTAAGGGTTAGCCCGTATGAGAAAAAGACAGCTGAACAGAGTGTTCAGTTGTGGCATAGAATTTATGTCAATCTGTGCTTAAATGCTTGCGCTATAAGTCTGAAGCAATCCTGGTGCCTCAGGGGCACAGAACTGAGCTGTGGTCTGAAAAGGAACAGATGTTAAAAGGATAATAAAGAAGCTGGTTGCTTAAGTATTTGCCAAGACTGTTATTTGGGGCTCACCACGGGCAGTATCTGATAACAACAACTGAGGGGGGATATGATAGAGGGATATGATAGAGGGATATGATAGAGGTGTTTAAAATCATGAGAGGTCTAGAACGGGTAGATGTGAATCGGTTATTTACTCTTTCGGATAGTAGAAAGACAAGGGGGCACTCCATGAAGTTAGCATGTAGCACATTTAAAACTAATCAGAGAAAGTTCTTTTTTACTCAATGCACAATTAAACTCTGGAATTTGTTGCCAGAGGATGTGGTTCGTGCAGTTAGTATAGCTGTGTTTAAAAAAGGATTGGATAAGTTCTTGGAGGAGAAGTCCATTACCTGCTATTAAGTTCACTTAGAGAATAGCCACTGCCATTAGCAATGGTTACATGGAATAGACTTAGTTTTTGGGTACTTGCCAGGTTCTTATGGCCTGGATTGGCCACTGTTGGAAACAGGATGCTGGGCTTGATGGACCCTTGGTCTGATCCAGTATGGCATTTTCTTATGTTCTTCTTATGTTCTTACATATAAGACTGAATTCTAAACCAATTGGAAAATGATTATTATTAAGATTATTAAAATGATTATTAAGTGAAACATTGGGGTAATCTGCACGGCATGGCAGTTACTACCATAAGAAGCTTGCTGGGCAGACTTGATGGACCATTTGGTCCTTTTCTGCAGTCATTACTATGTTACTGTAAGAAATTAAGTAAGAATGCTACTAAAAAGATTAAGCACGCAGGAGACGCATTATTAAAAACTTCAGTGAGTTAAAAATTAAGAGAAGAAAAGAAAAGGTTTCTGCCTGCTTCTTTTACCTATTATACCTTTGCTCTACCTACTCCCAAAATTCTTCAAGGGAACCTTATTGTTGCTCGATTTGATTCAGTTTTAGAATCTTTAGCACAATTTGACCCGCTTTATCATTCTTTGCTCTTGGATCAATTAAATCAGGCTGAGATCAGAGGGTTGGCGCTAAAATGACTCCGCTCCTTTCTACAAAATATACCTTAACAAGTTCTTTGGAAGGGAGAGATCGCCAAGCCCTATTTTATTTTTTTTTTAAATGCAGGGTGCTGCATGGTTCGGTATTGGCTCCTCTCCTATTCAACTTATACATTGATTGATTGATTGCTATCTGTGTGCCAGTGACATTCACTCAGCAGTTCAAGTCAGGGAAAATAAGATTGGCTCTATGGTCAAAGTGAATGCTTGCTTTTCAGCGTTAGTCCAATGGTTCAATCTAAATAAGTGGAGGTTGAACCCTGCTAAACCAGAGGCTCTTTGCATCACCTTAATTTTGCCAGAGGTGAGAGGTTCTTTACTTAGTCTTAAGGATGCGGTCCTGAGTTTGGGGGTTTGGCTGATAAGAAACTGGGAATAAAGGTGAAAATCTCAGCAATGGTATGTTCTGCATTTTACCATCTCGGGCAAATTAGGAAGCTACAGCCTCACCCTTTAATTGCTGATTTGAAGACTAAAATTGTTTAGTTTGATGGGAGTAGATATTCTCCTACAGACAGTGGTAACATCAGTTTAAAATGATATAACTAAGTTTATTAAACAACTTTATTCAAACTACTTGTTCAGATTCATCTTACAAGAAAGACCAAGTTTTCTGGTCCATAATAATGCTAATGATTTTATTCAAGATATAGAAATGCCTCCCGAAGAAATAAGTTTAACTTGTGACCAATATGTCAATATGCACTCTAAGATATCAGTCACATAGTTTATAAGCAATCGGTGTCCTGTGTATGATGGTCACATATACATTTTGGTTTGTTGCATTAGGGTCAGTTTATATAGTGAGTAGATTGTTTGGATTTGTTTAGCAAGGTGTGAGGGGTTGAACTTCTGGTGGCTTGAACTGATAATAACAACATAGCTGCTCGTCAGGTTGTTGTGGGAAATAAATTTGATCATATCTCACCCATCTTCCATGATCTCTGCTGGTTGCTAGTGGAAGCACGTATTAGGTTTAACATCCTGTCTCATGTGCTCAAATGTATTCAATGAGGTATCCCTAGGTATTTAGCTGGGCTGGTGAAGCATTATGAGCCTACAAGCTCTTTATGCTCTTCTCAGGAAGGTTATACAGTGCTATCTGGTTTAGATGAAGTAATATCCAGGCAGCCTAGACACACACAAGGAAAACCTGAGTCATAACTGGGATGCAAATGGCCGCAGCAGTTTCTTAGCGTACCCTAACAGGGGAGTCTAATTTAGAACTGAGTCCTGCAAACCACTGCTTAATCTCAACCACAGGGCAGGTGCCAATATCTCTGCTTCGTTCCGCCCAGGCGGAAATGGGAGGGGGTGGACTCACTCACTGCAAGCCTCCGACCGGCGGCTGACCACCATCACCGGAGGGGTCCAGGCAAACGTGCCTAGCCGTCAATTCATCAAGGCCCAATCCTTGACTTGACATTTGTCCTCGGTGACCAGGTGCCGAGTGGTGGCCCCAAGGCCACACTCTGTCTTAACAGCACCTCCCTGCTTCGTTTAACAGCCTCCAGCATTACAATAGTTTTTCCAGGACTTGGATGGTGATGTTGCGACAGCATAACAATGAACAGCGAATATTTGCTAACTAACAATTCGTACTAGCTTATAAAAAAAGGGGGGGATTGGGTGGGAATCGCACTGCGCTGGGGGCAGGGCTGAAAAAGGCCGAACAAATGGGAGTCGGCAGGTTTTAAGTCTCCCACTGGTTCCTCCCCCTTGCCGATTGTCATCGCATCGCTCTTCCAGCCAATCATGTGGCCCAGCATTGGGGTGCGTTCTGATGATATCTTTACGCCCGGTGCCGGACCAACCGGGGGAAGCAACGTCACCCCGGCACGACTGAGAGGAACTCCCGCTCATGGTGCCAGCCGGACGATGCCGGCACCATTACAGCAAGCCGCCCCTTCCTCCACATATGTCCAGTAAGCCCAGCCCTGGCACAGCGGTGGTGGCAGTCCTGGCGCCCGCAAATCTGTGCTGGGGCACCTTCCCTAACCTTCAAGAACATGTTCTATGGCTTTTAGATATTGTGGTCCAAAGCTATGGAACAATCTATCATTAGAGGTGAGGTCTGAACTAAACTATTAGGGCTCATATTCAAACTCTATTTAGCCGAATAAATCCAATATATTCAGCTAAGTAGCTGCTGCTGAATATCCGGTTATACTACGTAGCCATATAAGTCACTTATCTTGAAAAATAGCCTTTCAGTTGGTGAGAAGTGGGCATAACTGGCTGCTGCTAACTATCCTGCTAACTTAGATTCATCATTTTGCTATAAATATAGCGAAAATAGCCCCTTGATTAAAAAAATAAGGGGGTGTGGCAAGGACAATTTTTCTGATATGCCAAAAAGGTTTTTCTTGTAAATAGTGGTTTAGGCTGCGAGAGAGAGCATGAGAGCTTGTAGAAGCTCACAAAAAAAGATAACTATTTATACCACTGTAAAAGTGGGCACTAGTAACTCGGGGTGAGATTTGGGGGTTTTGGGGGGAAGTTTTACATGCATAGTCATACGTACAAACAGCACAGTTACCATCAGTGAAGATTTAATGTGAATTAGAGTAATGAAAGGTGAAAGAAGAATAGATTTGTCCCGTGTTCTCTATAAAAAGTTCAAATATGAGCAGCCTCTCACCTCTGCACCGTGCCGGCCCACTGCCTTCTCGTGGCTTAGGCCGCTCTGTACCGTCACTGCCATTCCCATGTGGCCAGATGCCACTGCCGCTCTTCTCTTCATGGCATGGAGTGGCCGCCAGGACGCCTCATCTTCACGGCATGGAAGCCACTCTTCCTTCATCTTCATGCGGCTAGGAAGTCGCCACCAATGCTCCTCTTCACAGCCCTGGCGCCACCGCCAACTTCCTCTACCTTCGAGGCAGGGACACCGCTGCATGCTCCTGCCTCCCCGGGATCTGCATAGGCGCATGCATGTGCCTCTGCTCAACATTTAAAAGGCCAGTGGTGGAAAAAGCCTGTGGCCCACCGGATGACCTCATCAGTTGTTGCCTCATGCAGCCATATAAAAGGGCTCAGCCTTCATTCCTCTGGGCCTTCAAATTGGGTCTCAGAGTTGACTGTGGTCTGCTTCTGGTCAAGGTCCTCTGTGGTCTTCTCGTGTCTTGATGGCTCCTTGTTAGATGTTCTAGATGTTCCTAGTCTCCTTCGTCTGATGTTCCTGGTCCTGTTCTTCATTGGAGATCCTTCGTTGTCTCTTCGTTGTCCTGATGTTCCATGTCCTGATGTTCCTGATGTTCCATGTTCCTGATATTCCATGTTCCAGTCCTGGTCCTGCTTCCAGTTACCCTGCTTGTCCACCTTTCCTGGGGTGCCACTGTCATGGTCCTTGACCAGCCCATGGGGAACTGTGTAGGGCGCTTCATGGCACAAGGCCTCTCTTCATGTCTGCAGCTCAAGTCTCCGGAAGACCCCTTGTTTTTAATTCTGAGGTCTGTTCCTGAATCCGAGTTCTGAATCTTGAATCCTGTTCCCAGACTTCGGAGTATCTTGTGCCTGCTTCTGTCCATGCCCAAGACTCAAGCCAGAACCTACTCCACTTCAGCATGGTCCATGACCAGCCATGGGCAGCTTTGTAGGGTACGCCTTGGTGCAGGCCTCTCCAGAATCTTCGACATGTTTCCCATTCCAAGACTTCACTTTCTCGCCTGGAGTCTGCTTTGCTTTTGGCTGTGTAGGTGCGCTGTGGTGCAGTACTCACCCTGTACTAGTGCCTGAAACCTGAATCCTCACCTAAGTCTTCCAAGTTCCACGAAACCTCGTCCGAGTCTTCCAAGTTCCTGAGTTCCATGTCTCATCTTGTTCCTGCCCTCAGCCTCCGTCTGGCCTCACGCACTCATCGTTCCCAAGCAGCAGGTCTGGAAGGGCTACCGAGTGGCCAGAGGGCTACTCTTGAGACCAGCATTGCGTTGCTGGGTCTCACTGGTGCGTGCAGGTCCAGTGGAGGGCTGAGCCTGCCTTGTTCCAGTTCCTGATGTTCCACGTCTTGTTCCTGGTCCAGCCTTCTTTGAGCTCCAGCCTGTGCCTGAACACTCTCATCTCCCATGGTGTGTGTTTTGGGGCTACTCCCTGAGCCATGCCAATGCTCAAGGGCTCACAATCCCTCTTGAGCAAGTGACCGCACCTCCGCACTCGCAACAGCAAGCCTCCACAGAGGCTCTTTCTCTCTCTCTCTCTCTCTCTCTCCCTCCCCTCCCAAACCATCATTTTCAATAAATACGGCCGGTAACACAGGCATAAGTCACAGAAAAAAAGTGTAGTTAAATCCTGTGATAGTGCGTGTTACTTTATTGCACACCATGTTAACTGACCCTCATTTCCATTTACTCCTTCCACTCGAATACTAATTTTAAATTTGCATACGCATTTCACAATGTGGTATTTATCACGTGCGTTATGGCATTATCGCGGCTGATATGGCCCTAACACGCGCAATAACGCCCTAACTCATTTTGATAAATGGCCCTGTTAGCCAGATAAGTAGCAATATTCAGCATTTTCTGGTTAACAGGATAAATTAGACATGGACCATAGCAGATCTAATGTTAGCCGGATAAGCTTAACTTTAATACTTATCCAGGTATATTCAGCGGCATTGCCAATGTAAATTAGCCAGATAAGTCTTATCTTACATAGCCAGTTATACTTTAATTTTGGCTCCCCAAAATTTAGGAAACTTATTACAATAATAGCTCTTTACACAGGCTAGTTTAGGTGAGAATTTGTGTTATCTTTTATTTCATGAGAATTGTTGAATTTCACTGGGGGAGAAGGCTTGGGGGAGTATCAGGAATTTCAGTGGGTTTTGATTTTTACTGGTTTGAGTGATGTAATTTTGTTGTTGTGTATGGGTTTAAATGGGGGTGGGGATAAGGTGGGTCTTAGTTACATGTTCTAACACTCTATGGTGTTGCTGATGAGAAGCATGCCATCAAATTTTATTAAATGAATACATTTGTGTGTATTTTCATTAATGATTCAGTTCGTAAGTTTGGCTCCTACATTAGGGATACTAATTGTGTAAAGAGACTATAGAAGAATGTCCTGAAAGAAAGAACAATGTTGGCATCTACTTATGAATCTAGAAAGTTGGTTTTCTTACATTATTAATCACAAAGACAGCTGGAGGCATTATGGAAATATTAGAAAGCAGATCCAAGGCTGCTCTCCCAATCAAGCAGTTCAGTTTTAGAACTCACCAAGATTTGCATTTGAAAATAAAACTGTACTTACATTTAATGCAAATTAATATGAGAAAAGGAAGGGGTCTGCTATGGGAATGAGTTTTGCTCTGGTTATGTGAGAGCAGGTGTGTCTGAGAGTTTTCCAGTCCCTTAAACATGTTTGTGATTGATTGGATTAGTCACATTGATGGCATACATATTGTATGGAAAGCAATAAAGAAGACTTTTCCAGTTGTGTTGATTACTTCCATTAACTCATCTTAAACTCAGATTCAAGTTGGATATTTCAAGTAAAAGAAATATGGTTTTGAATACAACAGTATAAGCTCAGGCAACAAATGGACATATAATTTTACATGCTTAGATTGTTTATTCTATGCATGGTATGAGAAACTTTTATAAAACTAGTGCATATGTGGGAGGAATAGCTCTAAGGTAAATATCAATTCAAAATATAGTTATTTTTTTGTCACAATTTGTGAACAATATAAAACACATTTATTATGCTTCCAGCCGCTGTGCAGCCTCCCCTCTCCTAGAGGACTCCAGTGAGCCTGGCCCAGAACTACATTCTCCAGAACTTCCCTGGTTTCTTGCTACAGTCTGTTCTACAGCACCTGTGCCCCCAGGGGTCCTCCACAAGCTCAATCCCCTGGCTAGCCAAGCTTCTCTTGCCTTCCTGCTCCATGCCCAGACCCCAGACCTCAAACCTATTTAATCTCGTCTAGCCTCTGCCTCAATGCTTCAGCATCCAGTTCTGTTTTGCTCCTTGCTCTAGCCACTACTGCCTTGCGGCCTTCTAAGGCCTTTCCTCATTTCTCTGTGTGGCCTTCGGCCATCTGATTACTGTTGTGCCTAGTCTTGTGGCTATTGGGCCTTCTGCCTTCTGTCTTCTTTATCCTTCCCTAGTGGCCTCTGGGCCTTTGGGCCTTTCCTTGTTTAGGACATCCTTGAGGTCTGGTTTCTTGAACTCTGGCCTAGCCCTGAGGCCTCCTTAGGTCTCTCCTGACTCTAAGCTTCCCCCTGTCTTGCCCCTCAGGGCCTTTCAGCTCTGTAGCTTTGGGGTCTTCAATTCCATGTTCTGTGTTGTCCTTGTCCAGTCCAGCTCTGTCCTGTCTTAGTCTGTCCGTGCCCTAGTCTCTGTTCTGTTGTTCCTGAGTTTGCCGCTTACCTGCATTCTGTTCCTGTGTTCCAGTTCACTCTTACCTCCATGCAGCTCCAGTCCAATCCTGAGCTCCAGTCCAGCTTGCACTCTGCTCCTGAGCTCTAACCTTTCCAGTCTCTGAACACAAATTCTGCCCCTTCACATTTTATCCCTTAATCACCAGCATCCTCTATCATCCTGGTCCTCTTGCCCAGTAACATTTTACCCGGATCAGGTTTCAAAGTGAGAGTGCACGCTTGCTTTCTCTTTGAAACTCTGGTGCAACATCAGCAGTAAAAAAAAGGTACTTGTTAACTGTTTTAAATCTGGAATGATATTGGGGAAAGCATTATTTGTTTCTTTGCTCAAATAAACAAACAAAAAGCTAAAAATAAAACAGTGAACTGAAGCAAAGCTGGGCAAACTGAAGTAGACTAGAAACCTTTGTATTTTGATGCAGAGTAGGTTAGGGCTGCCTTCAAAATCCAGATTAAAAAAAAAAAGGAATCCATACAGTAGCACAAGAGTAACCCCATTCCTCGGCTAAATTGAGCTATCAGGAATGCCATTGTTTTTAAGTATTGCTGTGCTAAAGAAGGAGAGTTTGTCCCAAAAGCTTCATTGTTTTCACATTGACAGTAAATAAATACTGGAATGCTTAAAAACCCTGGAGTTCCCATTTAGCCCAATTTGTCTTTGCTGGGAAGGACAGATATCCTACTTGACACTGAGTACGTACCCCCCACGTGCTAATGGAATCATCAGAATAGCTGCAGCAGACATGTACAACATAAACATTCTTTATTTCCATTGGAGTGCATTGAGTTATATACATGTCAGATTCTAAGCTGGCACACCCATCCTGATTAAAGAAAAATTTAAGAGATCTTTTCAGTTGCTTAACTACAAAATTTAAAGAGCAAAGAATTTTTCAGTGTCATCATTTTTGGAACCTTGTGTGAATTAAAATACATTTGCATAAACTTCACTGCTTGGACTTTGGTAAGAGTGTGAATATGTGATTATGTGCAAATTACTGTTTTGAGTGCTCTAGTGCATATGTAAGTGAAAACACACACACACACACACACACCCTTTGACTGGGATCACATTCAGAAGCTTTGGAGCACTGCCCACTTGGTGAAGCCCCTGGAAAACCAGGCATGGATTCATGCTGCAGGGAGCAGGATTGCCTGCAGAGAACAAGGGATCACCAAAAACTTAGTCTACACAAAAGTTAGTATTCCAAACAATAAATATTTTAATGCAAAATAAAGTGTTCTCATTTGAGGGTTGCAAACTTTCAACAGTCAAATTTCTGAATACTTGATGTACTAGAAAATCCAAGCACATTACCCCTATATTGAAGGATCTCCACTGGTTGCCTGTCAAATACAGAACCCAACACAAAGTTCTATCATTAATCCACAAAACATTGTATAATGAAAAGATAGACTGGCTAACCACAGTCTTACATTTTCATACTCCCAAAAGAACGACAAGATCAACTAGCACTAGGATGCTGCCTATACCATCTCCCAAAATTGCACATCTCAACAATGTCCATGAAAGAGCAATTTCCATTGCCGGACCAATATTAAGGAACTCTCTGCCACAAGACTTGTGGACGGAATAAGATATTAAATTATTTTAAAAGGGCATAAAAACATGGCTATTCCAACAGGCCTTCCAATAATTTCTCTGATTTTATGCCCTTTTAATATTTAATAGTTATTTATTATTATAACTACTGCTTTTATCTTTTGAAACTTTAATTTTTAATTTTAAATTCTCTTATCTATTTTAATATTTTATTTTATTATAAAACTATGTATTTATATCTTTTTCTTTGTTTGAAATGCAAATGTTTTTAAATGAATATTTGCCCTTAACTAAAACCGATGTGATATGTTTTCATGAACATCATATATAAAAACCAATAAATAAATAAATAAATGTTTAATGTCTTCACTGATTGAGTTTTCCCCATGTAACTTTTATTGCCACTCTTCACCATTAGAAAAATAAAGAAACACAGATAAGGACCCATCTAGTCTTTCCAGTTTAGTTTCTGCTTCAGTGCCATAGACCTAAGCTGGTTTCTGATTTTCCCCTCACTTCTTTGTATTTAATGTAGAGACCTCTTAGGTCTCCACTAGATGGTCCTAGATCCCAGCCCTTGGGTTAAGCAGCCTTAGAGGGACAAACTGTTCCCAACAGCACTTCCCCCAGAGGATTGCTGAGGTGGTTAGCTCTCAGTTTGCAAGGGGGGGGGGGGGGGCTAGGTCAGTGTGCAGCTTGGTCTTTCTGGTTTGGGTGTTGGACAATTGGACAGTGAGGAACTGTTTTAATCATCTTTGCTTTGAGTTTGGTCCTCCTGGCCTAAATTGCCCCTAGATTTATCAAAATGCTATAAATATGGGCCATGCTAAAAAAGGGAGTGTGGTTAGGCTAATTTCCCTGCTCACAGAAGGTAATTTCCACAGTACATTTATTACACCATATGAGAGAGAGAGAGAAAGTCAGAGAGAGAGAGGCTTTACATAGACAGCACTCTATTTAATTAAGTCACTCTATTTATACCACTGTAAGAGGGGGCACTTTTAACTCGGCGTGGGGTTTGGGTGGGGTAGTTTTTTTTTTGTGGGGTTACATATAGAGTAGGAAGTACGAACTGGAAGATTTTCTGTCATTTCAGTTGATGAAAGGTACAAGAGGAGTGGATTTGTACAGTGCACTCTCTACCTAGCTTGTTAGAAGCTAGGTAGAGAGTGCATTGTACAAAGGCTCTCTTTCTCTCTCTCAAAAACAGTTTCCCAGTAATGCACAACTAGCATGGGCACAAAAAAGGTGTAGTTATTTCCGGCATTAAAATCCACATTGCTGTATTACTGTATCGCATTTGACATTAGGAGCTGCTCGTTTCCATTAATTCCACCCAAACTTCTCCCACGTGCATATCAAATGTTGCATTTGCATAATAACGTGCGCTGTGCTATTTATCATGTGCATTAGGGTCTTAACATGAAATGATAATTGACCCTGTCATTGGTTTGAGAGAAGATCCCTTATAAGTTTCTCCAGTTGTGGTAGACTTATTAGAGGTTTTGGAGATTCTTGGATTTTTGACTGAGGTGAGAACCTGGAACCTACTGGAGAAGGGACATGCCCTGAATCTGGAGGCCGGGGGAAAGAGGACCTGCTGTGCCCCTTTCCTGCTGGGGAGGGGAAGTAGTGATTCATCACCGAAAAGTAAGTTTGTTGGAATTTGCAAATGTTTTCCCCCCCTTTTTAATTTGTGAGAAAGTTTTACTACCATCCTTCCTCATGTTGAAGTTGAACTATACTAGCACTGTTTCTCCTTCATCAGATCTTTTCTCCAAAAGAGGTCCATCAGGAGGAGGTCAGAGTGTGGAACAACTGAGAAGAGCAAAGATCTTTGGGGACCCCCTGGGATCTCCACCCTTTGAGACACAAGACAAAGGACACAGTTTTGAAGAACTGGACTCTCATGCACTGCAGGTACGATTTTTTCAAGAGTGAGGAGATCCTCACTCACACCTAGTATTCCCCTGCCCAACTGGGATAACTTATCCACCTGCTCCAGAAGGGGTAATAACAAGCCCAGGAACCTGTACTCAGGACACATACACAGAGATAGGGGAAGGATAGGAGTTCAGTGAAAGAAATCTGATGTATTTTGGACCAGTTATTTCTAATTGATTAAAATTTAACAGATGGCATGGGATTACTACTCTTCATCAATAAACGTTTCTGCTTTTGACGCAACTGCAACATTGCTCTCCGCTTTGATGGTGCAGTGGGGGGGTCCACAGGAATTGGATTCAGACACGAACCAACACGAGCCCTGACTTTTACGGTCTGAGGTAGTGATATGAAGACATAAGGGAAAAACCACAGGACTGCTTCTATGGCCAAATCCATTAGCAAAGCATGACAAGCAGCACTGTCTGAATTTTCAAGGAGGTTCATCACCCAGTAAAAATGTTGCTGAAAGTAATTTTTTTATGGATTATCATAAGGCTTGGAGATAGCTGCACAGAGCAGCAGTTACTACCATAAAACGTTTGCTGGGCAGCATTTGGTCCTTTTCTGCTATCATTACTATGTTACTGAAGAAATCACAGTAAACTTTAAACACCCAAACTGTGTCCTGTCTGGTTCCTGCAGCACCATCAGTGAAAAGGCATAATAACACAGAAGGAAAGGGTTTCCACTTGTGCACCTGTGCATTGAAGGTCATCCTTCCCCCCAGTAGACAAGAACCCATCCCTAAGAACAAGAAAATTGGTGAACATGACAGTTGTATTTTTCCCCGAGATATATAAACTTTTATGGCCTTATCCAGATTCAGCACACACACTGAATTGGAGTTACATTAATGATCCTCGGTACTTGTCCAGTACTTCCTTCAGCTGTTATTGTTTTTGCCTCCACTGGGAAGTTGTTCCATGCATCTACTATTCTTTTATGTGAAGAAATATTTTCTGATGTTACTCCTTATTCTACTCCTTTAGAGCCTCATGTCATGACCACTAGTCCTTAAACTTCTTCACTCCAAAAAAGGATTGCTTTTGCCAGCCCAAGGGCCAAACATCAGTTTTGTAAAAATGTTGATTAAATCATGGACATGTGACACAAAATAAATGTGTCCAACACATGTTGAGTATAGAGAAGGTACCAAAGTACATAATGGCATTGTATAATTGCAGGGGAGAATCAGATGCAATCTGCACCTGAAGGACATTTCCAAGCATTTTATCCCCCTCTCTCTTTTTTTCCATACAGTATGCCATAACTCTATATAGTCCAGAAAAATCAGGTCAGTTGGCAACCCTATCTCAGTCAGGAGACTGAGTGATCTCTTTGAGAGATGGATCACTGTCTTTCAGCTGTGTTTTCTGAAGATTAGACTGCTATTAGTTCTTTCTCTCATTGGTTGAGTTTGCCCACATTTTTTTGGTGCATTTTTAAATCCCTTTCCCCGCTCTGACAGATACATGAAGTCATTCTTTGGCTCACTGAAATTTTTAAGTCATATGTTTTATTTATATTATGTTGTCTGGCTTATTATGCACTGGCTATCGATGATTATTTATTATTGTTCTCTTTTACTCTGCAGAATGTTTATTTATTAACACGGCCTGATGTTTTCTGTCTTAAATTTCCTAAGAGACTAGCTTATTTTGTAAGATTTGATTCAACTAAATTGAAATTCAAGTCCATCCTGATTAGTTAATTGTTTTTGGCACATTCAGGGATCTCACTGCCATAAATGCCTTAGTCTCTGCATTAGACTTTGAATTTAAAACCTTTTTTGCTTTTTGATTACATTGGAAAATATTATATATTTTATACTACCTTCCCTCACACACAATATAATTTAAAAAAATTAAAATCCAAAACGATAAAGAAAAATCCATAAAAACAGCCCATGGTAGAAGAAAAATAAGGCACAGCTTCTCAGATGGTGCAACAGTTCAAAAGTAGTTATGTTCTCTTGTCATTTGAGACCAGTCCCACTAAAGATTTTTCCCTTTCAGGTCACTACTAGGGCCTTTGTCTTCCTTTAGGTCCCACTGAATAATGGGGAAACTTTATCTCCTCTACTATACACACACACACTGGCTTCAGTCTTCCCCGGAACGGATGGCATTCCCCTGGATTAGGGTTCTGCTCCTTCCGGTTGGTCTTTAACTTTTTCCAGAGAAAGTCACTTCTACTCTCTCTAGTGGACCAAAACATATTCACCACACTCACTCCTGGAACTCCTCAAAAACTCCAAAATTCCTCTCAACATCTTCTGCATCTGACTCATAAAGCCATCTTATATACCAACTCCAAAACCCACCCCTTCATGGGGGAGAACCATCTTATTTCTCTCCTCCAAACTCACACCTCCCTGGATCTCTTGTTTCTGGAAAGCTCCCAATAATAAAATGCAGCACCATACATGAGAACAAAGAGATGGCACATACGTATAAGATTATTAAAAGAAACTCATTTTTCAAACAATGCTAATATTCCAGTAACTGGGATCTTTGAAGATTGGGATACCTTGCGACAGACTGGTCAGGTAAACAGTTGGAAGGCTAATCCCCATGTGGAAAGCAGAGTTTAAGTGTTTCCTGGCACATTTTATTCAAGAAAAACAACATGGAGCCTTGCCCCAGCTAAGACAGTTTCCGTCCTACCTTACTAGGATTATATAAAAAAAAAAGTGTAACCTATTGATTAGAGCAGTGGGCTGAATTCTAGGGAAGCCGGGGTTCAGATCCCATTGATATTCCTCATCACCCTGGATAAGTCATTGTATCCACTGACTCATGTATAAACTTAGGGCTCTATTTACTAAGCTGCAGTATTACACCTGGAGAGGAAAATACCATGGGATCCACTAACCTGTGGTACCAGCTTAGCTTACCTCAAAAAAACACTGTATGATGGCAGCCCCCCATCCCAGAGTTCACCATATTTTAAAGGGGCTAGTGTAAGGCTAAAGGTAGGGGCGAACATTTTATATAGTGTAACAGCATGCCTACCATGTATGTATAGTTTTAAATTAAATATATTCCTGTATCTTCCAACCACACCCCAAAATGCCCCCCTTGGAATGCATCTTTTTTATGCATTCATAAACGTGTGCATTATGAAAGTATGTGCCTGCTTTCAGGTGGCTGAAAATCAACCTGTGAGAATTTAGCCCATCTACCCACGAACTTCCTTATGAGAAGCCATTAAATACATTCTAAAAAAAAATAGGGACGGCAAGTTTCAAAGGGTGCGCGTGTGCGCATTGATGCGTGTGCGTCGGCATGCGTCCAGGGATGCGTCGATTTTACAACTTGCGTTCACACATGCGTGCACATTATAAAAATAGCCTGGGCACTTGCACATGTGCGCCCAATTTTAATTTATGTGCACCCAGCGCACATTGGGTTTCTGCCGTGTAAGTCGGGGAATTTTATAATGGGTGCGTGTCCACACCATGGCCAGTTTGTCCACCAGTTCCCCCAGCGAAGAGCTAGCTCCTCCAAACCCCCAGGTTTAATAGCCTACCCCATACCCTTTTAAACCCCTCAGAAACGTGTAAGGTACGCAGCACTGGATCTGGGTGCGTGCTCAGGCGCATAAGTATTTATGTGCACATCTCTTGGCCATGCCCCAAAATGCCCCGCCCCGCTCACACCACACCCAATCCATGCCCCTTTTCCGAATCTGAGTGAGATATGCAGGCAGTGGGAGATGCACATGCATCTGCGGGCTTTGAAAATTCGGTCGGCGCCTGACATCCTGACTTGTGTGCACATCCCCTAATTGATGCGCACACCAGGTTTTTAAAATTTGCCTTTAAAAATTTTGCGCTGACTAATTTTGTTTTTAATTGCTACTAAATTCATATTTTATAAGGGACAATACTGGTGGCTTCAAACTTCCCAAGGATTTCTTGTGTTGGGGCAGGGGTGGGGGGAGGGGGATTGGGCTGTAGCAACATTCAGTAAATGCCATGGAAGTGAAGGAACGTTGCTATGGCAACCTCTAACAGCTGCTTAGAAGGACTGCAGATTGCTGTAAACATTGAAATGGCCGATTCTGTAGGTAGAATTTAGTGCAAAAAACCCCTTTGCTACAAGCACCTAAATCTTTCAGAGTTTACAGAAATTTGCTACCCTTACTCCAGAACACATTTGAGCAGCTATTTAGTTTGGTTTTTTTTTTTACTAAGATTGCAAATAGTTAAGCGAGGACCATGAAAGATTTTCAGGAATCAAATGATTCTTCTTCAGTGATCCATTTTCCCTTCCATGCACTCTGCACATCAACTGGAGCCATAGGTTGGAAGCTGGAAATAGTTTTTTTATTTCCAAATTTCTCCCCCCTCCCCAAAAAAAATTCAGTAAAGCAAAAAATCAGGGTGCTGGCGAGAGGAGAGAGAAGTTCTTTAAATCCAGTGAGGTGTTACATTGATCCGTTAATTCGGAAACTCTCTATGGAGCTGGGATATGCAACAGTCGCTCTCTTGAGTTTGAGACCCTTAGATCCTCATCCCAGAATGTATTTGCTCAGAGTTCATGGCAAGCAGAAGATTATATGTGAAAGGTCTGATTGTATCACTTAATACTGTTATTCTCCTTAAAAAGTGGATTGAATATTTCTAATGCATTTGTGTTTAAATGACACTGAATCAGTTGAACAGTCTATGGCATTTTCTGAGCATCTGGCAGCGTGTTGTTGTCAGTTTTGTATCTGACACGATGATGATTTTTCCACAAGTGCAGCAGGCCATGCAGGTCTGTTCTTGTTTGACATTTCTGTAAAAGGTTAAAGATAATTGCCTGTAATTTAGATATAAGATACATTTGTGTCAGAAGAGCTTTGCCATGCATGATCTTGTCCTAGTGTACTGCAGACGACATCCTATTGCCTTGCAGGCAGTCATCTTTCCACGTAGTCTGTTGTTTTTACTGCTGTTGCTGTGTGAAAAGCTCAGCAAATGTCTCAAGGACCTACACCTTTCTGCAACAGAGAGCTTCACCTCTTTCCTTCAGAGTTTCAATAATTTAGAAACTTTACAAACTGCTTTCACAAGAAGATATATAATTATTTTCAAGACTTTATATATAGGTAGGGCTGTAATTTTCTCCATGGGCAACTTTGAGAAAAGATCCTGTCTGAGTCACAGTGAAGATGTAAAAAATTATGGAATA
The DNA here is from genome assembly GCF_901001135.1 of Rhinatrema bivittatum. Classification (NCBI taxonomy): domain Eukaryota; kingdom Metazoa; phylum Chordata; class Amphibia; order Gymnophiona; family Rhinatrematidae; genus Rhinatrema; species Rhinatrema bivittatum. The sequence continues at coordinate 718,821,745 of NC_042615.1, read as the reverse complement.
TATATTGTACATATTCTGAAAGCTGGAATTTCATTTTGGATTTCCATGCCATTTTATAATACCTTTTTTTATTGGACCAGTATAATTTGTGTACAAAGATGTCATAGTTTCATGAGCTCTCAGGGTTCTGTCAGTTCACGTGTCAGAGTTGGGACTACTGGGCCAATACAGTACGTTTTTGACGCGTTTTCGACGCGCTAGCTCTACCCCTTATTCAGTAAGGGGTAATAGCGCGTCAAAAACGCGCGTCCAATCCCCCCCCCCCCCCCCCCGAAACTAATAGCGCTCGCAACATGCAAATGCATGTTGATGACCCCATTAGTTATTCCCGCGCGATACAGAAAGTAAAATGTGCAGCCAAGCCGCACATTTTACTTTCTGAAATTAGCGCCTACCCAAAGGTAGGCGTTAATTTCTGCCGGCACTGGGGAAGTGCACAGAAAACTGCTTTTCTGTGCACCCTCCGATTTAATATCATGGCGATATTAAGACGGAGGTCCTAAAAGTTCAAAATTAAAAAAAAAAAAAAAAAAGTTAAATTGGCCCGCGGGTTGAAAACCAGACGCTCAGTTTTGACGGCGTCTGGTTTCCAAACCCATGGCTGTCAGCGGGTTTGAGAACCGATGCCGGCAAAATTGAGCATCGACTGTCAAACTCGCTGACAGCTGCTGCTTCCATCAAAAAAGAGGCGCTAGGGACGCGCTAGTGTCCCTAGCGCCTCTTTTTACCGCGGGCCCTAATTTGCAAGGCCACCCTCCTGAATCGCATGCCCAGGAGAGTGGCCTGCGCGCGCCGGGAGAGCGGGCGTTTGCCAGCTCTCTCGCGCGTTTTTCTGAATCAGCCTGAGAGGAGCAAAGGATCGCCTGGGGTCAGCCTGCAGCATTTTGAAAAATGACACTGCTGTGGCAGGAGCGGATGGGAGTTATCCCCTGCCCCCACTAGGCCATCAGAATTTCAATTAAGCTATGAGAGAGCGGCAGAGTGGAAGGAGCAGTTCTGGATGGGGGGTGGTGGGCATTCTCTTCATGGGCAGGGCTTCTTAAAAATGAATAAGACACCTAAGGGGCGGCGTCTTATTCATTTTTCTTTTTCTTTTAACAGGTTGAGTTTCAGGAGAGGGGCTGGGGGGGGGGGGGGATCCCACCAGACCCTGCCCACAGGGATCTTTGGGATACCGCAGTGGGAGGGCTTTTCTGGGGTCCCTCCTCATAACAACGACGGCCCTAGGATGGAGCTCCACCATAGTGCATTGCCACAGATTGGAAATGGTGAAAGGTGGTCAAGATGCATTTTAAATAAATAAATGCATGAAATACCCAGCTGTGGCAATGCTCAAACACCGTGGGATTTACTAAACTTTGGTACTCGGTACCTCAATTTCTTAAATCTTGCAATAGTTTTTCTAGAGGTACAAATATCTCACTTTAGTAAATAGCCTCGCCTGTGAGCATTCTTTTTTATTTTTATTTTACAAACAATAGAACAGTCAATGAGCCAGCGAGCCTTTGATGTTGAAATAAAAGAGAATAGGGGAGCTGGATAGGGCCTGTAGCCCCACGTTCCTTTGTCTTTTTTTTCAATTTAACAGCACTACTTAACCGGCTATATTATTTTGAATATAGCCAATTATTTGTAAAGTTATCTGACCATACAAGACCAGATAACTTTAAACAAACTCAAATATTCAAAGGAATATCTGTTTATGTTTAATGTTATCTGACTACCAATAGCGGGATACGTTTAAACAGAGATAATCAGCTGGACGATTCTCCTGCTAAATATACAGGACAACTTATTCAGCTTGCATTAGCCGGATAACCTGTCCATTAAACGCCCTGCTGAATACGGACCTCCTTGGACTTTATCCTCCCCCATGAGGCTGCTATTGTGCAGAGGTAGAACTTTTTTTCTTTTTGGGGCAGAGATGTTGATCCTTACTGAGAAATTTCTTTACTTTTGAAGATTTGGCCTTTCTCTCTTCTTTAAATCCATTTTTATGAGTGTTTATATTGCGCTAGTACCAGGTATAATTCAAAACGAGAAATCTGTCTAACTCAATACTGCTAATCCACTTCTATTCTCAGCAGTAATGGCCTTGGTATTTCCAACATTGGTCTCTCCTAAGCTTTATACTACTTGAGCCAAATGGATGATTTTATAATTTGAGAAAATCAGAGCACAAGTATACCAAGCCTACCATCTCAGGGAATAGAATGTGCAATACTAAAATCAAATGTAAAAAAACATAAACAAAAAAAAAAAGCATTTTATTGTAAATAACCAAAAAATTAAAGTACAGTTCAAAAGAAAAAGTTCTCAACAATGCTAAAAAAAAATAAAAATTCACTTCAGGTCGAGTTTAAATGGGTTGCTTATGCAAAAATGTGGACTGCGTGCAAGCAACACAAATTTTAAAAATCTGCAAAATACATGCATATTTACCTGTGCCAGAGAAATAAGAGGGTGGAAAGGGGCAGGGCCCAAACTTACACACATAACTATAAATTTTAAAAACACAATCCACAGCTCATATATGCTAGATATCCACGTAATTTTACTGCTGCTCCCGAGGAAGAGAGAGTCTTTAGAGCTCACATTTTAGGACTTAAAGGACAGGGTGAGGGGTCTGGTCAACTCGGCGGAGTGTGGGGTGAAAAACCAGAGGGACCTGATAGAACTCATTATTTACTGGACAAATCGGTGGACTAATTGGGAAAACTGGGAATGTGCTTTGCGCGAGTATGTTTTAAAATTTGCTGACAAACGCTCGTAAAAACTGAGATGGTCCTATTGAAGATACATGGGCGCTAGCTGTGCTCGATTAACATCTTAAAATTAGGAACATACATTTTATAACACGTGCATTTTATAGAACACGCATACGAACGCACACGCATATGAACGCACACGATTAAAGATTCTAGCATGTCCTCATTCATACACTCATACATGCGTGTATATGCGCACGCGCTCTCGTTTTAAAATCAACCTTTTGGATAATAACATTCATACCAGTGCGTGAGCTCACATTGCCTGCCATGTATGCGCCGGCGCACATCCTTGGACACGCAAGTTATAAAATAGCCTGGATGTGCGCACGTATTGCCCCTAATTTTAAATTAGGGGCACAAATCACGTTTCTACCACAGAAGTCAGGGAATTTTAAAAGAGGTGCGCACTGCGCAGGTCCTCACCATTGCCAGTTTCACCAGTTCATCCAGTTAAAAGCTAAGTCCTTCTACCTCCCCCCCCCCCCCCCCCCCCCCCGGTTGAATAGCTTACACTCCCCCTAGTTACACCAGACTCTTAAAACCCCTCAGGTATGGCTAGTTTTTTTTATTTTTTTAAACTTACACCTCATCCCTAGCAGAAGTAAACTTATGCAGCAGGGACTCTGGGTACGTGTCCAGGAGTATAAGTATTTACATGCCCTGAAATGCCCAGACCCTGCCCCTTTTTGAAAACGTTTGAGATATTGCATGCAGCGGGAGACACGCACGCATCTGGGCAGCTTTTCAGGTTCAGTCGGCATGCACAAGCATGACTTGTGGGCATATCCCCCAATTGATGTGTGTGTCAGGCTTTTAAAATTCACCTTTTATTTTGAAGAAAATATACCCAGATTTTACCCCTGATCTACAACATGTGTAAGTAAAGTAGCCTCTGTGATTGGTAAGCAAATTTTCAGAAGGGTGGGAGTATATGCATGCCATGCTATTGTGAGGAAAAGTATGCACAGACAAAAAGGACATTTCAAGGGAGTTTTGGGATAGGATTTGGAAGTGTGCATTGATTTACATATTTCATACATGAAGTACACACACACCTCACCAAACGTGCATTCTTTTACACCTGCTAATCAAGTCACAGATATTAAATCTGACTTCTCTTTTATCTGTAGTTTTTGGGTAGGGGGTCTGGAGCAAGTGTTGAAGGATTTGGGTGAACTGGTAAAAGTCCAGGTCAGCTGGTGGAGGTCTCAACAAACTGGTTTTTGGAAATATGCACACAAGTATTTTGATCAGAAAAATACGAACAGGGATGAGCCAGCTTTATAAAATGCCTGCATATGTACATAAACTGAAAGTTGTTATTATGCGCACATGTTACAATTATTTAAGGCAAAATGTGTGCACTTTTATAAAATAGGTATATAAACTGCGGATGCCTGCATTATAAAATTGCATGTGTACTGAAGCATATATACATGTATTTTCAGGGTGGTATTTTTAAACTGTGACAACATTTATCAAGTTAAGGGCCTGATTCACTAAGGGATTTCTCCCATTCTATGTCTACCAGAAAATGCCTTGATGAATCCGGCCCAAAGACAAATAAGTTACAAACTTTTAACTATGAATTGTCACTTTTGCTTTGAATTGAAATAGTGCAACGATCCTTTTTATATTTTCTTGGGAAAGTCCTTGTCGTCTTTTCAAGTATACAAGCTTCTGTGTGCTTGTGTATATATATCTAACTTATAAATGGGCTCTGACCGACGGCCCGCAAATGACAAGTAGAGAGCAGCACTACCGCGCATGCGCGGGCGAGCACGTCAGTCAGAGCGGAGCGTGCCCGAAAAAAAAAATGGCGCTGGGAGGTGCAAGAGCGGCGGCGGCGAGGAACAGGATCAGCGGCGCGCGCGAGGGAGGGAGGGATACCCCCCCCCCCCGGAGATCTTCCATCTGCCGGTTGTGGATGAGCTGAAAGGTAGGGGATTGAGAGAGGGGGAGTGACTGAGGGGAGGGAGGAGAGAGTGAGGAGAGGGGAGGGGGGAGGGGGAAGGTGAGGGGAGAGGGGAGGAGAGGGGGAGGGAAGGGGAGGGGGAGGAGGGAGGGAGGGAGAATAGAGGGGGGAGGGAGAATGAGGGGGAGGGAGTGGGAAGGAAATGGACCGAAAAATTTTTTTTAAATGTAGCCCGTTGTTACGAGCTTAACGGCTAGTATATATATATTGTACACATAGGGGTCGATTTTAAAAACAGCACACGGCCATGCATGTGCACGCAGTTCCCGGCGCGGGCACATGGACGCACTGATTTTATAACTTGCAAGCGCCGGCGCGCACATGTTATAAAATCTGATGGCCGCACGCACATGTGCAGGCAGCACCCGCGGGGGGAGGGGGGGCAATTTTCGTTAAATACACGCGGTGATACAATTGGGCCTTCCCTACCCCTCAGTCTAAACTTCCTCCCTCTACCCCCCCCCCCAAACCTAACCTACCTTTCCCAAAATTTTTATTACTTACTGTTCTCCTGGAGCAGTAGTAATCTCCATGTGCCAGCCGGTTGCCAGCACACGCTTCCCCAGAACAGCAGCCAATGGCCACTGTCCCGGCCGACCTCCATTCCAACCTGGCCCTGCCCCCCCAGCCTGCCCCTTTTTCAAGGTCTGGCACTGGTGTGCATATCGGTGGTTATGCGCATGGCCGGGCTGTGCAGTGTGCGCAGGGCCCAGCCATGCACTTAACTGCCGGTATTTGCTGCTTGGCCTTTTGAAAATTAGGGCTTTAGGCTATAAATATAGCAAAAATAGCACCCACTCTACACCAATTTTCTGGTACCGCATAGGCATGTTTTCACAAGGCAAGTTAAAATTGCACCTGTGTTATTTTCACATCACAAGTTGAGAAGTGCATTGCACACTGCATTACCAGGATTTTATTGCAATTGGTGGTTTGGCTGCTGGCGAGAGTGAGAGAGAGAGAGGCTCCCAAAAAAGTTAACTATTTATACCACTGTAAGAGGGGCCACTAGTAACACAGGTGAGGCTTGTGGTGTGGGGTGGGTTCTGGGTTCGTATATCTATATCCATAGATATACGAACAGAAAGGTTACCATCAGTGAAGATTTAATGTGGTTTGGAAGGATGAAAAGTAAAAGAAGGGTAGATTTGTACACTTTGCTCTCTACCTACATTTAGGCCAATACAAGAAGAAGCATGGGAGAGTGGGCGAGTGCCCGCTCTCCCGACACGCGCAAAGGCCACTCTTCTGAGCGTGCGATTTAGTAAAAAAAAATATTCAAATGAGGGCCCATGGTAAAAGGAGCTGCTAGGGACACTAGTGCGTCCCTAGCGCCTCCTTTTTGACAGAAGCGGCGGCTGTCAGCGGGTTTGACAGCAGACACTCAATTTTTCTGGCATCGGTTCTCGAGCCCGCTGACAGCCACGGGTTCGGAAATGGATGCTGGCATAATTGAGCATCTGTCTTCCGACTGGGCACATTTTAAATTTTTTTTTTTTTTTTTAATTTTAAATTGGTTTTATTTTTGGGGGCCTCCATTGTGCCTGGGCCCAAGCTTTGGCTTGGGCCCAGGCACAATGGAGCCTGGCCTGGAGATGGGGTCCTATCACTGAAGCCTCGGCTTAGGTACAGACCCCGGCCGGACACCAGGTTACATTACTGAGGCCTTAGCCTAGGCCTGAAGCTGGGGCTTGGTCAGGAAACCGGGTTCCATCATCAAAGTTTTGGCCTATGCCCAAGTTCAACACCGGGCCTAGTCCAGAGTTGGATCCCATTACCAAGGTCTCAGCCAATGCCAAGAAGCAGGCCCAGAGGCATAGGACCAGGCATTCATGCATCCTCTTTTAACCAACATCCTCTTCAATTGACACCCTCCACTTGGAAGGTGCACTGGAGTGACATTACTCCAGTGTCTTCCTCCTGAGAGGAAAGCACCATTTGAAAAGGATGTCAGATGGAAAAGGATATATGGAGTCCTGATCCTAGACCTCTAGGCCTGAGCCTGAGCATAGACCTAGGACGAGGCTTCAGCATAAGTACCCAGTCTCCAGGTTGAGACCTGGCTTCGGGCCTGAGCCTAGGCCTCAGCTACATAATGAAGCCTTGGGCCGGGACCTAGCTCCAGGCCTAGCTCTAAGCCTGAGTAATGGGACCAGACCATGCTAACGGGACTCCCACATGGATGGTGTAAGTGGGGACTGGGGAGGTTTCCGGCCCTTGCAATTTTTTGGGGGAGTGTGAGATTGGGTGCAGGGGGGCCTGAGAAGGCCGTTTTGTTTTGTATTTTTGTTTTGTAAGGGGGGTAATGTTTATTTCATTTCTACAAAAGACAGAAATGAAATAAACATTAAACAAAACCATACCCAGGGATAAGAAAAAAATGAAATAGAAAGAAACAAACTTGTTTTCCCTGCACATCCCTATTATTAGATGCATTCTGCATAGCTAGCAACTACAGGTATGTGATTCATAGTAGAAAAGGATATATCTGTCTAAAACCTACAGACACTGAAATATTTACAGCCATAGAGGCAAATACATCCCTTGAGGTGGGCAGACATAGCACAAATTGACAAATGGGTTTTTATTTCCCAATAAACATAGGGAGGGCAATTTTCAAAACCATTTACTGCAAAACATAGCAAGTTACCTGGGTAAATTTCCCTTTTCTGCCTGGCTTACAGTAAGTGTGGGCTTCCATAGTGTGTGTACTTTTGACAAGGTTAAAAAGAATCAATCCTGGACATGTTTTGATCGGGGAGGAAAATAGTGTGGGAGCGTACACTTGATTTTGAAATGTACATACAGGTGCCATTTTATCCTCGCTCGGTTACCTGCACAAAGAGCAATGCAAAGTAAGGGTGCACTTTACACTGCCTAATTTTCCAGAGGAATCTGCCTGGTAATTACTAGTTTCTCTTTGAAAACTGGCTAGATAGTCCACATGGCCCTATTGGAAACTGCCGCCAAAATTACAAAAAAACAAAGACATATAAAAGAATTAATTTGTGGAAACCATGCATCCTAAATCTACTAGTCCTGAGTTATCTTGGGTACATTTTTTTAAACTTTGGGTCAAATATTTTAAAAAACCCAACCTTTTTCCATAGATCTAGAAATGGGAAAAGAATCCTTTTCGTACATCTGTCCCTCATGGCTCTACATGTACTGTGTGTAGTTACAATTTCTGAAACCAGCTGCTTAAAACACAAAGGTCACTGCTGTATAATAATTCGAAATCTATGCTTCCAAGTTTTCCTGAGTGACACAGCATACCTGCAATTCAGCCTTTTTCTAGTTAGCCACATGTTTCGGTCAATATTCTCCAGTTCCAGTTTTCATTTTCACAAGGATCAGTAGGAATCAGCATGGATTTCTGTTTTGGAGGCTAAACAAATATTTGCCTTCACGGAGGGAGCCAGCTTAAGGGAGATCCTATTTTCTTCTTTATCATCTGTTAATTATTTGCCAGTGGCACAAGAAAAACAAAATGTCATCCCCGTCACTTGTGGTTTTGGTTGCTTTGTGCTGCAAAGTTATTGCATGTTAGGAATTCCAGATCATTGAAACAACTCATTAGGCAGGGAAGCCGCTCTAACTGTTGCCAAATGTGCAGCATATTTTCCGTGTGACCTCATAAGACAGAGGTGTCACACCTCACAGGTAAGCCTGAAGTTATAGAACATGCAGGTAAATATCCTAGGGGTCCACGGCATAAAGAAGAGGAGCTGAGCACTCTGCCGCAGCACTATTTTCATCTTGAACAGTTTCAGCTTTTTGGTGTGGTGCATCTAATCTGTGCATTTTTAAGTGATCAAAGAAGTTTTCAGTTCATTGCCGTATTACTTTCATGCATTAAGCAAGGAGTGTGTGTGATATGTGTGTTTGGGTGTGGTGTGTGTGTGTGTGTGCACATGTGTGTGTGTGTGTGTGTGTGTGTGTGCATAATTCAGTGGAAAGCAAATTATTTTATCAGAGAAACATGCCATGGGTCTTATTGGAGAAAAGTTATTGACCTAAGAAAATACTTTAAGAACAAGCTGAGCCTTGCTATGCTAAAAGTGGAGAAAATGAGAAAAATTGAATTTGATGTACTCCTTGACAAATTTGAGGACACGCTGGGATCTCATCTCTGAAAAGTAATCCCATAGAAAATGGCAGACTGAGAAAAGCAGTTTCAAGCCACATTAATGTTCTGAGGGCTGTCACCAGATCTATTGCCGACTTAAGAAAAGTGGTAAGATTTAATACACCAAACAATATTAAAGGAAACTGAAGAACAGGCAAATGGAACAGGGCTAAGCTAGAAAATCAGTATCATTTCACTTAAGTAGCGATAACAGAACCTACTGCTTCCCAGAAAAGTCAAGGAGTGCTCTTCCATAATTAGCATTAATATGGATGACCTGGAGGGTGAATTCTTTCTTTCATAATCATGCAAGCACAAAATGATAGGTATGAAAATTTAGAGAGTATTATATGGAGGAGGGTACAGTATAAGCACGCAGATAGGAAGAAAATAATTGTGATAAAATTATTGTTGTGTATTGTTATAGTTTTTATGTGTGATATGTTTTAATATTATATATTGTTTTGGGCCCTCACAGGTATAGGTGGTTAAAATTGTGAATGAATAAATAAATAAATATGATGCACATGGTGTACACAATGCAAGTACTTTGAAGCAGATGAAAAGTATGTGCCTGAAAATATGTATGGGAAGTTGAAAAGTGCAATAACTGTGCAGTGTGCACACTTTCCTTCCCATGCCAAAACTCTGACCACCTTTTTGTGCAGGTTTATGTGAGAACTGCACTTTTAACTTACATTAAATTGTCTGGGATGTGCATTAATTTCCAATGAATGCCAAAAAGACAAAAGATGAGGTCATTTTTGGTTCATTCTGATTGAAACTAACTGAAAATAGTCTCCTATGAAAATACCCCAAACGTTTTTGGATATTTTCATATTCGTGACATTTTTTAAAGGAAAAAAAATGGACCTCTAGCAGTCCTGGCCAAATCTCGCTGGACCAAAAATCTGACCTGGAGCCAATGCTTGCCCAAAACTGACCCCACTATGCCAAGGCTTGGCCCTGAGCTCAACTATCACCAAGACCTACTTGGCATTGGGGCCTGACCCAAGCCGGCCCAGTGCCGAGGTCTACCCAGTGCTGGGGCCTGCCTGAAGGCAGCTGGCACCAGGTCCTGTGCAGGGCTGAGCTCACTTTGTCTCCTTCCTGCCCTTTTAAAATCATGGGGGCAGGAAGCTCCTACCCCATGTTCTGAGTTCAAACCATGCACTCTGGCATTTTGCCTGGGGCTTGAACCTGATGGCTAATCTCACTGGGGTCTACACTGGAGTTATCTGAGGGGCTTATCACCTGCATGGTCACAGGGGAAATTGCTCCTATCCCAACAATTGCCAGTTTTTACTGTATAAAAAAGTGAGAATAGCTACATAATGTATAATCCTTTATCTATGTTTTCCCACTTTTCTATAAGATAACAGGCAATATACAAAGACAAAAGTGACATTCATCCATTCAGACTCTATATGGAAGACAATGACACATAACATGAACCCCAAAAAGTGAGAAGAGGGAAGAGGAAAAATAAATCACAAGTTCCCGTAGAAAAATCAATAACAATAACAAATAAAAAAATAAAAACCACGCTACCTGCTTCCCTGCAAGTTCATAAATTGGAACTGAATTTAAACAAAATTAACAGGGGAAAAACTTCAATTATCACCTTTTAGCATACTATAGTCTAGACACATTCTTTAATACCAAGATAAAACACAGCTGTTGGTAGTTTGTTTTTTTTTAATTCTGCTGTCTTCATCTTTGCTAAAGATATACAATGTAATATACACAATGTACAGTGACAGAGTACCACACGGAACAGTTATCAAAGCATAAGTGCTCCAAAGTAGGCCTTTAAAAAGTAATAAAAAAATTATTTGGATCCAAAATTAAATAAAGAGAATTTTTAAGACTTATCTGTTAAAAAAAACCCAAAAAACAAACAAAAAACCAGGAAAAGAAATTTCAGATTTTCAACTTTATTTAGCAGAGCAGACATTTTCTCAATCTGTAAAAATTTCTCATGTAAGAAAGGTTAATTCAATCTTTTAAATCAAATTACCAGGTAAGACAGCTGTAAACAATTGAGCTAACCAGACACATCTTCATTTCTAAGCAATTAATAGGATCATTTATCAAAACGTGTTATGGCGTTAACATGCGCAATAATGTGTTAACGCACGCAAAAAGTATAGTAGCGCATAGAGCAAATGCACATTTTTGAGGGGGGTGGGATCAGGGGAGGAGTTTGGGTGGGTTTTAGTTAAATTAGGGGCCATATCGCACAGTTTTAATGCTGGAAATAACTATGCCTTTTTCCCTGGAATTAAGCTGTGTGATATGTCACAAAATGGCCATAACACAATTTGTGATAAATTTTTAGAATTGCATTTTGGCCATTTCTGGGTTTGTGGGGGGAGACAGAAAGAGAGAGTGAGCCTCTGGCAAAAGCCTCATTGTGTGCACCTATTTATATCTCTATAGGAGGGCCACCTGATAGGTCGAGATGTTAGTGGTGGTTTAGGGTTTAGGGGCCAGTTTCGCATGTAACATGTAACATGTAACATGTGAACAGCATAGTACACCTTGGTGAAGATTTGACATCATATGGAGTGAGGAAAGAATCACAAAGATGAAATTTCTACCATGTTCTCTCACTCTAGCTTGATGGTACTTAACTACTATGAGGATCTTGTAGATAGTCTCTCTCTCTCTCCCTTTTTCATAACACATGCATTATTAACTTTTTTTTATGAATGATGGGGTTTGCTTTTTAGCCTATAGATGATATAATAAGTAGCAAAGTCATCTTTCTATTTAAGTACACATTGGGCCTCATTTTCCAAACGTATCGCACGCGATAAGGGACCTTTCACACGTGAAAAGTCCCTTATTGCGTGCGATACCAGGATGGGGGCGGAGTCGGCCCCGGAAGAGGAGGAGTCGGGTCGTCACCGGGGCCGACTCTGCGCCGACGCCGTGGACAGCAAAAAGGTAAGTGCCTTTTCGCTGCCTATTTCGCTCCCAATAGCTACACCTCCTATGGTGGCGCTATTGGGTGCGAAACCGGCAGCGATCGCACCGCGACGGTGTGATCGCTGCCGGCTAGCGCAGGCCCGCCCCCCATTTCGGCCCCCCGACCCTCATCTTCTAAAGTATCGCAGGCCTGCAATACTTTAGAAAATGAGGCCCATTGGTTGTTCAGCTTATCCTGAATCCTGCCCTGTATTCTTGTTCAAAATTCCTTATATTTTACATATGTGAGAATGTCCCTAAATTTTGTGTCAAAAACATTTATTATCTGCTGGAGTATTCAATTTGGAGATTTTTATTGGAGTCCAGTCTGATCTATTAGTGATAAAATACAACCTCTGAAAAAGAAATGCAGTTATTGAAACCCACAATAACTTTCTCTAAAAGTAATCCATTGCACAGACACTGCATAGGCCTTTAAGTCATTTCCCACACTTTTGCTACCCTTGGAAACCCCCAGTAAGGGTATTTTGAAAATATTGATAGAATCCCAAAGCCACTTTGGATGACATTAGTTTCAAAAATCTCTAATACATCTTCCAATAAATTAATATCAATTTTCTTGCTAATATACAGTACCTTAATTAAAGCCATTGAGGGGGCAATTTTCAAAACCATGCATTTTGCTGGAAGTCTATGGGTATTTTTACCTATGAGCTTTGTACCAGCTATTTATTATTTATTTACTTAAACTTTTATATGCCGCATTCGCCACAGTTCTGGTGCTCATAAATATATTCAGTTACCTTTGGAAAATTGCTACAGAGATTTTCACCTTCTTTTCTGTGGATACTATGTCCCTTAAAAAGAGATGGGCAGATTTTAAAAGCCCGGTGCGCATAAAAAACCGGGGTTACACCCGGCTGGGCCTTGTGCGCACCATGTGCATTTTAGAAGGGGCCCGGCCGGGTGCGTAAATCCCATTACGTGCAGAAGGGGCGGGGCTGGAGGCGGCCGGTACAGTGACCATTCTCCACTGTGCCGGGGAAGGGAGTCCTGGCACATGCAAGTTGCTACTGCTCCGTTGGAGCAGTAAGCAACAAAATAAGAAAAAAAGCAGGAAAGGGAAATGGTTTAGGGGGTGGGGAGGAGAAGGGAAGGGGAAGGGAGGTTAGGGTAGGGGATAGGGAAGTTCCCTCCCAGTCTGCTCCTTAATTGGAAAGGACTGGGAGGGAACTGGGGAAGGCCGTGATGCGTTGCCGCGAGAAACTTAAATAATCACCCCCCTTGCTTGCGCATGTGCGCGCGGCCCAACAATTTTATAAAATGCATGTGCCGGCGTACACATATTATAAAATCGGCGCGTCCATGTATTAAAATCTACCCCAAAGTGAGCATCTTTATTTATTTAAAAGAGCTTATAGCCTGCATTAGTCCAAAGTTAAATGCGGGACACAATATTACATTCATAGAACTAGCACTAAACAAGCTACAAACAATTTGAGCGATTTCAATGCCAGCCGACTAAAGTAATGAATATATGGCATCACAATGGTTTTAACTATCGACCAAAAATAAATGGACATAAATGTAGTACCATAAGAACTGCCGTGCCGGGTCAAACCGAGGCCCATCGAACCCAGCATTATGTTTCCGACAGTGGTCAGTCCAGTAGCAGATCCCAGGGAAAAGTGTTGGCTTTCACAAGTCTACTTGGCTAATAACTGTTTATGGCCTTTTCCTTCAGGAACTCTTCCAACCTTCTTTTGAACCCCACTTTGTGTTAGTTGCCTTGACCACGTCCTCTGGCAACAGATTCCGTACCTTGATTGTACTCCCTACAATTGGAGTACCCCTAATCCTAGTGCTGTTTGTAAGGGTAAATAAGCAGTCCCTATTTACCTATTCTACCCCACTCATTATTTTATATATCACAATCATATTCACTCTCACTCATCTCTTCTCCAAGCTAAAGAGCCCTAATCTGTTTAGCCTTTCTCCATAAGGGAGCCTTTCCATCCCCTTTATCATTTTTGTTGCTTTTCTCTGTGCCTCTGTACAAAGCTATTATGATAGTCTCAGTTTTGATCGCTATTCCTTTCCAAATAATTCTTACCATTGTATTTGTCTTTTTGACCACTACCACACACTAAGCTGAAGATTTCAAGGTCTTTTTCACAAGCACTATGAGGTCCTTTTCTTGGGTAGTGACTTCTAACATGGAACTTAGCATCGTGTACCCTGTAGTTAATTTTCCTTTTGCATCTGACAGATACATGTCCTGGGTCTCACAAGGTCTTTCCGCAGTTACTCACAATCTGCTGCTGTTTTAATGACTCAAAACAATTTTGTGTCATCTGCAAATTTGGTCTTCTCACTCACTGTTCCCTTTTCCAGATACTTTATGAATATGCTACATGGCACAGGTCCCAGTTCAGACCCTAGGGACTCCACTAATGACCTTTCTCCATTTGGAAAACTGACCATTTACTAGTCCTATCCATTGTTTCCTGTCTTGTATCCAGTTATCAATCCGCAATAGGACACTGCTTCCTAGCCCATAACATGTCTATTTTTGAAAATGCAAACCTAGGCTTGTTTAATTCTCCACATTAAACTCTCAGCCAGGAAGGCCCCCATTCAATGTGGGTAAAAACTGCACTCATTGTAGCACAATACATGTACTTTTACCCACAGTATGGGCAATTTTCAAATAGCCCTTTATTCTGGATAAATAGCTATTTACCCCAGTAAAAGTCTTTTGAAAATTGTGCTCTTAGGCCACATTTTTAAAGCCATTTACATATATAAAATGCATTTTTATGCACATAAATGGCTCATTAGAAAAATGTGGCGATTTTGCATGTAAAAAGTATACACATCAAAAAATTAAAACAAATTAATTTGTACTTTTATGCATGCAAAAAAGAGGGATTTGGGGGCAGAGTTATGGCAGGGTTTGGATTTATATGCACACCGGTGCATCACGAGATCAGCAGCCAGAAAGTGCCAGCCCACCAGTTTTGAAAATGCTGAGGAAAGGATGAGGAGGCCGCTGCCGAATGAATGAAGAGGTGGCCTGTGAGTGACAGCAGTGTCTGGTGGAGCTCATCCACTAGCCGCTGAAAAAAAAAATAATGAGGCAGTCCATGGTAGCAGCAGTGGCTGGAGATGTTCATCTGCCCAGCTGCCAAAGAAACAGAGCCTAGTAACAGAGGTGGCTGGTGAAACTCATCCCCCCCCCCCCCCCAACCATGGAAAATAAACGAGGAGATAGTCCATGGTGATGGCAGCAGAGGCTGGAGGTTCTTATCGCTCCAGCTGCCAAAGAGAAGGAGACAAGTAATGGCAGTAGCTGGCAGCGCTCATCCCCCCCCAGTGAGGCATTGCTCCAGAGGTGTGAAGCAAACGAGACCTCTCATCTTCTTGTGTTGGGTTAAAATCATAACTCCATGTTCCCAGGAGCTCTGTTTAATGTCCTGATAGTGATGACTCACTTGTGCTGCTGTCCTGGGATAACTCCAAGATTGCTGACCTCTGACAAGGTAACATAGCAGCCTAGTAATGGTGGCAGAAAAGGACCAAATAGTCCGTCCAGTCTGCCCAGCAAGCCTCCTCTAGTAATATCTGCCACGCTGTGCAGGTTATCCCCATGTTTTTCTTAAGGGTAGTAACTGCTGCTCTGTGCAGGTCACACCCCCTTGCATATCAGTACCCCAAACCATAAAATGTGGGGTCCTCGTTGGTGGTTGTCTGAATCCAATTCCCCCTCCCCCTCCCCCTCCCCCCCCCCCCATCAAAGCAGAGAGTTTTTTTGTTGCATTTGTGTCAAAAACAATTTGTTTCCCAATAAGCTCCTTTCCTGCCAGGAATTTCCTTGTGGAATATCTGCTAAAGAGTTTGCTAAAGTTGTCGAGGTCCAGAATGCTGCTGTTTCCTTTCTGAGTGAAAGGCTGCATCCATTGGCATGGTCAGACCCTTGATGCTGGAGTTTGTCTACCTCTTCAACATGCTCTATTTCCTTGAAGACAAAAGAGGTATATGCTTTAAGGAATCCCTTACATCTTTATTTCTTCTCCCTTTATTTCCCCCCTTCCTTCCTCTCCAGGCTGTCCTCTCTTCCTCCATTTGGTATGTGACATGCCTGTAGTTTTTCTTTTGAAAATTCACTTATGTGGGCATCCAGTGAAAAAAAGTGCCCATAGACTATGCATCTTCTTTTGCTGTGGTTGGAGGAAAAGAGTAGGGGGAGTACACACCCTAAGGATCCCTATATATTGGAAACGCTTGGGCCAGCCCAGTGGCTCAGTGCAAATAGCAAACTCTACAAGTGTGTGGGCTAGCTGAAAATTGTGTTCATAGTTACTTTTCCAAGTCCAAAGAAATCATTCTTATTTTCTGTCCAAAAATGCCACTGTGAACCATTTATCTATGAGCTGAAACATGAACAAAAGGACTAGATCAAAAACATTATTAGAAATCCCAAATTGCCTAACTCTGAGCTGTCAAAGAGATTGCATGAAGGGGAATTCCCTCCAAGCAGAGGATAGCTTAGCTTTCCATGGCTCTTCTGGAGCTCTGCAGGCCTTGACTAGCAGCTAGGGGAAGGAAGAGGCTTCTGTTGCTGTAGAGGACCCGATCATGGTTGGTATCGAAGCATCCACTAAATCTTTTCCCGTGAAGTAAAGCAGACGAGGATTTCTTTGCCCTGGAATGGTTACTCCAGAGGTGAATTTCAAGGGGGATGTTCATTGGCTTGGGTTGTACCCCTTGCTGGTTCAGGAAGGAGCAAAGGTTAAATTCCTTTAATTGCACATTCCGGTGTGCTCTGTCACCAGGCAGACTATCTTCTTGGTAGGAGGAAGCACGCTCTTACAGGATGCGCAAGACAGGACTGGTGAACTGGGAGAGGCGTATCTGGCTTGTCTGCCTAGTTCATGATGCAGCAAAGCCTATGCCTTGCAGAACTGAAGACTTTCTAGGGGCGCGATTATCTCAGTAGCAGCAGCTCCTGGATGAAGACTGACTATAATTTTTGTAACGAATATCAGAACAGAAGATTTGAATCTTTCTTGTCTCAGGTCTTGTCTGCTGCTGAGGTGGGGCATTAGATAGCAATTGCAGCAAATTGTGAGCCCATTGGGGTCAGGGAAATACCTAGAGTACCTGAAGGTAATCCGCTTTGACGTGCCTGGAAAAAGCAGAATATAAACCAAAGAAATAAAAGAAAATGAAGTTGAGAATCCAAAATTGATCATGATGTTTGGATTGGAATATATAAGGGTTGCACTTTTTTTGCCAACAATATTTTACTCTATATGAATCCTCTACAGCTACCTAGTTTCAAGTTATTCTTTGCTTTTTTATTCTTTGTTTATCTTGGGTGGTTTATTTGCACAGCAAAATTTCTGGTTTGCAGCAGTACTTGGGGATGTTTCACTCATATTATTCATTGGTTCAGCTTGTCTGCCAAATGTTAGTGAGCAGGCACTGTCCTTCACCCTCTTTCAGCTTTTCTTTCTCACTTAAAGACAGCCAGTGTTCCTGTTTTGAGGTTTTGATGTAGCCGAAATGTGTTTATTTATGTTGTTTTACTTTCTCCTTATATGCTTTACAATTTGCTCAAATTTTGCCTCTGCCCTATCCAGACTGTGAGGATTCTATGTTTTTTACTGCTTCTTCTACATATCATTTCTAGAGCACTACTGAGTTTCTGGAATTTATCATAGCAGAGGATTAATAGCTTTGACTGTGGCTTTATATATAGAGCTCACATTTTTTAGAGCATTAGTCAAGAGTCATGAAGTCTGAAATCCATTAACCTTCCCCACACCCTCCTGGAGCCCCTCATGAGTATATTACATATCCATATACACCTCTGTTTTGCTTTAATATTAATTCGAAAGTAGTTCTTTATACAGATTTATCATCTTGGATTGGTTCCACACAACAATATATTTAGTTGTCAACATAATCTATATTTATACATGATTTGATACATTTGTGTGTTGATCACTCTGTGTGTCACACTCCGAAAATTACATTTACACTGCATTTTTGCAAGATTTCATGATTGATTTTGTTTCCTTAGGGGTGTCTTCTTGGTATCCCACCCAAAATTGGGCCTCAATAACTTTAATTGAAGAAGAAATAGAATAAAATGGATTTTTTCATAAGGTGCAAATATATCACTTTTCTGCGCATTTCCTGCAGGTGAGGATGTGTGTAAAACATGCTTTGGAATATTCCTCAGTCACTATACAGGTAAAAGTGTGTGAACAGTATAACATTACATATACTTTTATTTGCTGTGAAAAGTATATGTGAATTCAATCTACAGCTGAAGTATGTTGTGTTCCCGGTAGCCAAAGAAGGTCAGGGAGTGAATCTAATATGTACATGTCTTTTTATGATGACTTTTAAAATAGATATCATAAAAATATTTCATTGCTATAAGAAAACAAGCTAGCTCAAACTGAGTGCCATCTGTAATTCATACCTAGGCTGGAAAGATGCGCCAATTGTTTTTAGAAAATATTACCATTAATTAATTTATTGATCAATCTCATTATATGTGATGTGCTGACCAGAACTATATAGACTAGTTCCAGCTAATGAATATATTCCATGATTCCGTTTACTAAATCTACCATATAAGATTGAGCATTAAAGTCAGATAGATTGTGAGAATTATAAGAAAAATCAATGTATGAATAAAAAGCTACATAACATGGACATAGCATTTGTTAAATTCTGTAGACATTAACCATGTCCTAGTATGTTCTATTATTAGACATGAAATATGATGGTGCTATTTTTTATTGTATTATCTTAAGATCTTTCTCTAGTTTCTAAAAGCCCTTCCTTCCCATAGATTTTAACATCATCTTAACTTCTGCTTGTAGGCTGAATCCTAGGCTACCCTTAGTACTGCTTTTCCATTAGAAATTACAAAATATTTGTTGTTTGTCATGTTAACTCAAAACAGAATTATAACAAATAATTGCATAGAAATGCAAACTTAAGGAATAGTAAGCTGGATCCAAGATGGCCAAAGCTCTTGGCTGCGTGTGAAGCAGCTGCATTCGGGCCTTGTTTTTCTTTTTTTCCCCCAATGCCTCACTCAGCAAGGAACGGCGGGCAAAAGAGAGAGAAGCCCATCCGAAGTCCTTTGCTACAATTTCAGACCCAATGGATGCTCACATACTGCGGGGGAACATTGGAGCTGGGAATAGTCTCACTGGACGGCGTTTGGGAGGAAATTGAATCCAACACCTCCCTGGAGTTATACACCACCCTATCCCCGGAGGAGTGGACTGTCCCAGGTCACCCAGTGGAAAGCAAGCCTCTTACCCAAGTCCCTGGAGCCTTGGAGTTCAATATTGGTTGGGCAGGGTGGAGTGGAGACATCTGAGGCGATTGTTGGGTCCTTCCTGATGATATCGGGTGCCGGGGAAAAAGGTAGAAGCACTGCACCATGGCCTGGAGCTGGTGAGAAGTTTACATTGCCGGAGATTTCAAAAATAGATCTGGTAAGACCGGCTGATGTGTCCTTAGGCTCAATTTGGGAGGCCATACAACTACTGAATATTAATATCTTTAATCAAATGGCCCCAGTCTATGCCTATATGAAGAAATTAGATTCTCATGTTGGAAACTTGGAAAAAAAAACTAATAATGAATAAGAAAAATATCGAGCAATTGCAGCAGGATTTAAGTAGTAAATTGTTATTTCAAACATCTTTAATGAAGGATAACCAGCTGCTTTCTGCCAGACTGGAAAATATGGAAAATTTGACTAAAGGGAAAAATCTTTGCTTTATAAATGTTCCCAGAAATCAGTTGATTCAACCAAAAGATATGTGGAAGAAGTATATGTTGGAAGTTTTCAAAGTTCCAGAACAAGCAATTCCTCTGACTTTGAGTCTACTACATCCCTCCCTTCAAGAGTAAGGCTTCTCTGGACCAGAAAGGAGTTCAAGTTTTAGCACCCACTGCTCCTCAGCTGTTAAATTTAACAGACATTCTGGAAACCACTCAAAAGGATTCCATTATCCCTGCAACTTTGGTGGTATCATTTCTTTTGGAGGCGGATAAGGAGTGAACGTTAAAAAATGTACTTTCGCCATCGCAGATTATCTTTTATGGGTTAGAAAGTTAATATGTATCCCGATTTGTCCAGAACAACTCAAAAAAAATAGGAAACAGTTTCTCTTGTTAAGACCTAGGGTTATTGAGAGAGGTGCTTTATTCCTTCTAAAGTTTCCTTGCAAATGTCTTATAAAATTTCATGGCCTCTCGTATATCTTTTTTCAACCAACTCAGCTATCTGCTTTTTCTCGTAGATAAAATTTCTCCGGTTGTTAGCTCCTCTCCAATTCCAGCCGAATGAGTGATGAGGTATGGCGCAGGTTTGCTAGTGAAAGTGATTGTACCTTATACAACAGTTTCTGTTTCCTTTTGTAATTGTTCCAACAATTATTTCCTCAGGTTGAGCTCTTGGATCCAAAAGAAATTGTGGATTTGAGTACAGAGATTGCTTGCTTGATATTGCTTTATATTTCCTTTGTATGTTTCCTTATTAGTATCTCTGATTTCAAATCAAGATGAGGAATTTCTTGAAAATAATTTGTTAAATGCAATAAAAAAGAAATGCAAACTTAAGAGCGAGGGTAAGGCAAGTGGACACTATTGTTAGAACTTCTAAAATGTATTTTCCATTTTGAAGAAATGTTTATATTGATACTTGGTTAAATGGAAGGGGAGAAGCAAGACTTTCCCTTCAGTTGTCATAGTGGAGCTAAGAGCCATGGACTCATTTATTATTTTTATATACCGACATTTGATCTCAAACAAGATATCACACTGGTTTACATTCAGGTACTATAGGTATTTCTCTATCCCCAGAGAGCTTACACTCTAAATTTGTACCTGAGGCAATGGAGGGTAAAGTGACTTGCCCAAGGTCACAAGGAGTGACAGCAGGACTTGAACCTTGGTCTCCTGGTTCATAGTCTACTGCTCTAACCACTAGGCTATTCCTCCTCCCATTTATCACAGGAGAGACCTAGGAAAGATTTCAGCACTGAAAACCCTACCAAAGCTGTATGGCATGAAGTAGGAGATTTGATTCTTGATTTTCCCCTTGCTCTGGATTTGCAGGTTAGCTCACCCTTGCTGATATCAGTTCAGAGAGCACCGTGGGCTTGATTAGGAGTTGACTAGACACTGGGGATGCCATTGACGCAGTGTCTGATTTTCCAGCATTTGCAGTGTCAGCGCCTATAAGTACAGAGGATGAAATTCCTGAAGAAGCATAGCTGCAAATTATTCTTGAGAGCATGTGGAGAATGCTGATTCATCTAGAGCAAGCATTTGCTGCCAGACTGGAATGTGCACCTAATTCACTTTTTAGTCTAGAAATGAAAACGGTTGTCCCGAAGACTATTTTTCCAATTCTTTCCAAAAATCAGATGATTTTGATTTGAAATAAAAATTTTCAGTTACCTGTGTGATTCCGCTTCAGGATAATATTTCATCAATTTGGAAATCTTAGAGGATATTAGAAAACTAACCTAAGATTTAGAAATCTTCCTAAATTGGAGGGAATATCTGCAAAATAATGTTAAACGAACATTTTAATGAAATACTTAATTTCCTTTGAAGAATCTTCCTCTTCTACCTACACATACATACAGATATATATATATATATAGAGAGAGAGAGAGAGGTATAGATAGGTGGCTAGATTCCTATTTTTGCTTACAATATTTCAATTGTTTCTGCAAATCTCACCGCATGATCCTCTAGCCCAGCGCGAGATTTGCATTTGAAACAAGTTATTAGGATTTGACCTCACATCACTTGCAATGTAGTCTAGATGATGGGTAGTTACTCTGATCGGGGGAAAGGAAATTGGTTCTTTGAACTTTTTTTTCTTTAGTGATGCTTCCTTTCCGTGTACTTCAAACTGTCATTATGCTACCCGTTAGATACGGTATGTCAACGGCTTCACATGATGAACAAGATAATTTAGGTTGTAAGAGCTCTACCAGATGCAAACCACTTCTAATAATGCCTCACATAAAAAATAAACCAGTTATTTTGAGAATAGCCGATGATGGGCCCTGAGATTGTCTAATCTATGACAAAAGATATGACAAAAGATATGTTTAGTAAGTCTCTGAAAAGTAAGAAGAGGAGGAGAAAGAAAACTGGTGATGGTTAGGTTAGATAGGGGATTGTAGTGTAAAAAATAAGATGCATCAGTCTCATAGTTCCTGATACCAAATCAGATAGTTAGACCACACCTTTGAGAGTTTTTGTCCCACAGATGAGCTATATTGCCTGAATATATATATATATATATATCCTGTGGTAAAGGATTAATCAAGAAACAGTGCTCAATATAACAAAAATATAGCTGTTAGAAACAGACATAAATTCTAACATAAAATCCTACAACAATGCCAAATTATATATAGTTTTTATGAAATGTAGTCCTCTTCAGATATGCAGGGGTTCTTCTATCAACATTGATGAATTCAGTAAGTAAGCAGATGTCAAGAAGCTTTTTTTTTTCTTAGAATGTTCAAAATCCAACATTTCAAAGCACTTGGTGACATTCATCCATCAAATAACTGTTTGCTGAATGCTGCAACAGGTTTTTTTTTATATAACGGAGGTGTTTTTATGAGATCCTGCTAATTAAGGGTGTTACTCTGTGTAGCATTATGAGGTGACACTTTGAAATAAAGCTAATTGCCTATCTCTAGGAGGGGGAAGCAGAAAATGAGTCAGAGAAGCTCTTCACTGCTTACATATATTGCCAAGGCCATGACATTCTATAATGTTTTTTGTATATCTGTAAAAGTGTTTCCTGTGATTTTTAATGATCACTTTTTATTTATTCCTTATATTGTGTTTTGAATTGTTTTTACCCTGGGATCTGCTTCACTCTATATGATTGTACACCATTTTGGACAACCTTTTAGGGCTTGGAAAACAGTCAAGCAATCATTCGGTTTGCCTCAAAATATGACGCGTGCTTTGCAATATGTACAGAATTCAGCAGTGCAAATTGTGCCTGGAATTCTGATACATCAAAACATTACTCCTTTTTTGATGAAGTATCATTGGCTGACAGTGGTGATGTTGGCCTTCAAGGATATAAATGGGTTGGCTCTGAATAGTTTTAACTCAGCTTTGAAACTATAACAACCTACAAGGGCTCTGAAATCTGGCAATCAAATATTATTGAATGTGCCATCATTCAAAAAATTTGGCTGGATGAGTCAAGGGAAAGACCTTTATAAATACAGGATCCAATGCACTGGAATAGTTTTCCAAGGTGTCTAAAAGCTGAATCTGGGTTGCTAAAATTTAGGAAAATGGTAAAGGTATTTTATTTTCAGCTGGCATTTGTCACTAAGCGAATGACTGAGGACCCACTGCATTAGTTGATCTTGGCCGAGTTACTGTACCTTGGGAAGAAAATAGGAGATCTGCAAATTTGATATAATTTTATGTAATAAGTGTATTGTTTCATTTCTTTTATTTGTTTTAATTTGTTTTATCTGTATGTAACTGTGGTTATTTATGCTGTCTTTTTTAGTAACTGAAGTAATTGTGGATGTTTTATTGGAAACAACCTAGAAACACTGTAGGCAGTTAATAATTTTTTAAATAAAAAAACATAAATGGAACTTCTTCATTGGTCTCTTTCTGCTGTCTGACTTTATTTCCAATCGGCCCATCTAGTCTGCCCAGTTATCAGTATCCACCCTTTTACAGATCTACCTCAGCTGCCACCCACAGAGCATGGCTGTTTGTAAGATATTACTCCCTGTTCAGAACAATTTTTGTTGTTTTCCTTCTTAATACAGCGCCATCTTGGGTAGAAGAGCATATATGATTCCCTGTTTGGTTCATGCCAGTATCCCTTCCTCCTTATATCAAACTAATGAACTTCTGGTAAATATTAATGAATAGCTTTATTGCTAGTGCAGCTTGCATGGTAACAGTGCATAATTTTTTTAAAGTTCTACAGTATTTTATGGAGCTTACTGGTAATATGTGGGAGAGGAGGGACAGCTAGAGGGGCCCTGAACCTGAGTTCAACTGCATTGTCCACACAGTGCCCATTTTTCCAGCTGCTGTTGCAGATTATACTACTGCTGGCTTCCTTCGCTTGCTACCTTGGGGCCTGCACTTGCACCACTGTTCCATTCCTGCTCCATAGGGGTCCACTTCCTACTGCCATTTCTGCAAAAGCCCCTACTCAGTCTCCTGCAGGGAATCTGTTTTACTCTCACTTCTGTGAAGACCTGCTCTTGTTGGTGATGACTTATACATGTTTATTTATTTAGACATTTTATATACTGCCGTTCCATTAAAAGATCACAATGGTTTCCAAAAGTAACATTCATAGTTATAAATCAACAGGTAATAACAGGTAACTCAGATAATTTTTCATAAATAGGCATTAACAATTAGCAATCGATATGGAATCCATTTGTTTGCCTTCCATTCCATCACAAAACAGGCAGATCAGATAGAAAGAGATGAGGTGGAAAACCCTCCAATAAACCTGGGGACATGAGAGATAAACAGAAGTATGGGGCAGTTGAAAGGCAAATAGATATAGGTAGAGTCGGGGCTCTGGGCTAAGAGACTAAAATATTTGGTGAAGAGCTGGAAGGAGACAAACAGTTGTGAAGAAGAGAGAAGGCAGAAAAAAGTAGGGGGTGCAGAAGGGGAGAAATAGAGGTAGAGAGATGCTGGGGAGGAGAAAGACAAATAGAACTAGGAGGCAAAGAGATAGATGTGGGGTAGTGAACTTGGGGAAGAGAGGAATAGATGGAAGTAGAAAATGAAACTGGGACGAGAATGGAGGAAGATAGGCAAGCTGAGGGTAGAAAGGGAAGTTAAGTTAAAGTAGTGATCTGTGCAGGGGAGGGAAAGACAAACAGAAGATGACAGACAAAAGCACTATGCAGATGTTACGTTCTATGTGTAAACTAGGCACTGGGTCCTTGGGTCATGGAAGAGATGACTCCACCCACAGGGAGGAGCCCTGTGAGGACTCACCACGACAGGCAGGATCTCAGCAGTGAAAGACAATAGAGGCAATAGTTTTATTATGCAGCAAGAGTAACCCGAGGAACGGGTTAATATACTCAGTCCAAGTATATAGCCTGCAAGCAGGCTTCTCCGGTAGTGGTCTGCAGCGCGTTGTAATCCAGGAGATACTTCCTCTCGATGAGACTTGTTCTGATGGTCTCCGGTAGTGGCCCGCAGCGCGCGGTAACCTGGGGAGAACCTTCTCTTGATGAAGCTTTGTGCTGGCAATCTCCGGTAGTGGTCCGCAGCGCAGGTTAGGCCGGACGCCGGTGGTAATGGTTGCACAAGACAGTATGAATCCGATAGTGGTCAGCAGAGAATCCACACGAAGGAAGAGAAGGTCCAGTACTCACTCAGAGTCAGAGGAAGCCAGTTTTAGAGTTGGCACCGAGGAGATGCGGAACAGGTGCACTGGAGGGTCGTCTGAGGAACATTGAAGAAGCTCGCTGGAAGGAAGGTGAGACAGGTTAAGATGGCTCTCCGAGGAGTGGATAGCCCTAGGTGCAGCAAGGCCCCCGAGGAGCGGGTACTGAGATCACCCAAAAGAAACAGCGAGACGAAGTCCCAGAGTGGCGGAATTAAGCAGGACAGGAATCCTTGCTAACTCGTAGCTTGGATGGTCTGCTGAGCTTAAGTATTGTAAGCGGATGATGTCATGCGGTAGGGATGCCCCCGAGGTTCCCGCCATGATGCGTACAAGAAGGGGGCAGGCGGGCGCGTGCCCTAGGTTACCCTGGATGCAAGATGGCTGCCGGGAGCAGCACCCATGCCGTCCCAGGCACAAAATGGAGGTCGGCATGTGGAAGCAGAGGCGGCCATCCTCCCTAGACTCTGTGCTGTAGGAAGAAAGAAGGTAAGCAACAAAGGTCGCAGCCGTCTGCGACCGGGCGCAACATCAAATCTGGGAGGAAGAGATAGATGCAGTGGGGAAAACTGGGGAAAGAAATAGAAGTGGGAGTGCTTGATAGAGATAAAAGAAGGCCTTGACAACTAGAGGAGAGAAACAGAGTTGTAGAGAAAAGAGAGAGAGATAAAGAATGGAGAGCTGAGGAAATAGAAATGGAGGGGGATTAGAGGGGATGCTGGGAGAACAACGGTAGAGATAAAACATAGAAACATAGAACATGATAGCAGATACTGTAAATCCCATAGGGCATATCCAGTCTGCCCATCCATATCTTCTACTCAGCTTTATAGTCCCTTCCTCTCCCTCACAGATCCCTGTGTTTCTCCCATGCACTCTCAAATTCCACAATCTCCACATGGAGGCTGTTCTACCACACTTTCTGTAAAAGGTATTTTCATAGATTACTCCTGAATCTACCTCCTTTCGCCCCATTCTGTGACCTCTCATTGCAGAGCCTCCTTTCCATTGAAAAAGGTCTCCCTTTTCTCTCCTTTTCTCTAGAGTAGACATCTTTAAGTCTGTTCCCATATGCTTTATGAAAAAGACCATTAACCATTTTAGTTGCTGCCCTCTGGACTGACTTCATCATAATTATATCCTTTGGAAGATGCAGTCTCCAGAATTATGCAGAGACTTATATGGAGGCAATGGAACCTCCCGTTTCTTACTGGCTATTCCTCTCCCTATACCTGCTCCCATGAAAGGTGACTGGTGGAAGAGGTAGGTGAAGGGGGTGTGAGAAAGATCAAGAAATGGAACGTGAGGAACTAGTAAGAAGAAGAGAAATGACAGAGAGGTGGAGATGGATCATGAGAGATTGGGAAGAGGAAAAGATGGTTGTAAGAGACTGGGAAGGGGAAAGCGGCAGATGAAGGCATGAACACGAAAAGTGGGAGAAAAGGAGAAGGAAAGTGAAAAATGGATGGAGAGATGGATATGAGAGGAGTGGCATGCTGGAAGACTAAATTGAAAAGAAGAACCAGGATCTGGAAGAAGGCAGATTAGATGAAAGCAGAGGCCAGGGCAATGAGGAAAAGAGACAGCTAAGCTAGAAAAGCCTATTTTTTTGATTTAGCAATTTAATTTATGCTTTGCATTTACAAATTATATTTGAATGAATATAAAAACATATTAAAATAAATATACCATACAAAAGAAGCATTCTATCTATGTACTTTTAGTGGTATTTATGCCAGAACTGTATAAGATTAAACACACTTTCCATGCTATATTTTTATCAGGATACACTTATTCCTTAGGCTTCTTAAAGCGCCTAGTGTGTGTGTGTGAAGCGTTTGATAAATATCCAGCACTGCTCTGAAAGCCTTCATATTGTCATGCTTTACAGCAAAGATAACAAAGCAGCCAACTGGGATCCCCGTCTTTATAGAAAGTCACTCAAGGTCTGACATTTTAAGAGTGCCGTATGACACAGCTAGAGTATAGTTCCTCTTTCAATTAACTTTGCTGTTCATGCAGGGTATTTTTCAGCCTCCATGAAGGAAAACTATACAGCTTTTGGGAGAAAGGTGATAATTTAGCTAGACTGTTAATTAGGAACAGCTTCATTAAATTAGATTTGGCATGCAGTCCACTCTTTAAAAGCTGAGTTCTTTGTTGGCACCTGTGAACAGCGACACACAAAGCTGGAACATAAAAGACTCATTTTGATCTTCTAACATGGAAAATGGGAATAATTATTTGTCTTCTTTTAAACAGAGACCAACCAAATTAAGTGAACTGTTTCATAGCAACCACGAACAGTGGCATAATAATAATAGGGAATATGCATAGATTTGACGCCAATGGGAAAGATGAAGCATTTGTTTTAAGCAGAAATATGCATGCATGTGTCAGGGACTGATACCGCACCAAGCCAAACTAAATTCATATAGACGGACATAAAGGATGATTTTTTAAAGCCATCTATGCAATAAAACAAGGGTTTATTGTATGCATGTGAATGGCTAGTTATAAAATTGCCCGGTATTGATGCTCAGAAAAGTATGCATGGAACCTGAATTTGCACATAAACACACAAAAAAGATGGGGCAGAGTTTGTATTTTCATGCACACTGTTGTGTTTCAGTTAACCCATACAAATAAATTACACCCAGCAAAAAGCATATATAACTTTGTGCAAGTGCATTTGTGCGCATTATTTTAAATAATTTTCAAAGCTTAGGTTCACTCTGAAAACGTATGCGTGTAGTTCCCACATAAGTTACCTGTGATGTTATAAAATTACCCTCCCTAGAGATGATTTTGTAACATCAGGCATACGTTAGCCAACAAATATGTGCATAAATTACTCCAGTTTTCAAAGTGGACTTATGTGAATATGTTTACTTTGAAAATTAACCTGGCAAACTATGTGCACACAGTTACACCTGTTATTTGGTATCTGTAGTTTCCAGAGAGAATTTAGGTGCTACTTTTTTAAAATAAAAAAAACTATGGGGTAGATTTTAAAAGCCCTACGCTTGCCGAGCCTATGTCCTGGGGCTTGAAAAAAGGGGTGGGGTGTGGGTGGTCTGGGGTGGGACGAGGGCGTGGCCAGAGGCCTTCGTAGGGCCGCTAGGCCGGGGGATCGCGCGCCCACACTTGGCCAGCGCGCGTGCAACCTACGCCTGCCCAGAGGCAAGCACAACTTGTAAAACAAAGGTGAAGGGGGGGGGGTTAGGGAGGGGAAGGTGGGGGGGGGGGGGGGGGGGCGGAAGGAAAGTTCCCTCCAAGGCCGTTCTGATTTCAGAGCGACCTCGGAGGGAACGGGGAAAGCCATCGGGGCTCCCCTAGGGCTCGGCACATGCAAAGGCACAAGTGTGCACCCCCTTGCGTGCGCCGACCCCGGTTTTTATAGCATGCGCGTGGCTGCGCGCACATGTTATAAAATCGGGCGTACATTTGTGTGTGCCAGGTTGCGCGCACAAATTTACGCCCGCACGTACCACTTAAAATCTGGCCCTATGTGCGTAAATGTGAACCCTGCCCAGACTCCACCACCAGAACCCCCTCATGCCTATGTGCTATAAGTATCCACATACATATGTATGCATGTAATTTAATGCACATATTTGTTACGTGGTTTTCTAAAGGGATGTTTTTGCAGATAAAGCGCTACTTTACCTGCAGAAGTCCCTTTGAAAAGTACCCTCTAAAATTTACTTTTCCATCAGATAATGTTGCCAAAGTGTCTTTTAATCTTCTCCACTACATAAAATAGTTCTGAATTATGGTCCTTGCTTCATCTGGGTAGCCTCAGTCTTTGGAATGTACGTCTAGTGAATATTCAGCAGCTGCAGGGCCAAAAGCAGACAAAAGCATCTGTTTCGGGAAGCTTTTAATTAACTCTGTTATGTATAAGTTACTGTTTTAGGGGATTATTTGGAAGTTTCTATTATTTTTATGTTGTCTTGTTTTAAATTGTGAATGTTATATTGGAAACCGCCCAGAACAGTTTTTGGTAATTGGGAGGGGTAGTATTTTCTATAATAGATATATTTATTTATATATTTATTTACTTATTTATCTACTCCCCAAACAGGATTTTAATGGCTGAAACATAAAATATGCAAATTTACATTCTGTATTGATCAAACGTATATTAACAACAGCAGATGCAGAAACAGGAGTAGAACAGGATACAGCAGCAACACTGGATCCTTCATCACATAGCACTTGTCTGTTTTGTTCCCCCTTCATTTACAGTCTTGGTCTTATTCCTAGGTCCTCTTATCATGTCATGTTTTATTGTATTTCTATATTTTTACATTTTTATAGAGTAAAGGGGATAATCCTTTTTTGTTATGGTCATGCCTCTTGTTTTTAATACACTTCTCAAGGAGACAAAAGTTATGGTGGAATGAGGATCAGGCTTTTTGCTCTGCATGTCTTTGATCCATGCAATTCACCTTTTTGCTCTTGATTTCTTTGTACAGTACCATTGAATTGTTTGCTGTGAGCACTGTATTTTTCTTTAAAATGCTTCTTACCAGGGCTGGCTTAGTGTTGTAGAGGTAGTGCTATATGCTGCCATATAGAGGATATGGGTTCAGTTTCCGGGCTACAACCGTGTAGGGTGTGCATTCGTTTGCAGCGTATTGGCAATCCGCAATGTATAGGGCCATATTTGTTGTATTCGTGGGGAAGCAAAACGTATCTCGATTCCCACGAATACAACGAATCTTCACCGAATTATTTGGCCATCTAAAGGAGCGAATTTAAACAAAACCCCCACCCTCCTGACCCCCCGAAGACTTGCCAAAACTCCCTGTTGGTCCAGTGGGGGTCCGGGAGCCATCTACTGCACTCGGGCCGTCAGCTGCCGGTATTCAAAATGGCACCGATAGCCCCTGTGACATAGTAAGGGCAAAGGCTATCGGTGCCATTTTGAATACTGGCAGCCGACGGCCCGAGTGCAGGAGATGGCTCCTTGACCCCCGCTGGCCCACCAGGGAGTTTTGGTAAGTCTTGGGGGGGGGGGAGTCAGGAGGGTGGGGGGTTATAAATTACATTTTATCCGGGAAATGAATAACAATGAAACGCATGAATGGAGCGGGGGCCCCCTTGCTGAATGCAACATATCTGCCCCCCCCCCCCACGAATACGAATACCGAATGTAACATATGTGGTCCCTCTGCACATCCCTACAACCCTGATCCCCTGGTCAGACAAGCTGTGGAAGCAATGTTCAATCCCAGGAGAGGGAAACCTCAGTTATTGCTGTATTGGAATTGCTTGGATTAAATCTGTTAAGCTTGGTTTAGAATGTATCCAAAATGCAAGTCATCTTAGACTCAGAGTTCTCACAGTGACCTCCACATCACATGACTGTAAAACAACTGTGAGAAAGAAAGAAGTAAACAATAGGCAGGCTTTGAGGTGAAGGAGTTGGAATCACATGAGAAACTCAGCATGGTTAGGAAAACTGTCTCAAAACAAGCTTTCTGATGTATAAAGGGAAAGGGTATAACTGCCATCTCCTCCCATGCCTCTTTTAGAGGGACAGACAGAGAGAATACCAAACCTTCAGCAGCCCTCTTGATAACCATAAGAAAATTATTTATACTACATTGTTGCAACTATTGTCTGTGCTAAATCTGTATATCAAGTTTCAAGTTTATTAAAATGTATCAGTCGCACTTTCAGGAAACCGTTTCAAGATGTCACCTTTACTGCATTACTTTCTGGAGAGTAAATTAGTTAGCATTAATAGTAAAAACAGTTTATCCTGAAATCTATACTTGTGCTGACTCAGCTTGTAAGTGTATGAGTGTAGCTTTGTTTTTTCTTGAGTAGCAGATCCTGTCAGGTAGGAAGCCTGCAGGATACTGGCGTCATTTGTGTTCAGGACAGTGGATCCTGCGAAGAGGTGCACGCAGGTCACTGGTCTGGTTTGTGGGCAGAATAGGGGTGTGGCAGAGGAGGAAACTGGTTACTTCAGAGAGTAGAGCAAACAGGAGCAGCACCCAGACAGCTAACACTTCCTCCCCCATCACAATATGCAATAACCATGTTGCCCGCAAATAAATATCTTACCTGACACAAGCCAACGCGAAATCCACCCAGGCAAAGGAGAGCTCAGTGCAAAGGTCTGTGACATACTATCAAACAGAACCTATTGAGAACCTGGACATAGATGTGCTTTTATATTGGGCACACAAATAAACCTTCTGGCTAGACCTAGCCAAAATGGCACAGCTATCTATCTTGCCCACCAACCAGTGTTCTCAGTGAACATGTTTTTACAATGACTGGTAGGAATGTGCACTTATTTGAAACAAAACTGTAAACTGCAATGAATAAGGCTAATTTGTTTCATTTGGGGAGCCCAAAAAGAATCAGAGGGCCCCCCAAATAAAACAAATCTTATTTGTTCATTTCATTTTAAACTAATGATTTGGGCCTAGGTCTAAACCCGAAGCCGAGGCCTCACCTAGGGCATAGGCCAAAGCAGGGGCCATGGTCTAGGCCTAAGCATGATGCTTGGGTCACAGAACAGGCTGGGATCTTGGTTGAA
The DNA here is from genome assembly GCF_901001135.1 of Rhinatrema bivittatum. Lineage (NCBI taxonomy): Eukaryota > Metazoa > Chordata > Amphibia > Gymnophiona > Rhinatrematidae > Rhinatrema > Rhinatrema bivittatum. Next base: position 718,789,891 of record NC_042615.1, on the reverse strand, counting down.
ACCCCAAAAAATTAAACAAAAAACCCCCCAAAACTTACCTTATCAGTCTGTTATCTACGAAGGTTGGGTCCCGATGCCAGCACCTAGGCCTAGGCTGGAGCCTGCACCCAGGCCCGACACTACAACCTGACCCAGAGGTGGAGTCCCGACGCTGGGGCCTCAGCCCAGACCTAGGCTCAACACTGAGGCCTTGGCCAGGAGGCCGGGTCCTGATGCCTGGTCCTTGGCCTAGAGTCAGGCCCAGGCTTTGGAGCCTCTTCTTGGTCCTCTTTGTTCTTTGACACTTGCAAGCCAAATGATGCCGTCCACTGGGCTCTCACCAGAGTCAACTCGCTGCATTCACCCCAGTGGTCGGTGTCATTTGGCTTGCAAGTGCCAAAGGACAAAAAGGGCCAAGAAGAGGTTCTGAGGCATGGGCCTGACCCTGTGCCAAGGCCCCAGCATTGGAGCACAGCCTCCTGGCCAAGGCCCCAGCATTGGGACTGCGTCTGGACCTAGGCCTTGGTGTCAGGACACAGCCTCTGGGTCAAGTCACAGCATCGGGCCTGGGTCCAGGCTGAAGCCGTGGCATCAGGACCCAGTCTCCAGGCTGGGTTGTAGTGTCTGGCCTGGCTCTGGGCCCCAGCCTACGCTGAGGCCCAGGCATAGAGACCTGGCTTCTGCATCAGGCCGAAGTCTCGGCCTTGAGTAGGCTGATGTTGCTGTAACCTACTGTGCCCTGGGCCTATGCAAGTGCCTGGGTCTATGCCAAAGCCTGCTGATTCCTACTAGACGGGGTAAGTGGGGTGCCGGGGGGAATCCCAGCCCCGGCATTTTTTTGGGCTGTTGTATAAGAGGGTCCAGGAAGCCTCATTTTCATTTTTTGGTCATTTTTTCTGTGGGGTTTTTTGTTTGATTCATTTTTTTCTCACGAATGAAAATAAATCAAATAATCCATGAACCAAAATTTGTGGAAGAAAAACCTCCCAAAAATGAACCGAAAATGAAAACAAATGTTTTTCTCCTGCACATCTCTAATGACAGGAGACATTGTGAGCCCTCATCACTAAAGGTTGGTGCCACAGTTACTGGAAATGCTGGTATTTTAAAAATGCAATTTCCTTTTGATTGGATTTCCAGATTTTCCATTTGAGTGGCAAGATGATTGAAAACAACTTCAAGGTGTTGTTGGCATTTTGCCTGCCATGACCCAGATAAATCACCCCAGGGCTCTGACTGCTTCCTCTCTGCCTACCTGCTATACCTCCATTACCACCTTAGGGGACTTGCTGACAGAAGCCACCATGCCATACCCCTAATTCCACAAAATCAACCCAATCGTACCACTGGTAAATATATTCCAACTTCACAGGTTAATGCCAAGTACTATATGTAGGCCCCTCACTCACAGGGTCTGCAAAGTACAGCAGACTCCTAATTAGGTACAAGGCCACCTTACTTTAATTATAACATGTTTTTTAAAGTTTTTTTTCTTTTTTGTATATTAAAACTGCCCCATATCGATTCTCTTAATTGTCACACACTGTCCTCCAAAGATACGAGAGAAACGATCATTACTTATCTTGCCAGTTTTGGTTTGTCACCCGACACGCGCGTGTTTCGAACCAGCGGTTCTGCTTCAGGGGAACTTCCTTCCGTATCTGTCTCAGAGACGTACTTCTGAGCTTCGATCATGCAAATTTGAGGCTTCCATGTATTTTCTCTTGGCTCGATTACCACATTTAATCTTCCGCGACTCCCTTACGCCACGATCATCTTTGAAATGGCACACCGGCTCGAGTGCCATTATAGCCCAGACCGGAACCTACGTCATCACAGGCAGTTTCCTTTCACGTCCGGTCTGTTCGTTTGAGATACACAGATTCCGCGAAAGTCACAACTGTTCTCATTCTGTATACGCATCGCGGTCCTACAGGTTGTCCTTATAAATGAAAATCACCATATTCTTTCTCTTTTTCTTGTTTGTATTTTCTACTATTGTTGTCCCGACCGTACGTCGTTCTCCATCACGTCCGCTTCAACGTCACTGGCAACTTAATCACATGGTCTGTCGGAATTACATTGATGAATCCTTGGTCCTCTTGATCATCATCTCATGTTAGTATTTTGTTAGCGTCTCATCGCAGAGTTCGCTTTATTCCAGAGGTTCCTAAAGCTACTATCTGTACCTAGGGGAACTCATACCAATTTACATACCGGAATCCAGTGGTCAATGTCTCCTTCAATACTGTGTTTGGCAATAATCAACAGAGTCCACGGTGGTTTCTAAATCAAGGAATACCAGTTTATTTTCTCATTTAGACCACCCGGATCCATTGTGTTCAGCCAATAAATCCAGAACTGTTCCCGCATATTCAGACGCGTTTGAATGTCACCGCCACGTGGACCAATCTGTACTTGTTCCAAAATGAGCCATTTCAGATCTATAAATTTATGTTGTCGAGTAATACAGTGCTGTACTAAAGGTGCTGTAACCTTCTCAGTCCTAATACAGCTTCTGTGCTCTATGAGCCGGGTTCTAATCTTCCGTTTTGTCCGCCCGATGTACAGAAGATTACATGGGCAGAAAATGACATAAATGACTCTTTCTGATTCACAGTTAGTGAGTCCGTTCAATCGTAGAACTTTTCCTGAGTTTGGTACTTGCCACTGGTCCCCAGTCACTGCCAGGGCACACATATCGCAGTGTCCGCACTCATAGTGGCCACCTGTCAGTTTGGACACACTTGCGGATGTAAATGTGGACTTAACAACCATGTCTCTAATATTTTGGCCCCTAAAGAATGCAAACCTGGGACCTGTTTGAAATATAGGGTGTAAAGTCAATATATGCCAATGAGATTTAATAATATTCATCACTGTACTGACTTGTTTACAGTATTGCAACGTGCATGTGATCTTTTGTGAAAATGGCCGTTGTTGGTACTGTAGCAAGAGTCCTGTTGGCATATAACGCTCTCTTATATGCTTTTTTGATCACGGAGGTGGGGTAACCCCTCTGACTAAATCTGGCCATTAAGTCTGGCGCTTGCGCCCAGAACTCATCAGTTGATGAGCAAATCCTCCTCAACCGCAGGAATTGAGAGATCGGTAAACCATTCTTTAGACCCAAAGGGTGATCACTGGAATATCTCAGATAATTATTTCTATCCGTTTTCTTTCTGTACAGAGTAGTTTTAATACGGTCTCCATCACGTTGGATCAGAATATCTAGGAATGCAATAGACTGCCTATCAAAATGCGCTGTAAACTGCAAATTTTTGTCAATTGTATTTATCCATGTTAGGAACAGCTTTAATTGGTCCTCAGATGACACCCAGATAAAAAAATATGTCATCAATATATCTCTTGTATCCCCTTATAAACTGAAACCAGTGTGAGCTATATAATTTTAGAACTTCAAAGTCTACCATATATAAGTTTGCAATGTCAGGGGCAACTGTGGCTCCCATTGCCACCCCTCTTACTTGGAGGTAGAGCTTGTCATCAAATTTAAAGAAGTTCCTAAAAAGTACTAGCTCAAGCAAAGCGAGACGGAACCCCGACGGAACCGGGTGAGGACGGGGACGAGACTGAAAATTTTTTTTCAGTAAACTAAAAGCTTCCTGCTGCGGAATATTAGTATATAACGCGGTAACATCTAAGGTAACCAACCAATATTCATCCGGCAAATTTCTTACTGCATCAAGGATTCGCAACATATGAGAGGTATCCTGTAGGAATGAGAGGGCTTCATTTACATACGGTTTCAAAAAGAAATCCAAAAAAGTTGACAGGGGTTCCAACACTGAGCCCTTACTTGAAACTATCGGGCGTCCGGGGGGATTTTTGTCATCCTTATGTATCTTAGGAAGGGTATAAAGTACCGGAATTACTGGTTTTTGGACCTTTAAAGCCCGGGCTTCTCTAGAAGTAATGTACCCTTCTTGGAGACCCTCCTCCACCAACTTTTCAATCGTCTGTTGTAATTCCTCTGTGGGATCAGTAAGGATAATTTGATAATAATCACTTTGATCCAATTGTCGATGTATCTCACTTACATAATCTTCTGTATTTTGAATAACAATAGCCCCACCTTTGTCTGCTGGTTTGACTATAACCTGTAAATCGGAAGCAAGTTGTTTTAAAGCAGAATATTGGTTGTATGACCAGTCTGACGCTCTGGAGTAACCCATCATCAAACCCTGTTTCTCTGACTGGCCCACATCTCTTAACACCAACTGCATAAAAGTCGCTATTGCGGAATCAATGGGACCTGGTGGTAGCCAGGTGGATTTTGGGGTAATGATGGAACGGTCCTGATTATCTGAATCTTGAAAAAACAATTGTAGTTGTAATCTCCTAAAGAAGCGATGTAAGTCAATCCGGGTTCTAAAAGAGTTATATTTACAGAAGGGGATAAACGATAATCCCTTTTCTAACGCCTCTAGGGTGGTCTTCGATAGTTCCACCTTCGATATATTGATTACCCCTCTGTCCCGATGTATACCAGTTCTCTCTAAAAATTCTGCTGATTGCGGTATTGCGACCGTGTTGTTGGTCCTTACGGAAGGAAGTTCCCCTGAAGCAGAACCGCTGGTTCGAAACACGCGCGTGTCGGGTGACAAACCAAAACTGGCAAGATAAGTAATGATCGTTTCTCTCGTATCTTTGGAGGACAGTGTGTGACAATTAAGAGAATCGATATGGGGCAGTTTTAATATACAAAATATACAAAAAAGAAAAAAAACTTTAAAAAACATGTTATAACTAAAGTAAGGTGGCCTTGTACCTAATTAGGAGTCTGCTGTACTTTGCAGACCCTGTGAGTGAGGGGCCTACATATAGTACTTGGCATTAACCTGTGAAGTTGGAATATATTTACCAGTGGTACGATTAGGTTGATTTTGTGGGACACATTGAAGGTACACTGGAGGACAGTTGTATACGGGTAGAAGGTTGTGATTGATACCCCTAATTCCACCATAGGGGACTTGCTGGTACACACCCACTTGCCATGCCTCTTATACCACCAGGGGGCCTGATTGTTACTATTCTATCTGCCAGCCATGTCCTTTATACCACCATAGAGGTCTTGGTGCTACTGCTGTGCCTATCTAATATGTACAAGCCTGGGCGTTTTGCTGCCTCCATATCATTTGCTATTTGTTATCATAGTTATACTGGGATGTATGGTCTCCACCCCCACCCCCCCACCCCCTCTCAAAAAAAGTGAAACATTTTGAAAACAAAAGTTTTCCCTGCTCTTTGTGCTGCTTGGCCCCTTTAGCAGTGCCTGCCTTGGATTTTTTCTGCTTATTTCCCCTTCATGGTGCCTTAGGATACTGATGTCACTTTTGGTGCTAGTATGACACGCGAGATGCCAGCAAGGATTCATGTCAATAACTGCATGTAAGTGGTTATCTGAAACAGGTTGTAAGACAAGACTATTTAAGGACTAAATATGTAAATCATGAGCTATTGCTGGGGCATTTCAAAAGGGAGTTACATTAGCTGGATAACTTACCTGGCTAACTCCAATATACATAAGAACATAAGACTTTCCATACTGGGTCAGACCAAAGGTCCATCAGGCCCAGTATCCTGTTTCCAACAGTGGCCAAACCAAGTCACAAGTACCTAAGAGGATCCCAAGGGATAGATAGATTCCAAATGGTGGATTTCTGCAATTCCAGCTTAATAATGGTTTATGGACTTTACCTCTGGGAACTTGTCAATACCTTTTTAAATGCAGCTACACTAATAGCTTTCACCACATCCTCTCACAATGAATTCCAGAGCTTAATCATATATTGAGTACAAAAATATTTTCTCTTATTAGTTTTAACATTAGAACATAAGAATTGCCATACCAGGTAAGACCAAGGGTTCAATATGTCCCGTATCCTGCTTCCAACAGTGGCCAGGCCAAGTGACAAGTACCTGGCAAGTAACATAAGAACATAAGAACCCAAACATTAAATAAATCTCAAGCTACTATTGCTTATTAATTAATAGCAGTTTATAGATTTTCCTCTAGGAACTTATCCAAACCTTTTTTAAACCCAGTTACACTAACTGCTGTAACCACATCCTCTGGCAATGAATTCCAGAGCTTAACTATGCATTGAATGAAAAATAATTTTCTTTGATTTTGTTTTAAATGAGCTACCTGCTAACTTCATGGAGTGCCTGCCTAGTAACTTTGTTTTGTGTACCCTAGCCATTGTGCCTTTTGAAAGGGTAAACAACCGATTAACATTTACTTGTTCCATTCCACTCCTTATTTTGTAAACTTCTATCAGATCTCCCCTCAGCCATCTACTTCTCCAAGCTGAAGAGTCCTAATCTCTTTAGCCTTTCCTCATACAGGAATCGTTCCATTTCCTTAATCATTTTGGTTGCCCTTCTTTGTATCTCTTCTAATTCTGCTATATCTTTTTGAGACGTGGTGACTAGAACTGTACACAATATTTAAGATGAAGTTGCACCATGGAGTGATACAAAGGCATTATGAAATTCTCTGTTTTATACTCCATTACTTTCCTGATAATTCCTAGCATACTATTTGCTTTCTTGGCTGCTGCTGCTGCACCCTGAGCAGAAGATTTGAAATATTATCAATGATGACACCTAGATCCTTTCCTGAATGGTGACTCCTAATGGAGAATCCTGCATTGTATAGCTATAATTTGGGTTATTCTTCCCTAAGTGCATCACTTTGCACTTGTCCACATTAAATTTAATTTGCCATTTACATGCCCAGTCTCCCAGTTTTACAAATTCCTCATGCAATTTATCACAATCCTCTTGTGATTTAACAATTTTGAATAATTTTGTGTCATCGGCAAATTTGATCACCTCATTTGCTTTTCCCATTTCCAGGTCATTTATAAATATATTAAAAAGCAGTGCTCCCAAAACAGCTCCCTGGAGCACGCCACTAGTCACCTTTTTCCATTGGGAAAATTTACCATTTAGCCCTTTCAACCAATTTGCAGTCCTCAATAGGACACTGTCTCCTATCCCATGATTTTTTAATTTCCTCTCATTAGGGACTGTCAAATGCTTTCTGCAAATTCAGATACACGATATCAATGGGCTCACCTTTATTCAGAGAGTCTAATTGTCCCTAACAACTGTCCTAAAATTAGCCAGGTAAAGTTAAATGACTAATTTTAAGATAGCCAGCTCTATTCAATAGTGTGGCAGCACTTTTGAATATACCTCCAAAGATAGACATATAAATTTGTCTATTATCTTTGCTATTCAAACAGTGATTAAATAATGACCTCCGTGTTTATTCACGATAGGATGCACTGAGGAAACAAACAAACTAATGGGACTATGATTACACTGATGTTTTTTCTCTGACAAATAGTCAGAGTTTTTTTCCATGTACGATCACCCCTAAAAAAGTTTATATTAAAGAAAGATTTAAATTACATTGATAGCTAATTTTATAGGCCAGAGTATGATAACATCTTACCAGAATTCCTGAAACAACTTGGACTGTGTGTGTGTGTGACCCATGTTGCGCGCCCCATCCACGCACGGGCCTGCTCACCTCGCTAGCTCCTTTGCAAGTCACGGGTCGGCCTCCCCAGCGGTAGCCACGATCTCCTCCAGGCCTCGGTGTCCCGTGGAGGTGATCGCCGGGCCTTCCACTGCGCACCAGGCCTCACGCCGGAGTTCGGCGTCCTCAGTGGCATTGGCCACGCTCCTACGTGCGTGCAGACCGCCTGGCCTCTTGTAGGGCCAGGAGCGGGTCCCAGCTTCGCAGCGCACCCTGATTGAACGTACGATATAAGGAAGTCCCTGCCTGCACTTCCTTGCCTTGGCAATCGGGTCGGCACTGTATTTGTACTAGTTTGCCTCCGCATTCGCAGTCTTGTTCCAGTCTTGTTCCAAGCGTCCTACTGTTCCAAGCATCCTACTGTTCCAGCCTTGTCCAGCGTCCTTCTGTTCCAGCATCTGTACGTCCTGTCTCCCCAGGTAGTACCCTCGGACTGTCTCTCTGGTACTGACCTCGGCTTGCTCCTCGACCATTCTGTTCGCTACCTGGATCCTGACCTCTGCCTGCCTTGTGACATCATCTGACCTCTGAAACCTGAGCCCTGCTTCGTTGACTACTCCTCGGACTGATCCTCTGATTCTGACCATGGCTGCCATTGACCACATCTCCTGATTCTGGCTTTGTCCCTTTCTTTGTCATCGCCTACGCTATACTGGCCTTCCTTGCTTCTCCAGACCTACAGCCTAGTGACCGACCGTGCTCCCTTGCTGCTTGTGGGCACGCTTCTCTACTACCTCTCCGGGAGACCCTGTAAGGTCCTCCTAAGTCCAAGTGGCCCGGGTCCCTACGGGCTCCACCCAGGGGAACCGTGGGCTTCCAGTGGTGAAGCTCATTCTAGCTTCTGTCTCCTCCTGTGCTCTGCCCCCTGAAAGCAGGTGCTTCCTGGTCCCTACCAGGGAGCCGTTCTCCACTGCTCTAGGACAAAGGTCCACCTCCAAGTGCAACAACCTAGTTCTAAACAAAACCTATTAGTTGAAGGCTTGACCTGAAGAAGTGGCATATGGCAAATGTCACTGCCCTTTCAAAACTTGGTAAAGATCTAATTCTGGCAGCTAGCTATTGACTAATTGTACTACTCTCTGTGTGCTGTAAGGTCCTTGAGTGCTTTATTCCACAACAGATATCCCTGAGACCATTTTCAGCACTGACCAAACCAGATTTCTTCAGCCACAGAGCATGGGATCAAGATCTGCCACTTACCACCTATTTTGAACAATTTTTCTCATAAGAACCTGGCACAGTGGATTGCTTCTAAAACTGGCAAAAGTACTTCCAAGCTAGGTTGTTATACTTTTCTGTAATACATGATTCAGAATTCGCCTTGAGCAGGGAAAGAGTACATGGAGGAGACAGACCAATAGACTTCCGCAGGGCTCAATGCTGGTGCTACCTTTGTTCAGTTTGTATACTCATGACCTGCCAACTATCTATCACAAGTTCATCAATGTTATTGTTGATATGACATTTGCTGTGTCACTCAAATTTTATATTTTCGCTCTCTGGACCAGACCCTGAACAAAAATGCCATAAAGCTGGCAGACTACTGTAGCATAGGCCGAGCCCTGCCATATCTGTATCCAGTATATTCTGCCCTAACAACATCAATACCAGAAAAGAATTTATCATCTACATGGGTGGTTAGAGATTAATGCATGTTCCTTGCCCAATATTCTTGGACGTGTCTTTAGACCTTCCAAGAACACCTAAAAAGAACAGCAGCAAAGGTCAAATCCTAAAATAACCTGCTAGCCAAGCTTGCTGGATCAATGTGGGAACCTGTAGCTACCACACTTCAAAGCTTAGCTCCTGCTCTATAATACTCATTGTGCACCTGTCTGGCAAAGGTCATCATGTACACATATTGTTCACATGCAGGTGAATGCAACCATGAGTAACATAAGTGGACCATGCCATACAACTCCCTTCTGGCTTCCTATTCTTGCAAATATCATTGCCTCATACATTTGTTTGCTGCTGATGATCCATAAGCTAATGCAATAATTCAAGCTGCAACTTACTTACCACTGTACAATAACTTGTTTAACTCACCTCAAGCTCGCTATTCCTCATGATGTCCTTATGAAGCAACCACACTGATCAAGATCTGTCAGAAGATACCCTTTAGATCAAGGAATGGGAATCATGGGAAATCAGAATAAAGTTCCTTATGTCAAACCCTAGTCAACAACTTGCTGGCTTTGAATTAATATGACAAAAATGAATCCTGCTAAACAGATTGAGAACAAGCTAAAACCACTGCACAGCCAACCTCTATTGCTGGGGCCTTAGAGTGTATTTGTAGAGATACTGAAACTAAGTTGTACAATAGAGAGGAGAGTACCATCTACAGATCAAGTGTTGGCTTAGTAACCCTGAACTCAGCTAAGATGAGGCTACTGCTTGGCTGTGCAGATTTGTGTTCACTCAGAGGTTAATACTGAGTGGTGTAAACTTACCTGGTTACCTTTGGTTGGGATATTCAGCAGGAGAAATAATCCACTGAATATGCCAGGTTAGGTTTAAAGTTAACTGGGTAAGTTGACCAGACTTACCTGGCTAAACCTGAATATCAGCGTTACGCACAATTGTGCACCTTGCGCACGCAGAGCCGTGCTACCTTTCCCCATTCCTTGCCCCCTAGCCTGACCTTCCCACCCCTTCCCCTAACCTTTCTCCCCCAGCCCTACTCTAACCCCCCAAAAAGTCTTATCATACCTTTTGCACCTGCCGGCAGCGTGCTGGCAAGCAATCCTTTGACACAACGGCAACGGCCCTGCCCACACCCCGCCCCTGGACTGCCCCTTTTTTGCAAGCCCCAGGGCTTTACGCGCGTTGCCGGGCCTTTTTAAAATCGGCCCAGCTCGCGTAAATCCTTTTAAATCCGGCCCTTTATGTCCAATCCCTAGACCACTTCTGGGCCACTTCTTTTTTTTTTTATATGGATAAGTTTTAGCTGGGTAATGACTTACCCGACTAAAACGTATCTGTTCAGCGAAGCAGGAAATTAAAAACTCAGGGACTGTCCAGCTAAGTCCCGAACTGAGCCAGACAAACCTTTTTAATATTGACCTGTACATAAATAAATACATTTGAAGTAATTAGGATGTGGGTTCCTGGTGTGTCAGGAGTGAAGACTGGAATAAGAATGATTTATGAGAGATAAAATTCAAAAAAGCAGGTGGCTTGGAGTTGCTCTGCTGTACAGAATATTGATGTTTGCCTTTCTTTGCTAAGTACGGTCTTATGTATTGTATTGTTGTTGAATGTAATTTCAAGATTCTCTGTCAATACCAATATTTAAAGAAAAAAGAAGGAAACGTACTACAGTTTCTTAAGGCTTTCTTCTCCGATGACTGCAGTGGGCAAAAATGAAGAGAGCAGTCCATGAGAGTGCTGCTATTACTTTTCTACCCTACCTCTTTCCTGGGGGAACTTAGCCTCACACCTCGAGGTCCTGGGAACAGTGTGAATCCTGGAGGAACGTTACCAGATCGGAGTCAACACAAGGTGTCAACACAAAGGACGTTGAAGACTATTTCTATGTACATGCCAATAGATGCAAAGTGATTTGAAGGCACGTGCTTGTTGTTCTTTTTCTTTGTGTGGCTGTCAGGCAGGCCTGGATTTCTCAAAACCCACACTAGGCTTGTGCCTAGGACAACAAAAATCTGGAGGCAGCAGGCTAGCTGAGAATGTTGTGTGTGTTTTGTGCCAGATTGGTGAGAGGGGATATAAGAAGGAGCAGGGACAGAGCACTGTAGGAACACCTGCCTCCGTTCCCTCCCCCCCCCCCCCTCCCTGCAATTCAGATTCTCTATCCTTTAATCTTGGATTCTATCTCTAGATCCTGGAATCTCCCTACCCTCCTAACTCTTCCTTCCAGACCATGGAACCTACCTCCCAACCCTTTTACTCCCTCCCTCATCCCTGATTTCTGATTTTCCCCATCTCCCATTCCCGGTCCTTTCTCTCTTTCCTCCTCCCATGCCAAGGCCTCATGCCTTCTTTCTCCATCTCTGGTCCTCTCCCCCTCTCCTCTCCTCCCCTCCCCTCCCCTCCTCATTCCATCTCCTTCCCCTCTGCTCCTTGTACTGATACTTATGATCCCTTTTACTCACCTGGTAAAAAGAAAATAAATTATCCAAACATAAAAATAGTTGGAAATCTACAAGATAAAATAAATGATGGAAATGTTTTTCCATGTGCTTCTGAATTTTCTAAATTTTGCTTTGGGAAACTTCTACTCCCTGTTGTTTGTCCTTATGGGGCACAGTGGCAACAGCACCATCAGTGCCTAAGGACATCAAAATCGTACACCCGTCACTGCTTTTGAAACTGCAGAGCTTCTCTGAGAGATGAGGCGGAGATAGGTGGCAGGAAGAAGAGGTGGAAATCAGACTGAGAAGAAAAGGAGAGAATATAGCCTGCCTGCTTGATTCCTTATGAGAGGAGGGTGGAGAGGGGTTAGTCATTGTTTTCTGGCTACATTATTATTGTTTTGTGTTTATATGCTACTGCATTGATATGCTGTTATATTTGCTATATTTTGATGATATGTTGTGAGCCACCCAGATTTCCTTTTTGGAGAAGGGTGACATATAAATTTAAAATGTAATGTAACGATAGAAAAAGAAGAGGGCAAAGAAGCAAGAGAAGGGACAAAGGAATGAGGAATTAACAGGAAGAAAAGTAAACAAAGAAAAAACAGAACTGAATTGCAACAGGCAAAGAAAGGAGAACAAAGACAGCAGAGAGAGACAAAAGAACAGGCAGAGTGAGAGGGAACAGAAAATGACAAAAAAAGAGGGGAAAAATAAACCCATAGGTGTACCAAAGATTGGGAAACTAATTTATTTTCCAAAAGAGAATATTAATTAAGCAATATAAAGAAAGTAGGGACCCAATTCAAAGCAGTATGCTCTGTGTCCATATAACAGAAAGAGGCTGTATAGTATAAAAGATGCCAAAGGTGGTCCCTCACAATGAGTGAGATTTCCCATCCCAAAGAATGAGATTTTTCAGACTGTGTATCTAGGGTATAAATCTGGGCTCTCTTGGACTCTTTGTGGACTGTTCCCTGTACCATGGGAGACAGATGGTATTTTCCCTGACAGGGGACAGTAAATATAGTCAGAAACTCAACAATTTAGAGACTATATCACTGACTTCCTCCCAACTTCCAGTCTTGTGCGGTCTCAATTTCCTGCCTCTGCCTGTGTGTGGCTTCTATGGCTTCCTCTTTCTCTCTATGTGCACTTTGTGTGTGTCTTTGGACCAGGGCCTCTGCAAGGGTATTAGCCATCCTTGGAGCAACTTATAGCCTTGAGCCCTCCTCCACACAGCCCAATCTACACACAATAAAAAATTAAGCATTTATAACATATTTTACTTGAAAACAGGCATTCTAAGTACAGACTTCTGAGCTAAATGTGTCACTTAAAATAACATGTATATTATATTTGCATCATGCACTGCTGCAATGCCAACCAAAAAAACCTGCAAAAAAGCAAATTCAACACTTGGAAATCATATGGCATAATGCAGATTGTAACGTGTGTTGGATGTGGGCTTGGCCCTCAGAAAGCCACTAATAAACAATTTCAATTACATTATTGTAAACCTCCCATTCCAAAACAGAACTAAGTGCTAGCTCTCAAACAGTAACAATCCTAACTATGAAAAAACAACACTGCAAATATTACACCAGGCCCTAACATACCAATACACCTTCTATTAGGAAAACAGAACAAGCCAGGCTGCTATATATCCCTATACAGAAACTATATGCTAGCAGAATACCTCATCTCAGTTACATATACAGAACATAAAATAGATCCTCACCAAATACAGAATAAATTGACCATATGAATTGGAAATCCCAAGCCAGACTCTGTATGCAATGCAACAATGGTAAAAACAAAAATAGTAAAAACAAATAGTGTCATTCTTATTCCTAATAAAGAATAAAATCAAGAAATATAAAATATCAATCATACTAGTAAAACTATACTAATCAAAAGAATAAATATTTCAAAACAGATAATGAAATAATATCCATTAGTTAAAAACTCATAATTTTTTTAAAATAAAACACCATTATAATATTTCAAACCAACATACACATTAAATAACAGGCTAGAATTAAAACTAATATGGACAAGAAATCTCTCGCTCTCCATAATTGGGAACTGTGTATTCCCTGTCACCCTGTGATTGTTGTGGATTAATGGAGAAGGGTGGTGGGAAGAAATGGCATGCTTGCTCTCTCTCACTCACACCTACCCATGCTCTCTCTATCACACACACATACCCATGTACTCTCTCACATTATAACTATAGCCTAAATTTAGGACAGCTTCTTGTCCCGACCAGACTTACAGGTCGATACAGTACAGTGCACTACAATGGAGCGCACTGTTAGCCTGCTCTTGGACGCGTGTTTTCCCTTACCCCTTATTCAGTAAGGGGAGGAAAACGCGCGTCCAACCCGCGGCATGCATTTGCATGTTGAGGGCGCTATTAGGTATGCGCGCGGGATACAGTAAGTAAAATGTGCAGCCAAGCCGCACATTTTACTTTCAGAAATTAGCGCCGACCCAAAGGTAGGCGCTAATTTCTTCCGGCACCGGGAAAGTGCACAGAAAAGCAGTAAAAACTGCTTTTCTGTGCACCCTCCTACTTAATATCATGGCGATATTAAGTCGGAGGTCCTGAAGAGTAAAAAAAGTTTTTAAAAATTTGAATTCGGCCCGCGGCTGTCGGGCCAAAAACCAGATGCTCAATTTTGCCGGTGTCCAGTTTCCAAGCCCGTGGCTGTCAGCGGGCTCGAGAACCGATGCCAGCAAAATTGAGCGTCGGCCGTCAAATCCGCTGACAGCCACCGCTCTGGGCAAAAAGGAGGCGCTATGGATGCGCTAGTGTCCCTAGTGCCTCCTTTTGCCGATTCTACCGCACCACCTCATTTGCATACTGTATTGCGCGCGCCGGCGAGTAGCCGGTGCGCACGCCGGGAGAGCGGGCATTCGCCCTGACCTCTTTAGCTGTGTGACTGGAAGCATGTGCCTGAGGAAGTGGACAGGAAGGTGGGCTGTGCAGATGCTCTAAAGACACCTTGTGTTGCACCAGGAGGGCGACCCTTGGCCTAGTGCAGGATTGGTAGGCTCCCTGGTTGGACCCAGAGAGCGCCTACCACCAGGAGGCGGAGCACAAGAGGAGACAGAGGCTAGCTGGAGCTTCACCACTAGCAACCTGGGGTTCCCTCGGGGTGAGTCCTTGGGTACCCGGGCCACCTGGTCTTAGGTGGGCCTTGCAGGATCTCCTTGATAGAAAGTTCAGAGATGTGCCCACCACAATCAAGGGTGTGTGGTCGATATTCAGGCCTGAAGTACGGAGTACCTGAGAAGGCCAAAAGAGAGTCTCTGAATGAATGGCAAGGATCAAGGCCAGATTCAAGGAAGTGTGGTCAGCCAATACAAGGGTCAGAGCCAGTTGTCAGTCTGTGGATAGTCAGGCAAAGCAGGGGTCATATACCAGTAGTCAGTCCGTGGATAGTCAGGCAAAGCAGGGGTCAGGCTCCAGGAGACAGACGTGGTCGAGTTCAGGCAGAGATCAGTTCCAGGCAGCATGCAGATGTGGTCGCAGAAACAGAGGCAGGCAGGCAGGCAGGCAGGCAGCGATCAACGTAGTCAAGAACCAGGCCGAGGTCAGTACCGAGAAGACAGTCCCAGAGGTACTACCTGGGGAGATGAGGAGACAGGAGGATGCTAGAACAGAAGGACGCTAGAACAGGACTGAAACAAGGCTGGAACCAGACTGGAACACAGACTGGAAACGCAGAGGCAAACTAGAAATCACGATGTGATTGACCCGACTGCCAAGGCAAGGAAGTGATGGCAGGAACTTCCTTTTATGCTGCAACTAATCAGGGTGCGCCGCCGAGCTGGGATCCGCCCCTGGCCCTTTATAAGGCTGGGTGGTCCACGCGCGCCTAGCGGCAGGGCCGATGCCATGGAGGACGCCGAGCCCCGCCATGAGGCCTGGCTGGAAGAGGAAAGCCCGGCAACCGCCATCGCAGGATGCTGAGGCCTAGCTGGATTCGCTGCCTCTACTGGGAAGGCCAACCCGGGTCCCGTGGAGGTCTTAGAGAGGTGTGCGGGCCGAGCGCAGATAGGACGCGCAACACTTTGATTGTTGGAAGGATACTGCTGCCAAACCTACTGCCTCTAGAATAGTCAAGCTTGGATGAAGCCATGAAATGAGTGAAATAAAGAAAGTGAGAGGAAGAGAGAAATAGGAATTGAACTGGAGAGAGGGAAGGACAGAGAAAAAAAGAGGACTAGAGATCAAACTTTCAAGAGGGCAGACTGGTCCAGGGATTGTGCTAGGAGGAAGGAACAAAAGAAGGGCGGGAGGGATAGAGAAATGGAATTACAGTGGGAGGGGGAGGGAAGAAAAGAAGGCTGGGGTCAAGCTGATGGACAAGGCTGATTTTAGGAGGGTGCGGGCCCCAGGGCAAATCAACTGCAGTAGGGCCCTAGACTGCTTGAAATTATGGTGTTCGGGATGAGGCTACCATGGTAATGCAGGGCCCAGAGCAGTTGCTCCTGTTTTGCCGCTCCCCTCCCCAGGTTAGCCCTGCTGGTGGGTGAGAAGAAAAAAAGACTCCCACACCCCCCACTCCAAGGTAAATGAATGCCACCCATAATGTTCATGCTGCAGCCAGCCCTGCTGAAACTTTAAACAGTGTGGCATGCAGAGACGGCAGCATTCACGTGGTGTTCTGTGTGTAATGTGTAACTAAACTACTGACATTATTGCATTTCTGATCTCTGCTGTGAATAGAGGCATAGCCACAGCAGCCTTCAGTAGTCCTCCTCCCTGTTGTTGCAGGCTGGTTATCAGCGACGCGGTGGCTCTGCTCAGTGAATCATGTCTCTTTTTTTTTCCTTTGGAATGTGGAAGGAAGTTTGAACTCTTGATAAAGTGAGAGAGGAAAGCAGATCAAACATTTCTGTCTTTTGTTACAGGCTTACTAGGCACATGAAACTTGACGGGGCTAGCCTGACTTGCAGAATGTGCGTGCAAGCTTTCATACTGTGCAAATCCCTGTTCTTTTAACCCTGTGGTCATACAATTAATTGAGCAGTTCCACTGCCACTGGGCCCTGTTCCCCCCCCAAATGTGCATTTTACCCTTTTTTTTCCCCATCTTTGCAGTTGCCTCAAACCTGCCCAAATCTGGCCAGATTTGAATGAAGCACAGTGATCTTATATCCCCAGCTGGGTAAGTAAATCCTGTCAATTCTTTCTCACTCGTATTTTCCAAAGCTGGAAATAAAATAACTATGAAAAAAAAAAAAGTTGTGAGAATCCTGTTTAGCTATGGGTGGAAGTGCAGCTTGCAGATAGATTTTTCACATTTGTGGCAATGCGGACTGTGAGTTCCCATTAACCTAACAAGAGAGAGAGAGAGGAAGGATTTGGCACATGCAGCAGATGCTTGGGGCAGGAACAGTGAAAGGAGCGTACCTGTCCTCTATCTTAGCTGGACTGACCTCCTCCGACCTGGAGGCAGTAATGTTCTGCCAACTCTTTATCACAGGTTTCTGCCAAAGTCTGCTTCCAAAAGCCCCCGAATGCTGCCTCCCACTTAACTGCGTAGAAGGAAAATGTTCAGATTTCCTTCGGTACTAAAGTGCTCTCTACCAGCCCCCAGAAGGCACATGAGCAGGGTATGTTAGAACCTGTCCTCTCCTGGACAATAAGTGGTACAGATTGTCCTCGATACTCCCCCCCGGGAGAGGAAGAGAAAAATAAGGATAGGGAATATTAGAATGTGCTAAACATTCTCAGCCCAACACATTTCATCCTACTAAGCTGCCATTTTGCATGGTAGGTTCCAGGGTGAGATATTTCTTCTTCAAAATGCTTCAGAAGCTTGCACAATGCACATGGCCCCCCCAGGTTCCAGTTTGGTGATGAAATCCACCATTACTATATCTTCGCACAGACCTTGTCAGTCTGTATAACAAAACTTTGAAACCAGATACGCAGCCAAAACATTTTTGTTTCACATTACCTGCCTGCCTCTTTGTAAAGCTGAGTATAGATATGGAAACCTTTCTTCAAAAGGACATTTAAATGGGATTAGTTTTCTGTCTGTAAAGATATCTTTCAGCACCGCTCCTTTCAAAAGCTCAAGTGTATTTAAGTCTCCATTATTACTCGTTATCTATTAATGCGTATTTGATCTAGAAAAATGGTCCTGTTTTTTTCTCTGCCACATGAGCCTGCCCTATGACAGATGGCACAGACAGACAGTGTGCAGATGCCCACTTATCTGGATGGGTAGATGACTGTCTGTGCTCAGATTGGCACCCTTAGCTTTTAGTGCCATTGCTGTTCCTGACAAGCTGTTCTGCTTATGTGACAATATCACTTTGATGTCTTTTCCTGGGGATTTTTGCATAACTCTCTGCAAAAGCATGTTGTTCCGTGGGTTTTGCATCCTGTGCTTACTATCCTGTCAACTGGAGAAAGGCAAATAACCTGAGATAATGTTCATATGCAAAACCACAGCAGCAAAAGCAGTTTGTAACATAATTGCCTTGTTAGGGCATTTACTGGGGGTTTGTCTGCTATATTCTTTTTTTCTTTTAATTAATTTTTCTAATTTTCCCCTGTAAGTGCTTAATGTAATCATGAAGAAATATTTTTAAAAAGCCAGAGTTTTATTTCACTCTGCTCTGCATTCATCTTCCTAAGTAAATAATAGAGAAAGTGGTGTTAGCCAAGGCAGTGAAAAACATAGATGGGTACAGCGAAATGTGAAAATGATCTTAAAGGGGACGCCATCCTTTCTGCCTTAGCAGCAATTAGCAAAACTGCATTTGCAGTAACTTTTCTTTCAGCAGGTAGGATCACTATTACTAATTTTGCTGCTTTCCCCCCCAAGTTCATTTCTTGGTCCAGTCTTAAACCAATTGCGTTTTGCCTTTACTGTTAATGATTTTATTTGAAAATTTCCTTTTCAGATTAGAAACATCCCTCTGACATCAGTCAGGCATACGTGTTCCAAAGAACTGTGCGCTTTACATTGTACCACAATTGTTGACTTTTTTTTTTAAAGTCAACAAAATAATATGCATTTATCAAATTTCAGTGTCCAAACTAGGAAATAATAAACCAAGCCTCCACAACAGTGCACCACATCATAACAGTGAGTGAAGTGCTTTCCTCTAGGATTTACTTAAAAAAAAAAAAAAAAGATAAAAATGCCACTAGAGAGACCTGGTTCAAAAAGTGACATTTATTTATTTATTTATTTATTAACTTTTATTTACCGACATTCGTGCAGCACATCATGCCGGTTTACAAAGAACTCAGATGGGTGATACAATAAAACATTAAAACAAAGCGATGTATGAAGAATAAAATAAAGTAAAACCATAACAATGTAACCTTGGAACAACATACTATTTCTTACAAAAGTACACATTAGCCGATCATGATCAAAAAAAAAAATTAAATTAAGCCGTAGGGGGAATGTTGTTTCTTCTAGGGTATCCATGGGAGGGGCGGGGGGGAAACTTAGGATGGGGTGGGGGAAATTCGAACAGAGGGGGCTGGGGAGAAATTAAGTTTGGTTTGTGTCGGGATAGGCCTGTCGGAATAGCCATGTTTTGACTCCTTTCTTGAAAATTTGCAGGGACGTCTCTTGGCATAGGAGGGTGGGGAGGGAGTTCCAGAGGGTGGGGGCAGCGATGGAGAAGGCTCTCTCTCTGGTGTGAGTAGAATGTGCTGCCTTTAGGGATGGGGTGTGTAGAGTACCTGCATGGGTTGTTCTTGTGGGTCGGTCGGATGACCGGTAACGAGGCATTTCGTCGAGCCAGGTGTGATTATGTTTGTGTAGGGAATTGTGAAGGATGGTGAGGGTTTTGTATTGTGAGCGGAAGGAGATGGGTAACCAATGTAGGTCTTTTAGTATGGGGGTGATGTGTTCCCTTTTTTGTGTGCCTGTTATGATTCTAGCCATGGAGTTTTGCAGAATTTGGAGGGGTTTGATGGTCGTGGCGGGGAGTCCTAGTAATAGGGAATTGCAATAGTCTAGTTTTGTGAGCATTGTGGTCTGTACGACTGTGCGGAAATCGTGGGTGTGGAGGAGGGGTTTGAGTTTTTTTAAGATGTTAAGTTTATAGAAACCCCCCTTTAATAGGTTTTTGATGTGGGGTTTGAAACTTAGGTGTTGGTCTATGTAGACGCCCAGATCTCTTACAACCTGGGTCTGAGGGGTGGCTGTGGTTGTATTTTGGGGAGTGTTCTGTCGCATGGGGAGAGTGAAACGTTCAGGCTGCTTAGAAATGACGAGTAATTCTGTTTTTGACGAGTTTAGAGCTAGATGGAGTTCGGATAGTGAGGCGCTTATGGTGGCGAGGCAGGATTCCCAGCGTTGCAGAGGTTCTTTTATAGATCCCTGAAACGGGATGAGAATCTGTACGTCATCTGCATACAGGAAGAATTTCAGGCCCAGTTTGGAGAGAAGGTGGCATAGGGGTATGAGATAAATATTAAACAGGGTGGAGGATAAGGATGATCCCTGGGGTACGCCCTGCGTGATAGGTATGTGTGAGGATTCATGAAAGCAATACCTAAAACTGGAGTCTTTGTTACTGCTCCAGGAATGAAATTAGATAGACTAGATGGATCTTATGGGTCTTATTTGTCAACATGTTTCCATGTTCCTCTGCTCACAGTCAAGTTTTTCTTTTTATAAATAGAATGTTGGCCTAAGCAAAGCCTATGGAACTAAAGTGTAAAGCTATTAATGGTCTTAGCCTGCCTTGCCAAACCTGAGCTTAGAAACAAGGAGAGGCAATGCCAGTGGTATTTTATCTACCAATATTTCATGACTTCTCAAGTTTAAATATGTTTTAATATATTTATAAATGAGCTGGAAAGGGTACAATGAGTGAAGTGATCAAATTTGTGGATGACACAAAATGATGCAGAGTAGTTAAATCTCAAGCAGATTGTGATAAATTGCAGGAGGACCTTGTGAGACTGGAAGACTGGGCTTCCAAATGGCAGATGAAATTTAACATGGATGAGTGCAAAGTGATGCATATAAGGAAAAATAACCTTTGCTGTAGTTATACAATATTAGATTCTATTTTAGGAGTTATCACTCAGGAAAGAAATCTAGGTGACATAGTGGATAATACATTGAAATTGTCAGCTCAGTGTGCTTTGGTGATCAAAAAAGCAAACAGAATGTTAGGAATTATTAAGAAGGGAATGGCAAATAAAACAATGGATGTCATAATGCCTCTGTATTGCTCCATGGTGAGGCCACATCTTGAATACTGTTTGTAATTCTGGTCACTGCATCTCAAAACAGATATAGTTGCACTAGAGAACGTGCAGAGAAGGGTGACCAAAATGATAAGGGGCATGGAACGTGGGCCTTATGAGATAAGGCTAAGGAAGTTAGGGCTGTTCAGTTTGGAGAAGAGATGACTGAGAGGGGATATGATAAGTTCTACAAAATCATGAAACAACTTGAAAAAGTTAATGTAAATTGGTTATTTACTCTCTCAGATAATAGAAGAACTAGGGGCACTCCATGAAGTTAGCAAGTAGCTCATTTAAAACAAAATCAAAGAAAATTATTTTTCACTCAGCACACAGTTAAGCTCTGGAATTCATTACCAGAGGATGTAGTTACAGCAGTTAGAGTAACTGGGTTTAAAAAAGGTTTGGATAAGTTACTAGAGGAAAATTACTTGCTATTAATTAATAAGCAATAGTAGCTTGAGATTTATTTAATGTTTGGGCACTTGCCAGGTACTTGTGACTTGGATTGGCCACTGTTGGAAACAGGAATATGGGGCATGATGGTCTTGACCCAGTGTGGCAATTCTTTTGTTCTTATGTTTTTATGTAATGTAGCAGCCCAGGTCTTGGTTGGCATAGTTTAAGAGGATAAATTTCAAACCAGTTTGTGTGGCAGCATATACACATGTATATGGCAGTGTGTAGCTATACAATAGTATTTTACAACTCATGCATATCATATATGCACATATTATAAAATAAGCATATCTCTACCCCGCAACATATGCACGTGTATATGCTTACATGTGAATACATGCAATGCATTGAAAGTGAGTAATTCAATGCATTGAATGTACATACTTTTTCTACCCATTTAAAAAATGCACATATATTTTACACATGAAAATAAAGTATGACTTACTTGCGTAAAACCCAATTTGCGCACATAGATCAGTATATTTTAAAACTCGCACATGTAATTGAAATTACCAGTTTATCAATTATTTCACCAGTTCACCCAGTCCTTCTCCAGGTCAACAAGACCATCTTGCTTTTTCAGCCTGAATTCCCCCAGTTCACCCAGACCTCCCACCCAACCAATAATACACAATAAACCAGTCAATTACACAAGATAATTAGCAGATGTAAAATTATGTAAGTTGCCAAATGTACATGAGTGTCTTTGAAAACAGCTACTTACATTTTTAATTATTGGTCCCAACCCAAAACGTTCCTAGATCACTCCTTTTTTATATGCAAATACGGGCATTTGAAATTTAAAATATGCATTTTTTTTGACATTTATAAAATAGCAATTGCACGAATAAAGGCTATTTATGCATGTGTATGTTAATTTTTACACTCATAACTCTGAAAATTACTTCTTTGGGATCATCGCTCATCTAAAATAGCTGCATTGGCTGCTCTATGCTAACCATGCTGTTTAAAGCCCTGGGCTGAATTTTTAGTCCTTAATGACTGAGGTCCTGGGTAACTCAGAGACTGGCCTCATTGGTATATTCCAACCTGCTCTCCGAGATCCCAGAATGAAAAGTTATTGGCTATTCCATCTTTGGACCAGGCTTCTAAAAGAGATCAAACTGTCTACAAAGATTCTTTTTCCCCATAGGTTATTAAAGATGTGACTTTCTGAGCAAGCATATGGATCTAGTTAAATAAATATTGTGCTGTCCTTAGTCTTTTACATCATATTAGGAACTAAACAAGGCTATTTTTTAATTAAACTGGGTTAGTTGGTGGAGTGGGTGTTATTTAGTCTGTGTATTTTTAACTTTCAGAAATATTTACTTTTCTTTTAGCTCTTGCTGATTTTATGTCTTATTCAGATTTTTATATGGCTTAGATTCCTTGTTATATTTATATTGATGATGTTGCTGCATTGAATATAAATTTGCTAATTTTACATTTAATTTTTATACTTTGCTATGAGCATGAAATATGAGAGAGCAAGAATTAGTATAATTTAAATAAATAAAATAAAATAAAATAACATAAATAATATATGTTCCAAGATAGACAATTTCTCAGTATGGTCAGTCAACAATTCCGCGAGGTCCATATTCAGCCACAGTCCAGCTAGCAAAGTTAGCCGGATAAATGTATTCAGCTAACTTTGGAGGTATATTCAATAGTGAAACTGCACTATGGAATATAGCCGGCTATTTTAAAGTTAAGCCGACTAACTATAGCTCCCTAACTTTAGGGCAACTCTTTGGCCTGACCAGATTTAGCTGGCTAAGTCATCCGGCTAATTCTGAATATCGGAGTTAGCCAGCTAATTTAGGGGGTTATTTTGTAAGCCTATTGCACGCAAAAAGGGACTTTTCACATGTGATAGCTTCCTAGGGGCAGAGTCGGGGCCGGAAGGGGAGGAGTCAGGGCGGCATCAGGGCAGACTTCGCTGTGTCTTCACTGACGGCGATAAGGTAAGCCACGTTATTGCCACCAGTAGCGTGCCCAATAGCACCACCTTTCACAGCGGCGATATTGGGTGCGAAAGCCGGCAGCGATAACACCGCGGTGGTGCAATCGCTGCCGGCTTTGGCAGGCCCGCCCTTCCCCCCCGTTACCACTGGATTCTCCGTTCTCTGCGAGAATGGAAAATCCAGGCCTTAGCCAGCTAACTCAACTCCTCCCAGTTACACCCCTAACTTACCCTGGAAAAAAAGGGATGGGGGGCACAAAAGTATGCAGCCAGCCGCATTGCGGCAGTGCATTTTTGCCCGCCGTGGTTGCGGCCAGGCCGCACACTTTCACCCCCTTAGTGCCATGGAAAAAGGTATTTCCCATGGTACTCCGGCGATAATGTGGAAATCATCATTGCCCACAGCGCTGCTGGCCATAACCTCACCCAAATCGCGCCACACTCCCCTTCCCCTGATTTAAATGGTACCACTGCAATGTGGCCGGTATCACGTGCGTTAGGGCCTTTTCGCATGCACGCAATAACGGCACATCGCAGGTTAAAGAATGACCCTCTTAGCTGGCTAAATTCTAACTGGTTATCTTATTAACTAGCTAGAATTTATCTTGATAAATCCCCAAATATTAATTTAGCCGTCTAACTTTTGAGTTCACCATCTAAATGCTTTTGAATATGGATCTCTTCATGTTTAGACTATTTAATTTACTAGTTACTAGTTACAGTAGACACTTCCTGGGAAAGATTAAATAATGAAGTTGGCAGAGTAGTCAAGTCAAGAATGATAGTAAGGGGCCTTAGCAGTACACTTCTCCACAACTGGATGAATTGGAAAGTAGCTTCTGACCAAGGTGTTGGCCCTTCACCTCCATTGTCCTTTCTGGATATGCAAGCAAAGCCCCATCCCACAGGCAATCACTACCATTTCCAAGCTGGTCGGGACTGCATGCCGCAATTGTCTCCATCTCGCTAAGCAAAGTAAAGAAGGCCACCCCCACCTTGGATCAGCCTTATCTCTCGCAAAGCTGTTAGGCATCTTCTGGTCCTCATCTTCCAGCACAGAATCAATGTAGGTGAATAGAGTCTTCCTTGAAACCTGGAGGCTTCTCAAATATTGCACTCAGGAAGATGTCACTATTCAGCTGAGTGGCCATTCCAGTGCCTTATCCAGTAACCGATCCTCCCAATGACATACTATCGATATCCTGGGTCAGAAAGCCATCCATTAAGGGCTGCGAGGGAAGAGGAAGAAGAGTGGAGGTCTCTTGGAGGTACATCAGTATTTTAGCTTTCCTCGTTCCCAAGTCACCTAAAAAGAATGGGAAGATAAGGAATAAAGAAGCAATCTTGGGAGTTCAGCATTCCTGCTGCAGCTTGCTCAGTACTATTTTGGGTCCCCCAGAAGTTTCTGCCTTACTATTGAGCCTCAGTTTACAGAAGCCAAGATGCAAATACAATATTTGGGCTATTTCCTTACCTGTCATAGATCAGCTTTTCTATTCCAAGAATGTTGCCAAACCTTTTTTGAATGAAGACAGGACCAGCCACTCAAAGTGTATTATTTATTGATATTTATTAATTCATCCAATACTTCAGTGATAAAAGATGCTTCTTATTATTTGTTTGATGGGGATTAATTAATAGAACTAAATTCAGTATAGATAAGCCTATGATCTATAAATTTAATATTCAGAGTTATGCATGTAAAACAAATTATTACAGTTTAAAGCAAAATACAGCCCATCTCTTAAGCATTGAATAAAGTGGATAAAAATTGCATAAAATGCATTGAACAATGTTAATCAGTAAATAAATGGTAAAGCTCTACAGAAATTACAGTATGCCTAGAGTTGGCTCAGTTATGCTGGTTTGTACTGTAAAATCTTAATCTGTATTTACGTAAATTAATGTTTTAAATGAGTCTAGTCATGCTATATTGGTATCTTCCCAAAAATATAATTTCTCAATTGACGAAATAGGACTTGCATCACTACTCTTCTCTGAAATGATGAGGATTCATATGTACATATAACCTTAATAAACATTATTCCGTCTTTGGATATAATACTAATTTGTCTTCTAGACTTGCATAACATATGAAGGTTACATGCCATAGGCTAAAGAATCTATAGGGCATGTCAGTTCATAGCATGTGCGCACACCCAGCATTTAAAGAAGTAGTGAATTCCAACAAATCAAAAATAAAAGAATATTACCTTCCTTTATATGGTCACCTAGTCTTTATGTAGGATACCAGGAAGAAGAAATCCACAGAGCTCACAGTGAAGTGGAGAAATGAACATAAACCATACATGCTATTGCTGGAGGAAACGTGACCACTGACCAGCAACCTGAGCTGAGGCCTTGGCTGCTGGGGGATCATGAAAGGTGGTGCTATTCGGTGCGCTACTGCCAAGGATAATGTTAGTAACATTATCGCCGGCAATGAAGACACCACCGACTCCGCCCCTTCCCCACCCCGACTCTTCCCCTCCCCCTAATTTGCATGATATCACATGCGAAGAGGCCCTTTTCGCATGCGATAGAGGCTTATCGCACGCGATATGGCCGTATCGTGTGCGATAAGCCTTTGATAAATGACCCCCTGAACTAGCTGATCGGCAGCTGAATCTGGACCCCCTAGTGTATGTAATATTTTTCTCTGTAGGTGGCGTCAAAAAATCCTTAAGTGAAATAGTGAAGTCTGCATATAGAATGTCCTCTTATTTCAGGTTACAAATCTCTACCAGTTTCTCTGTAAAGTAAGAAGTGGGCATTTTACTTTAACTTTGAGAGACATTCATCATAAAAGGAAAAAGGTGATTCCAGAGAATGACAAAGATGTGGTCCCCAAATTTGGAAAGAAACATGAACTAGGTAAAGGGTGAAACCTGTTATGGGGAGGGAAATGATTAGGCATGGCTGATAAGGTCACTAATAATTCCTAAAGTAAATATGAATGAAGGGTTGCCTGCTCAATCCACTTGAATTTAGCCTAAAAGGTCATTGGGAAGAAGAAGAAGGACAAAAATAAAGTAATATGATACCTGTCTTCTTTGCTACCTCTCTTAAACTGGCCTTCCACATGAGGCCTAGGAGATTAGCACCTCTAAACTGGATCTTCCACGTAGAATCCCAAAAAAAGGATGCAATAGAATGGAATGAGAGATACATGTATACTATGGAAAGAAGGGGAAGTTGGTGCTTGCTTTCCTGTTTTTCCTCAGCAGTAGCATAAACGTGCTAGGAAAACCTGGAGAACAAAGGAGGGAGTAGGGGATCTAAGGCATGGAATCCACATATGAAAGAGAGGAAGAGAGAGCACTTGATGATGGCAGTGTAGTGACAAGGCTGAATGCCACATTCTGTACCACCTCCAACAATATACATAAATAGGAGACAAAGCAGCCTATGCAGTAAATCTCACTCTATAAAAGATTTAAAGGGGAACATAAAAAGCCCGGCCCGCGCCAAAACCGGGAGACACAAGGACAAGCTGGGCTTACGCATGCCAAGCGGATTTTAACAGCTGCCCGGATACGCGCGTACCTCCCGCAGCTTCCACAGCTCTGAAGTTTTCAAAAAAGGGTGGGGGCATGGATTGGGCACAGGGCATGGGCGCATTTCGGAGCATGTCCCAGAGATATGCATGTAAATACTTACACATCTGGGCGCACGCCAATATATCCCCTGCTGCATAACTTTGCTTCTGCTATGGTAGCAGTGTAAGTTACAAAATTAAGAAAACTAGGCAGATCTGTGGGATTTTAAGGGTTGGGGCTAACTGGGGGGGGGGGGGGTGCGGGGTAAAGGCTATTAAACTAGGGGGGGGGGTTGGCGGACCTAGCAGCTAATTGGGCAAACTGGGGATGAACTAGTTTTACTGGTAATGGGGTCAGCACACGTGCCTTATAAAATCACCCCCACTTATGGGGTAGAAGCAGCATTTGCATGCACAGGCACAAGCCCACCTAAAACTGGTTACACTTGTGCATGTGGCCAGGCTATTTTATAACATGTGCGCCTGTTATATAACGTCTGCATCCCAGGGTGTGTACCGGTACACATACGCCAATATGCGCTCACGCACCAGTATGAAAGTTACCGTCCCTGCATATATATTAAAATGGTTCTTAATGAAAGATGCACTAAATATTTTTGTATGCAATCTAAAAAGCTGTTGCTATAGTAACTGCACAAACATAGTGTGCACCTTACCCCCAGAATCCTTCTTGTTAACCAGTCCAAAGTGAAAAGGCTACTCAGCGTGGAGGATTTCATCCCTGCCCCCTCCCACCAAAGGCAGATTGCTACCTCTTCCCCAACACCAAATCAAGGGCCACCGTGGTCATATCTTCCCCACCCCTCTTCCCACCAATGCCAAGTCAAATGCCACAATGCCTTGATCTTCTCTCCACTCACCCCTGAAACCAAGTCGTGCTGCAATCCCCCTAATCCACGCCGCAGCCCCCACTGAACGTCAAACACCAAGTCAATCATGGCAATGTGCACAGACTGTGAGAAGTCAATCAATCCGAGAACCTTTGCGTTGTGGACACCCTGAGAATTGGTGCAGATTAGTAGGAAGGATGGCTATGATTCACCTTTCTCTGTTCTACTTCTACTATCCTGACTCTCTCACACACACACTCACACACACTCTCTATCTTCTTTCTCACCCAGGATTAACCTCCCCCTCCCCCCTGCACTATCCCCAAGCCTGACCCTAGCACTCTTTTTTTTCCCCCAGGACATACTCCAGCACTCTTCCACTTCCTTGACCTCAGCATGCTCCCCTTCTCCCTACGTAATTTAGCTTTCTTTTCCTTCCTCGGCATGGACACACAGGGCTCCTGCAAGGATTTTTATTTAGCAAAGAACAGCACTCTGCCGCCTGCTCCATCCCTTTCTCTCCTATACAGCTTGCAGGAAACAGGAAGGGATGAGGTGAGGCTAAGACTAAGGCTGGAGAAGACAGAGTGGAGAAGACAAAAACAATTCTGCTCCCTAATCTAGCCCTTCCCCTTCTGTTCTGCTGGGAACAGGAGGAGAGAGGTGAGACTGGATTGGACAGAGCATAGCAAAAGGAGCTATTCTGCTCCCTAATCCAGCCCCTCTCCTCCTGTTGCTTCTCCCCCTTCCCAGACAGCCTGCAGAGAAAAGGATGGAAAGGACCAGCACCTAGAGATTTCCCAAGTGTTTCATATACGCTAAGATTTCATTGAAATCCCTGAATTTTTTTGCTGAAACCTGGAGAGTTCACAGGTATGGTCAGTCAGTGCTATTTTGGAAGACAGAGGCAGCAGGGCAGGAAGGAGTCACACTCTGTACTGCCCCATCAACCTTTACCATTGAGCAAGAGGGATCATCAGGATGGCCATCTGATCGTGGGAAGGATGGGGGGCCAGAAAGGATTAAAGCACATTTTCATGGACAATTTCCATTTCATACCCTACTTTTCTTCAAAAGGACTTAAATAAATAAATATATATATATATATATATATATATATATATATAGATATATAGATATATATATATATATATATAGATATATATATAGATATATATACACACACACACACACACATATCCTGCCTTGGTCCGGACTATGAATTATTATCCCTATACCTGGGATGAGGAGTACCACATGAGAAATTATATTTACTAATATGATTTATCTTTGGGCTCATAGCCTAAGTGGGGGATGAGACAGTGTCTCAGTCACCTCGATACCACATTCCCATGCTCTTCCCAAACAACCTCTCACTTGTGGCACCACAGATCAGATAAAATCATCAAACCAGA
This sequence comes from Rhinatrema bivittatum, assembly GCF_901001135.1. NCBI lineage: Eukaryota > Metazoa > Chordata > Amphibia > Gymnophiona > Rhinatrematidae > Rhinatrema > Rhinatrema bivittatum. The sequence continues at coordinate 718,760,755 of NC_042615.1, read as the reverse complement.
AAAAAACTGTAATTAACGCTTTTACTAGTATTGTGTAAGTAGACATTAAATCCAACCAGAACATTAAATGTGAAAACTTGTAGTTTTCTTATTTTAAATCAAGCAATGCAAAAATAGCCAGGTCAACCAACATGCTAATATGGATAGTAAAATTAAAAAAAAAAAAAAGGAATGCTAATAGAGAAAGATTGGGGGGGGGGGGGGAGGGGAAGGAATGAAGTACACAGCTTTCAAAAATTTTCTTTACCCCGTAGTACTCAAAATGGAATGAGGGACAGATCCACCCTCAATGTCACCCATTTGTAAAGGGTCTGTCCCAAACACAAAATTATGTGAAAAAAAAAACCAATCAAGAAAATGAAGAAGTCCCTCTTGGTAGTGGAGCTGGTTAGATGACAAACTAAATAGATGAGGACTACAGTGTGTGGAAGGTCTCTCTCTCCTAGGGAGCTTCCCGAAATGGTTTGCTTGGTACTAAACAGAAAGCAGGCCTGGTTTCAGTCTCTTACTGAAAGACCCGGTCCAATAGTTTTTCTTTCCCGGTACCTGTTACTAAGGGTTTATGCTTGACTTCGGCTGAAAGGCTAAGCAGTTAAGATGAGATACTGAATTTGTGACAAAAGTCAAGGAAATAAACCTTCTCCCTCCTCTGTGCAAAGTTTAGATTACTTAACTCAATCTCTTAGGAGGGTGATCCAGCCATGTGCTCCTGGGCCTGTATATCTCTGGAAAAGAAATCTTTCAGTCTCAGCTCCTTGTTCCTCTATCCCTTCCTGGGATTTTACATGTAGCTTGGCTATGAAGCAAGAACAGCTATCTGTCTCTCTACTTCCTCAGAGCCAGACTTCTGTCTCTCCCTCTTGATAGTTATTCAGGAGAAGAACTGATTGCAGGGCTGCTATATGCACTCCTCTCTTCCAGGCTCCTGGTTCCAGCTCCTAGCCATCCCCACCCGGCACATATAGACAGAGCCAGCCAAATTGCACCTATTCTACCTTAAATGGTCTTCCACATTCCTTTGGCTTTCTCCTCTGCTGGCTACATAGTAGGGATGTGAATCAGTACCGGAATTGGTTCTGGTATCGTGGACACACGGGAAATTCAATTTCTTGCAGTCCAAATGTTTTGTTTTTTTTATTGGCTGTGCCCGAGCCAAAAAAAAAAACCCACCCCAACCCTTTAAATCTAATTAGTTAGAATCTCCCCCCCTCCCGACCCCCCCCTCAAAACTTTCTTAAAGTACCTGGTGGTCCAGCGGGGGTCCCGGGAGCAATCTCCCACTCTCGGGCCATTGGCTGCCAGTAAACAAAATGGCGCCAATGGCCCTTTGTGCTTACCATGTGACGGGGCTATCGGTGCCATTTGCCGGCCCCTGTCACATGGTAGGAGCAATGGATGGCCAGCGCCATCCATTGAAAACCCCTTTTTGACAGTTCAAAACACATCACTCAGATCCAGACACAGCTCGGTCTACATTGTAAGGCTTCAACACATGATAAGCTCATGGAGGAAGGAATCTGATTTATAGTAACATGTTACACAATAAATTGTCAAGAACATTGCAATATCCCCAATTTACAAAACAACTTAAAAATGCTCACCAGTTTAACCTAACCCCACTTTCTCATAGAGGGGCTGGGAGAACTGAGATCCTTACCCTCAGTGCTCCCACAGTAGGGTGGAAAGGTTCCAAAAATTAAAAAGTTATCTCAACTCCTTTGTGCTCCCAACAAATAGGGAGATGTTGAAGGCAGTAACAGGGCTCCATCTGGGCACAAAGATACTTTGATCTTCAGAGGCTTTAGGGATGGTGATCAATCCAAAGAAGAACTTGATTTGGTTTCGGGAGTGGAGTTCAAGCCATAGAGCCCTTGACTTGGTGTAGTAGCACTATAGAAGTGATTAAAAAAAAAAAAAGGAGGAAGAAAATGATTGAGGCCTTGGGGAAGACTAGACACCACACTGCTTGCCCTGGTGGCAGAGGGGAGGGAGCGGGGCTGTTGGAAAGATCACGGAACTTAGTGTCACAGAGTGAGGGGGGGGGCACTGTTTTATTTCTCCTGCTACTATTGTTTTGTCAGTTTCACCATGCAAACTTTTGTTCTGTACTTGCTTCTTCCCAGAGCTTTCCTAATCATCATCAATGTGTTAGAGTGACTTATTTCATTAACTCCTCCTCCTACCTGCTTTTCCTCACAACCTAAGTTCTATGCAGCTATGGTTTATAGAAGCCTCATTCAGACATTACTAAGTTTACCTTTATTTGTTTGTTTACCTTCTGTGCTGATGAATTTACTATCTTGGTTCTTACTGAAACCTGGATCTGTTTTTCTGATAACATTACTGCAACTTCACATATTTATTTATTTATTTTATTTTTAGATTTTTATATACCGGTGTTCCTATATGAAATAAAGATCACATCGGTTTACATTGAAACAGAACATGAAAATTGCCAAAAGGCATTACATAGAACAAGGTTATGAAACTTGGAACAGAGTACATAAGTTCAAAATTTAACAATAACGTTGTAACATTGATGACCAAAAGATAAAGGAAAGAAAAAGACTTAAACAATTAAGTTGACAGGTCTTATTGAGCATAAAAATTATAACGTATAAGTGAGAAAGTCTCAAGTGTCCTGCAGCAAGAGATTAGGTACCGAAGTAGGTAGTGGTATGGAAAATGGGGGTTTGTGAAGAAGATATGCTCTTGCTGGTTGGAGGGGAAAAAATGATGATCATGGTCCTGGAAAAGCTTGGCTAAAGAGCCAGGTTTTAAGTTTTTTTTTGAATGAAGAGTGGCAGAGCTCAAGCCGAATGTCTGGTGGGAGCGCATTCCATTGAATGGGGCCTGCTGTAGATATGGCACGTTTATAATGCGAGGATTTTGTTGAAGGTACATAGAGTGTGCCTTTATATGCTCCTCTGATGGGTCTAGAGGAGGAGTGAGGGCGTAGTTGGTTACATAATTGAAGAGGAGAGATATTGTGAATGGATTTATGAATTACGGTGAGTACTTTATATAGGATCCTTTGCTTTATAGGCAGCCAGTGGAGGAGCTTGAGAATGGGGGTGATGTGATCTCTTTTATTCGTATTGGTAAGGATTCTGGCTGCAGAGTTCTGTAGCATTTGGAGGGGTTTGATGGATGAATATGGAAGGCCAAAGAGAAGCGAATTGCAATAGTCGACTTTTGATAGAATAATGGCTTGTAGGACCATCCGAAAATCATTGAAATAAAGAAGAGGCTTCAATTTTTTTAAGACTTGTAACTTATAAAAACAGTCTTTGGTGGTTGTGCTTATGAATTTTTTAAAATTGAGCTGATTGTCTAGCATGATACCTAGATCTCGAACATGTGGTGAGTGATTTAATATGGGAGTGGATGAGTTGAGTAGGTCAGCTGGGTTTAGAAGTTTGATGTTGTTGTCTTGATTGATGATTAGGATCTCAGTTTTGTTATTGTTAAGAATGAGGCAAAGGCTGGAGAGAAGATGATTGATCTGTTGCAAACAATTGTTCCAGTGAGTCAAGGTTTTTTGTAGGGGTGTGCATTCGGATTGACCGCATTAGTAAAACGCAACTCATATTTTTTTTTTACTTAAAAAATTGATTCGACATAAACGATCGGATTTCCCACATATCGAACATAGATATGTTCGATATGTGGGAAATCGCGATTGTTGAGCCAAAATAAAAATATAAACCCCCTCACCCTCCTTAATCCCCCCCCCCCCCCGACTTACCACAACTCCCTGGTGATGGAGCGAGGAGTGAGGACGCCATTTCTGCAATCCTTGGCGAGAAGCATGTGACGTCGGCGGCACGTCGAGTGACGCCGGCGTCACGTGATTCCCGGCTCGTTTGCGCCGGATGGCTCGTTCGGCCCAAAAAGAACTTTTGGCCAGCTTGGGGGGGTCAGGAGGCCCCCCCCAAGCTGGCCAAAAGTTCTTTTTGGGCCGAACGAGCCGTCCGGCGCGAACGAGCCGGGAATCACGTGACGCCGACGTCACGTGATTCCCGGCAAGTTTGCGCCGGACGGCTCGTTCGGCCCAAAAAGAACTTTTGGCCAGCTTGGGGGGACCCCCTCAAGCTGGCCAAAAGTTCTTTTGGGCCAAACGAGCCGTCCGGCGCGAACTTGCCGGGAATCACGTGACGTCGCGTCTGAGTGACGCGGCGCCACGTGATTCCCGGCGAGTTTGCGCCGGACGGCTCGTTCGGCCCAAAAAGAACTTTTGGCCAGCTTGGGGGGGTCAGGAGGCCCCCCCAAGCTGGCCAAAAGTTCTTTTTGGGCCGAACGAGCCGTCCGGCGCGAACGAGCCGGGAATCACGTGACGCCGCGTCACTCGACGTGCCACCAACGTCACATGCTTCTCGCCAAGGATTGCAGAAATGACGTCCTCACTCCTCGCTCGATCACCAGGGAGTTGTGGTAAGTCTGGGGGGGGGATTAAGGAGGGTGAGGGGGTTTACATTTTTTTTTTGCACATATGTACATATACCCAACTCATTGGATTTTTTTTATGTCCATATTGGCCGCAAGTGGGACCCCCTTTCGGACATAAAAAATATGAACATAAAATTTTGCTCTGCACATCCCTAGTTTTTTGTAAGGATTCTGAGATTGGGATGAGTATCTGGATGTCATCCGCATAGAGACAGTGAGTTAGGTTTAGTTTAGTAAGTAGATGACATAGAGGTAAGAGGTAAATGCTGAAGAGGGTAGGGGAAAGGGAGGAACCCTGAGGGACCCCCCGGTTGGAAGGGATCGGTTGTGATTCTTTGTTGTTAATCTTTACTTTGAATTGTCTATTTGCTAAGAAGGATTTGAACCAGCTGAAGACTGTTCCTTTAATGCCTATATCTGCCAGACATTTTAATAGAGATGAATGATTGACAGTGTCAAAGGCTGCAGAGAGATCTAGTAGTATCAAAAGATGTGGTTGTTTTTTGTCCATATTAGATAGAATAGAATCGGTAAGAGAGATAAGGAGAGATTCAGTGCTTAACGATTTCTGAAAGCCATACTGGGAAGATACAAGAATGTTGTTTTCTTCCAAATATTCAGATATTTGTTTATTGACTATCTTTTCCATAAGTTTGGCGATCAATGGCAGATTAGCTATTGGGCGGAAGTTAGCTGGATCTGTGGTTGGAAGGTTAGGTTTTTTAAGTAGAGGTTTGAGAATGGCTAATTTAAGTTGGTCAGGAACTAGACCCTGGGAGAGAGAGCAGTTAATGATGTCTGCAATTGGTTTTGATATGGAGTTTCTTATTGCGATGAGAAGGTTAGTAGGAATTGTGTCTAAGGGATGAGATGACGGTTTCATTTTTTTAAGTATGTTTTCTATCTCAAGTGCTGAAGTGGTCTCGAAATATGTCTGGCTATCTGATTCTCCCTCTCTCTGAGGTTGAGGTGGTAATGTCTGCCCCCTCTTCCAGACTCTTTCTTCTAAGTCTGTTTCCTCTTTTGTATTTCATTCTGTTTCCGTCTCAAGGCTCACTGTTTTTACTAGCTTCAAAAAAGCCATACAGACCATGGCTAAAACTCAAACTTCATTGAACACAGGGAGGCAGATGTTTTTTTGATAGCAGCTTCACTCATTCTGGAGGCTGTGGGGACCATTACAAAACTTGGTAATAAGACATGGAAGGGGGCCTAGTATTGGATTAAATATTTGTCTTGTAAGAATCAAAGTTGAGAATGGCAAAGTCTGAAATGACCTACCAGTAGAGGTGGTGTAGGCCAGCACTTTTAACAGATTTTGGGCATGCTTGTGGCAGATTATGCAGGATAGTGGTAGGAAAAGGGTTGAGAGTTTAGGGAAAAGACACTGGAGGAGGGGAGAAACTGGTGTTGGGTTACATATGGGAACTTATGTGCTCATCTACTCAGTGGAAGAATTTCAGTTAGACAAATTGGATGAGTCAATTTAGCTTTAATCTGCCTTCATATACTATATTACTATGTAATGTAGAAAGTATTGACAGTTATAAAGACCAGAAAGTTAATGAGAAACAATGTATATAAAAAGAATGCAAGAAAAGCTCCAATAATATTCCCTATATTCTCATCTTATGCTCAGCAGTATGCTACTTTCAGACACAGATGTATAGATTTTGACATTTCAATTATTCTTCCAGGCCGGTTACTGAGTTACAGTATAGTCAAGCCATATTCTTTTGTGTTGCTAACTTGGCACCAGTTATATATGAAATCTAGATTTAGAGATTTTGTTTTAAGTGTCTTTTTTAATTTAGATTTTTTTGTATTTGTATTTTTTATTTTGATTTTCCTTGACATAGTTTTTATGAGTTTGGGTTTGCCTTAGTGACTTTATATTATATTCAACAGTACACTGTTTTTCAAGGCAGAGATGTACAGATTGCATGTCAAAGCCTATCTAATGTTCTCAGCATGGTGTTGCTTTCTAGTTCAAAGTCAAGTCAAAATCCCCTCTCATATTCCTCCTCCGCTTCATTATAATAGGTATATTATGCAACATGTTTGGATCACCAATTGCTAAAGTGATGGCTTCCTACCTTATTTGGCAGATAAAAGTGGTAGTGACACAGTTGCTGACATCTGTAGGTTAGTTCCCTTGTCTGTCATTACGGCAATTATAGTTTGTGATTCTGATATTGTAACTCCTTGCTTATAATTGTTACTACTCTTCTGTCAGAACGCAATACATTTTCAAAATAACAAAAATAGCTTTTAGAATCTGAGATTCATATATCCATTCTGTTACAATCTGGTTCTGAACACCTGCTACTGAGACAAGAATTCTATGACAGCCAGTGACATGTGTCAGATTCATTGGCTTGGTCTCTGCCAGTTTATCACATTGCAGAATTTTTTGCTTTGTAGTTTTGTCAGCTTCTTTTATTAAAAAATGAAAAGGGATTGGAAAGAAGAGATCCATATGCTGATAGAAGGTACCTCTGGAATGAATATGACCCTGAACAAAATATACACATGTGGGATAATGATGAATGGGGAACCGATGTTATCTACTCTAGTGGATAGCTCATTAAACTGCAAGTCAGGAGAAGTCATGAGTTGTAAGTTCACGACTCCCTTCAGCTTAAACAAGCCTTTTTATCTTTCTTTACCTCGGTTTGTTCATCTGTAATCAAGCAGTATTAGGTATGTCACTCCTTCTTCTCTTTCCCTAGCAAAATCTTACGTGCATGCCACATGCCAGACAAATGCTACCAGACCATTCGCCTCAAAAATGTCTGTATATTCTGAGGTACTAAAAATAATTTTGAAGATTTTCAGTCCTGTTTACATGAAAAGCATTAAGTAAATACTATTAAGTAATGCTGTGTGATTTTATTAAATCAAAACATAAAATTAATAACTTTATGGCATGTAATGATAATGTTGTCACTGTAACAACTGAACTAATTTTGATAACCATGGAATTTCTATAGAAAATAAGTCACTATAGTAAAGAGATTCCAAATCCTGTCATCCACAAGTCATCAACAAAAGTCATTTTTAGCAGTCAAAGATTTCACATTTTATTCTGCTTGGTAGCTTCACCACAATTCAAAGCTGAATGAGGGGAAATGAGGCGAGCAACTTACTGAGCTGTCTTGTAGACAACAATAAGAATGAAAATGGATTAAAGAAGCCAAGGCACTTTTACAAACAGAATGAAAATCTTATAGCCATAGGTTGTGCATACCTTTTCTCTAAAACTGAAAATGGGAAAACTGTGACCTCTGAGCCTGTCCAAAATCCACTGCATGGCTCTGGAGATACCCCCAGCACTATACACCCTTCAGCCCTTTAATTTAAGATACCACTTGAACCTCTCAATAGAAATATTCTTGTTATTGTTACATAGCAGTTAAAGTAGAGAAAAACACTTATCTATTGACTTCATCCAGCTATGAGGTGCTCCAGACATTCCAAGAATCCAGGAATGCATAGATTCATCTCTGAATATCTCTGTGGCTGCTCCTGCTAATGCTTTTAGCAGACAAAAGCAAAGCCATTCTAATTCTAATGATTCCAATGCAAAAGGCTGCAACAGCCTCTTTGGGAATTACTTCTCCGGATAAACTTAAGCCCAACTATTTCTCCAAGGTGTCCTTATGAGGGCAGCTTTTACCCAGTCTGCAAGCAAATTTTCAATGGAAAACTCCCCCTGGAGTTTCCCTTTGAAAACTCAGGCCAGCAGGAGAACACAAATACTTTCGAACCCCTTGTGCTTTACAGCTGCTTTTTCAAAATTAAATCCCTGCACATACTTTCCCTCGCCTAACCTAATTCCATACACTTTTTACTACAAGTTAAAAGTGCAAGCACTGTGAGTGAAATAGTAATTTTGTGCTGAAAATGTCAGTCTCCCTGCATCAGCTCTGCCAGGTGACAGACGGAAAATTCCACCGTGAGACCCAGATGGAGTATTGGTACCTTGCTGTAACACTGAAGAGAATTCATTACCCCTTGCTGGTAAGACATCTCTTTTTTTTTTTTTCTCACTAACCTTAGTTGCCCGCACTGGTAGTTCCTTTCTCTCAAGCTCCCCGTTAGAGCTGTCTTTCTATTGTTTTGTTATCCCCCTCCCCCGTCCCTGTTTATTGTATTTTCTACCTTTTTTGTTACAATGTAAACCGATATGATGTATATTTTAATGTCGGTATAGAAAAGCTGTTAAATAAAATAAATAAAAAATAAATAAATAAGAAGAAGAGAGTGCTTATGGGGCTGAGTAGAAATGTAGGCCAGATTTCTGGAACTGTATTGACTATTACAATGAAGGAAAGACAAGAGAGTCTTTTGTTCTACTCTGCAGGAATGTCAGTTAGGGGTGATGGCTCTTTTATGAGAAGGCCTGTCAGAAATATAAGCTTAATTTTGATCTGAATTATTTAGACAGCAGATAGGATACAAACCCAGTTAATGAGGGACCAGAATGCTTTTCTGAGATAATTATTGCAGCAGTTTAAAGCATAAAATGGATAGATAGACATTATTTCAATATTGTTGTTTAGCATAGTAAATCATTTTTCTTACAATGCTTAAAAAACACCTTATGCCTGCTTAATCTCAGCTTGTACTTCACAAATATATTTGAAAGCTAACCAGCTAATCTTATGTACATCAGGAGGGCTAAAAACATCTGTATACTTTCAGTCTCATTTTCAGCTGCAATATCAGTCATACATCTAAAAGAGTATGGTCAGGATCCCATCCTGGCACAGAGTGTAGCTAGCTGTACCCCCAGCTAGCAAGCAACAGTTTTACACATTGCATAGTCCCAAAAAGCAATCCTGGAGCACTTACATAGAAACATAAAAATGTGATGGCATGAAAAGGCAATATGGCCCATCTAGTTTGCCGATCCATCTAAATTATATAACTCTTATAATTCCTATCACTCCCTCAGAGATCCCCTGCATTTATCCCATGCATAAGAACATAAGAAATTGCCATGCTGGGTCAGACCAAGGGTCCATCAAGCCCAGCATCCTGTTTCCAACAGAGGCCAAACCAGGCCACAAGAACCTGGCAATTATCCAAAACACTAAGAAGATCCCATGCTACTGATGCAATTAATAGCAGTGGCTATTCCCTAAGTAAACTTGATTAATAGCCGTTAATGGACTTCTTCTCCAAGAACTTATCCAAACCTTTTTTTAATCCAGCTACACTAACTGCACTAACCACATCCTCTGGCAACAAATTCCAGAGCTTTATTGTGCGTTGAGTGAAAAAGAATTTTCTTCGATTAGTCTTAAATGTGCTACTTGCTAACTTCATGGAATGCCCCCTAGTCCTTCTATTATTCGAAAGTGTAAATAACCGAGTCACATCTACTCGTTCAAGACCTCTCATGATCTTAAAGACCTCTATCATATCCCCCCTCAGCCGTCTCTTCTCCAAGCTGAACAGCCCTAACCTCTTCAGCCTTTCCTCATAGGGGAGCTGTTCCATCCCCTTTATCATTTTGGTTGCCCTTCTCTGTACCTTCTCCATCGCAACTATATCTTTTTTGAGATGTGGTCTCACCATGGAGCGATATAGAGGTATTATGACATTTTCCATTTTATTAACCATTCCCTTGCTAATAATTCCTAACATTCTGTTTGCTTTTTTGACTGCTGCAGCACACTGAGCTGACGATTTTAAAGTATTATCCACTATGATGCCTAGATCTTTTTCCTGGGAGGTAGCTCCTAATATGGAACTTAACATCGTGTAACTACAGCAAGGGTTATTTTTCCCTATATGCAACACCTTGCACGTCCACATTAAATTTCATCTGGTATTTGGATGCCCAATCTTCCAATCTTGCAAGGTCCTCCTGTAATGTATCACAGTCTGCTTGTGATTTAACTACTCTGAATAATTTTGTATCATCCGCAAATTTGATAACCTCATTCGTCGTATTCCTTTCCAGATCATTTATATATATATTGAAAAGCACCGGTCCAAGTACAAATCCTTGAGGCACTCCACTGTTTACCCTTTTCCACTGAGAAAATTGACCATTTAATCCTACTCTCTGTTTCCTGTCTTTTAACCAGTTTGTAATCCACGAAAGGTCATCGCCTCCTATCCCATGACTTTTTAGTTTTCGTAGAAGCCTCTCATGAGGGATTTTGTCAAATGTCTTCTGAAAATCCAAATACACTGCATCTACTGGTTCACCTTTATCCACATGTTTATTATCCCCTTCAAAAAAATGAAGCAGATTTGTTAGGCAAGACTTCCTTTGGGTAAATCTGTGTTGACTGTGTTCCATTAAATCATGTCTTTCTATTTGCTCTATGATTTTGATCTTGAGAATAGTTTCCACTATTTTTCCTGGCACTGAAGTTAGGCTCACTGGTCTATAGTTACCCGGATCGCCCCTGGAGCCTTTTTTAAATATTGGGGTTACATTGGCCGCTCTCCAGTCTTCAGGTACAATGGATGGTTTTAATGATAGGTTACAAATTTTAACTAATAGATCAGAAATTTCATTTTTTAGTTCCTTCAGTACTCTAGGATGCATACCATCTGGTCCAGGTGATTTGCTACTCTTTAGTTTGTCAATCTGGCCTACTACATCTTCCAGATTCACAGTGATTTTGTTCAGTTCGTCTGGCTCATCACCCCTGAAAACCATCTCCGGAACTGGTATCTCCCCAACATCCTCATTAGTAAATACGGAAGCAAAGAATTCATTTAGTCTTTCTGCAATGGCCTTATCTTCCCTAAGAGCCCCTTTAACCCCTCGGTCATCTAATGGTCCAACCGACTCCCTCACATGTTTCTTGCTTTGGATATATTTTAAAAAGTTGTTATTATGAGTTTTTGCCTCTATGGCCAACTTCATTTCAAATTCTCTCTTCGCCTGTCTTATCAATGTTTTACACTTAACTTGACAATGCTTATGTTTTATCCTATTTTCTTCAGATGGATCCTTCTTCCAATTTTTGAAGGATGTTTTTTTGGATGTTTTCTTGAATTCAGCTACCATTTTTGTATCCACCCCCTCTACTGAGAAGCTATTCCATGTATCTACTAACCTCTCTGTAAAGAAATATTTCCTAAGATCACTCCTGAGTCTACCCCTTTTCACCCTCATCTCATGATCCCTTGTTCTAGATCCTCATTTCTATTGAAAGAGGCTAGCATCCTGTGCATGGAAAACATTGAGATGTTTAAATGTCTCTTTTATATTTCCCCTATATCGCCTTTCCTCTAGGGTATATATTTAGATCTTTGAGACTATTCCCATATGCTTTAGAATTAAGACCACTGGACCACTGGAGTCCATCCAGCCTCTAGATGGACTCCAACCAGTTTATATCCTTTAAAAGGTGGGGTTTCCATAACTGTATAAAGTATTCCATATGAAGTCTCACCAGGGAGTTATACAGGGGCAATATTGCCTCCCTTTTTCTGATGACCATTCTTTTCCCTATGCAGCCAAATATATTTCTGGCTCTTGCTGTCACTTTAGCCAAGTGTTTGACCTCCTTAAGATCATCAAATACAATCATCCCCAGATCCCACTCTTCTTTTGTGCTTAGAAGAATTTCACCTCCAATACTGTTCCTCTCCCTTGGGTTTTTGCAGGCCAAATGCATTACTCTGCATTTTTTAGTATTAAATCTTAGCTGTCCAAACTTTAGGCTTCTTGAAGCTTCGTTAGATCACTCTTTATATTTTCCATATCTTCCTAGTTGACTACATGGTTGCAGATTTTGGTATCATTGGCAAAAAGACAAACCTTTCCTGCCAATTATTGCAGGCATGGGCCCTTGAACCGAGGTGGAGTTGGCGCAACCTGCAGGGCTGGTAGAGCTGGCTGTGGCAGAGACCCAACTGAAGCTTCACCTATACCAGCCCTAGTTCTCCTTAGGTTGAGCCCTCGGGTGCCAGGGACAGCAGGACTTAGGCATGGGCTTCTGATGTCGAGGTGGAGATCCATTGAGATGGTTGAGTCACAGGCCAGGGTCTGGGGCAGGCGGAGTAGCAGCATGGTCAAGAACAGATAGTGGTAAGGGCAGGTGGCATTCAGCCTTGGTCTAAGATCAGGCGGTAGTCAGTGGCAGGCGGAGTTCATTCCTAGTCAAGAGTCAGCCAGTGGTCAGTACAGGCAGAGTTCAGTCATAGTTGAGTGTCAAGAAAGCTGATGTCAGAACCAGAGATCCATCCAAGAGAAAACATGACAGATAGGCAGGCAGGCAGGGAGGCAAGGAACAGCACAGGAGGGCAGGAAAAGACACTGAAGAACTGAAGACTGACCACAAGACAAAGATAAAGAACTCAGGAATGAAGATCAGTGGCTGCCAAGAGGAAGACCAGGAACTCAGGAATGAAGACCAGGAACATGCTGAAGTAACTTGCTCTACTGAAGGTGGTTGAAATTTTGCCGAAGCATCTTGCTGTGAGAGAGCAGCAGGGGCCACAGAGGTTTTCCCGCCGTGGTTCCTTTAAATCTGCCATGATGTCAAGTGTGCATATGGATGATGCAGCATGCGGAGGCCGGCATTGTATGAGGCAGAGACAGGATGAGTGTGGCAGCTGGCATGCATTCTCCGGGAGGCCTTCCCCGGCATTGATGTTCACCCTATTGATCAGATTCATCTGACAAAATTTGCCTCCATGCTGCCTCTGATCTTGAAATCCACTGGATTCCAGAAACTGCACTATCTTCTGTTTTAGCATCAATTTTCTCACCACAGAGGTCAGACTAATTGGCCTATAGTTCCCAGCCTTCTCCTTACTTCCAATTTTATGAATAGGAACCACATCTGCTCCTCTCCAGTCCTCTGGAATTACTCCCAACTCTAAAGCATGGAAAAGAGCTGCCAGGACTTCTCTAAGTTCTCTCAATACCCACGGATGTATAGCATCAGCCCCATTGCCTTTATCTTCTTTTAGTTAGCTCTTCATGAACACAATGTTCTGAAAATCAATTGAGTTTTACCTCACTTATCTTATTTGTGTTCATTTTATGTAGTCCTGCTCCAGGCCCTTCCACAGTTAACACAGAATAGAAATATCTGTTAAGCCATTTTGCTTTTTCCTCAACAGCCTCTAAATATTCCTGTCCTTCACCTCTGAGTCTCTCAATCCCACTTTTGCACGAACTTCTATCACTAACATATCTAAAAAAAAAGTTGTCTCCCCATTTTACTGTATTTGCTTTTTTTTCTTCCATTTGAATTTTTGCATTTGACTACTTTCCCAGTTTTTCTTAACTTTTTCAGATATTGTTGCCTGTTTTTCACTTTCTGTGATCTGTTGTAGTTTATGAATCCTAATCTTTTCTTCTTTATCTCTGCAGCTACTTCTTTAGAAAACTTTAGCGGTCTATTTTTCCTCTTTCCTTTAATTACTTTCTTAACAAAAAGATTAGTTGTTCTTAAAATATCTCCATTTAGTTTTTCCCATTGCTCTTCTATTTCCCCTAGATCAGTGGTCCCCAAATCTGTCCTTGTGGACCCCCAGCCAGATGGGTTTTCAGGATATCCACAATGAATATGCATGAGTTAAATTTGCATGCACTGCCTCCACAGCATGCAAATTTATTTCATACATCTGGCAGATTGAAATCCCCTAACAATAGCACCTCACCTTTCATAGCAACTTTGTGAATATCCTCCATTAAATTTCTATCCATCTCCTCTGTCTGTGATGGAGGTTTATAATATTACACCGATATAAATAGACGTTCCATTCCTTCTTTCCAAATTAACCCACAGTGCCTCCTCTTTACCTTATTGTTCTTTAATATTATTTTTTATATAATGCCATGCCTTTTCCCTTCCTTTCTACCTGATCATTCCTGAATAGATTGTAGCCCAGTATAACTATATGCCAGTCATGATTTTCTCTGTACGAAGTTTCTATGATAGCTACTACATCTAAATCAGCTTCTTGAATGATTGCCTCTAGATCTAGCACTTTATTTCCCATACTATCAGGTAGATTTTAAAAGCATTGATTGTGCAAAAACAGCCCCATATGTGGGCTGCGTGGGAGGCAGAAAAGGGGCAAAGCATTAGGGATGTGAATTGTTTTTCTAACGAATTGAAATATCATACGATATTTCTAAATTCGTTATATATCAGATAAAAAAAAGAAACGATCACTTTTCCCCTCGAATTTTCATTAAAATCATTTTTCGGGTTAGCGCGCACTAACAAAAAACCATTTATTTGTGTTATTTTTTGTTACTTTTTGCTATTTTTTGTTAGTGCGCGCTATCTCCCATTAGCGCGCACTAACCCAAAAACCGATTTTTCACGGAAAAAAAAGTGGGGATCCGCGGGAAAACGAGATTTTCCCATGGCCAAATGAACCCGAATGATTGGGCACCCGAGTCACATCCCTACAGAGCATGGGCGTTCCCGAGACTTACGCACATAACTCATGAATTTTGCACAGCAGACCATAGCAACACACACTATGATAGCTGCATAACTTTACTACTGGTCCTAATGAAGCACAAGTCTGGAGATTTTGGAGGAGAGAGAGGGACAGAATCTGACACTATATATCTCCCATTGCAAGAGGGCCATTTTCAATTCAGGGTGGGTTTTGGGGGGGCTGTGTTACATTGGTCTGCCTAGGACACAAGGTTCTGTAGACACTTGTAGCCCTGCCCCACCCCCAAAACCCACCCTGAGTTGAAAGTACCCCTCTTACAGTAGGAGAGAAATAGAGTGTCAGATTCTCTCTGTTGTGTTCAGCTAGCTGCCCTTACCTTGCTCGGCCGGGGTTCCCAACACCACACCAAAGATGTCATTGCAAAGGCCCAACTGCACCGAGGATGCCACCCCGAGCAGGGGGTGGTCTTAGGTGGCCATACACATGCCGTGCTCTGATTTAAAGGGCCCATAGTGGGAGATCCTCCAAGGCTCCTCCCGATGACATAAGTGAGGCATGGGTATTTTAACCTGGGCCTGATCTTCAGCAGGTGCCTAAGCACAAGTCAGTCTTGGCTTTTGGACTCCTTCGCTCTTGAACTCCTTCGCTAGTCTCCAACTCTGCGCTTGCCACCTGCCCCAACCTTGGATACGTCCTTGCCTTAACCTTTCAACCTTGGCCCATACGGACCACTCTTCTTGCGGATCTCCAGCCTTCAATCAGATTCTTCGCCATCCAGAGACCCACACCTAAGTCTAGATGGCCCCAGCACCCAAGAGCTGAACCTGCGGGGAACGTGGGCTGGTATTAGTGAAAGTCTTGTTGGGTCTCTTCTCCAGCCAGATCCATCTGTTAATGGTGAGGACCTGCAGGGCTCCTCCCCACAGGTGTTGTCAACCTCGCCTTGACCTAAGGGTCCACTAGCTGAGGCCATGGACCCAGCAGATCTCTCTCTTCTTCAGGCTATACCCAGCTTATCACAGAAGATTCAGCAGCAACAGCAATGTTTGGAGGTGGTCACGGGCACCATGGATTGTCTTAGTGCCTGTCTTGATGCCCTCACCACCTTGACTAGTACCCAGACACTAGTTGTCCCAGCTCCCATGGCAGCTGCTCCGATAACGCATCTCCCGGTATCAACCCATTATGTGGGGGACCTTAAACACTATCAAGCATTTGTGAACCAGTGCCTGATGCACTTCTCGCTTCAACCAGCACAGTTCCTGACTAGTGCTTTCAAAACTATGTTCATCATCTCTCTATTGGATGGCAAGGCCCTGGACTGGGCTACTTCCCTTTGGGAATGAGGAGACGCGTTGCTCCAAGATGTACAACAGTTCATCCAGGCTTTTAAACAGGTATTTGAGAAACCTGGCTGGATGGCCACCCTTGGCTCTGATCTGCTGCACCTTCATCAGGGCTCATGGCCATTGACTGATTGCACCATTGAATTTTGTACCATGGCCACGGAGCTGAATTGGCGGGAGGATACCTTGCACATCATTTTCCTTAAGGACTGTCCTCACAGATAAAGGATGAACTTGCAGCAAGGGAACTTCCTGAGTCCCTGGATACCCTTATAGATCTTGCCAGAAGGATTGACCATCATCTTCAGCAGCGGGCATGGGAATTACAGGGTCCCCATATGCAAGTTCTATTGACCCCAGCATTTTCCCATCCCTTTGTTCCACCAGCCACACCAACCTCAGCCCTGGAACCCATGCAGTTGTGACAGACCCGGCTTACTGTAGAAAGGTTCCACCGCCGGAGATTGGGTCTATGATACCATTGTGCTGGGAGAGGGCATCTTCTGGACCGTTGTCCTCTGAGGTCAGGAAACGAACAAGCCTAGGAACCAATAGGGAAATGATCCTAGGCTGTACTAACTCAGCTCCCCAATTCACCCTTCTGATAACAATCTACATAAGGGTCAACTAATTTGCCACTTTGGCATTGGTGGACTCTGGTGTGGGAGGAAACTTCCTCATGAAAGCTTTGGCAGATCATCTGAAACTACAAACAATCCCTCGGGAGTTGCCTCTTATCATCCATCTATGGAGAACTACTCCCCAGTTGGATTATCACAATGATGGCTCCACGGTGCCTCCACACTGACCTCCTGCACATGGAACAAATAACCTTCTTTATAATCGAACGCTTAATTTTGGGACTACCTTGGTTGTAGCATCATTCACCCCGAATTGACTGGGAAACACTGCAGCTTACCCAGTGGAGGCCTCGCTGCCATGGCTCCAGTCTTCCTCAACATAGACACCTAGCAGCGGTCATGACCCCAGTGGGCCTACCTCTGCAGTATACAGACTTTGGAAATGTGTTCTCTAAGAGCAAGAAGGAGGTGTTACCAGAACATTGGCCTTTCGACTGTGCCATTAATCTCCTGCTGGGGGCTATTCCTCCACAGGGTAGAGTATACTGCTTGTCCCTTCCAGAGACTAGGGCCATGTGTCAGTACATTCAAGAAAACCTTGACAAAGGTTTCATCAGACATTCCACCTCACCAGCAGGAGTGGGGATCTTCTTTATATCTAAAAAGAATGGAACACTACACCCCTGCATTGATTTTCGGATGCTCAATGCTATAATGAAAAAGGATTGATATCCCTTGCCTCTCATCCCAGAGCTCCTTGATCGGCTTCAGGTCACCAAAGTATTTACCAATTTGGACTTACATGGAGCATACAACCTCATTCGCATCAAACCAAGTGACAAATGGAAAACAGCCTTTATCACATGGGATGGTCATTACAAATATCTGGTAATGCTCTTTGGGTTGTATAATGCCCTTGCCATGTTCCAAAACATATGAATGAGATCTTCTGTGACCTTCTATATGTTTCTGTAGTTTTATACCTCGACAACATCATCTTCTCACAGGACCTTCAATCCCATCGGCAAGATGTCCATCAGGTCCTGCAGCACCTTGCAGGGGCTTTTGTATGGACACGGAGAAAGTGTGGTGTATTCAAGAATAGGCACAACCTTACAGTCTCTGAGCTTTACAAAGATTCCTGGAATTCACAAATTTCTATCAACACTTCATTCCCAATTACTTCTAGATCACTGTCCCTCATGGCTCTCACCAAGAAAGAAGCCAATACCAAGACCTGGTCACCTGAAGCAGTCATGTCTTTTCATGAATTAAAACAAGCCTGTCTTCAGGAACCCTGTCTCCGCCACCTGGATCCCACATGTCCCTTTTTCATAGAGGTTGATGCCTCCTCCCTAGGCATGGGAATCATGTTTAGTCAACATGCAAACTTGGGGGCCCTTCAACCCTGCTTGGTTTTTCCTGAAAATTTTCAACTGTCAAGCGAAATTATAGCATTGGGGATAAGGAGCTCCTAGCCATAAAGTTAGCACTCGAGGAGTGGTGACACTAGTTTGAGAGTGCACAACACTGAATTACAATACAAACTGATCATAAAAACTGGAACACCCTCACCAGGCTCGCCAAGCCCTGTGGTCCTTGTTTTTTGCACAATTCAATTTTGAATTGAGAATACCGGCTGGCCAACAAGAATGTCCATGTGGATACCTTATCCCAGACCTTCGAGGCAGAGGATATTCCCGACCCACCTGGTCATATCATTGACCCAACTTGAATCATCTTGGCAACCTCCCTGACCATTCCTCCAGGAAATATGGTCATCCCAAACCAACTCCGTCAGAAAATTCTGGAATGGTTCCATGATTCTCCTATTGCAGGACATCCCACATGGGCCTGAACCCTTACCCTACTCCAAAGGTATTACTGGTGGCCCCAGATGAAGGGTGATGTTAAGGCCAATGTGGACTCATGTCCTACCTGTGCTCAAGAAATTCAGTGGTAGGACAACCTTGGGGGTTGTTACAGCCATTGCTGGTCCCCAAGCAACCCTGGACCCATTTGTCCACCGACTTAGTGGTGGACCTCCCTCTCTCTAATGGCTGCAGCACTATATGGGTCGTTATCGACCGCTTTTCTAAAATGGCTCACTTCATGGCACTTCCAGGTCTCACTTATTTGCCATGTCTCTTCTCATATATTTCATCTATACAGCCTCCCGCAACATATAGTCTCCAACCGAGGCATTCAGTTCACGGCCAAATTTTGGCGCTCACTCTGCCGAAAATTCAATATTATGTTCAAATTCACTACTGCCTATCACTCATAGGCTAATGGTCAAGTGGAACACACCAACTGTAGCTTGAAGACCTTTTTGAGAGCATGTAGCAATGCACAGCAAGATAATTGAGCTACACTACTCCCATGGGCCAAATTCTCTCACAACTCCCATGTTAATGCTGCCACAGATTCATCCCCATTTTTGCTCATGTACAGGAACAGCCAGCTCCCCCTCTTCCAGTCCCACTCTTGGTCTCTTCACCTGCAGCCCAGCTGACAGCTAAGGAACTACCCAGCCTCTGGGTCCATACTGAGGACATGATTCGGAAGGCAGCCCAATGAGCTAAGACGATAGCAGAACTTCATCAGCGACTGGTTGCCCATCTATGTGGTCATTCATTTTTTTCCAGAATGCAAGCTTCCCTGCCTGGACCTTTATCCTTTACTGAAAGGATGGAGAAGAATACCATTTGTGCACCTATCTGCTTTACCCTCTCTCCCAGAGTCATGAAGTCACTTTTGATATGATCTGTAGGCTTGACGTTTTTGGCTATCTCTCCTTAATATCTAGAATGTTTGTCAGCCAACAGAAAGCACACTTCCTGGGACAAACATGTCTGGTCAGCAGATGAATGTCTCTGTAGACCATGACCTCTGGGGGGGATCTCCATCAAGGCCAAGTGGGATGATGTTGCAGTCATCTCTTCTACGACTGTGGATCCTTTGGTGTTGTCCCTTAGAGCAGGCAGTCCAATGCCCTCCACCTAAACTGGTCTCCCAAGGGGATAGAGGTACACAACCAAACCAGCACTGTCTCCCAGGGAATAAAGGAGAAGCAAGGATAGAATAAATGAATATACTCTCCTTTTAAGTGATAACTTTAATAATTTTATTCTATTTTAAAGAAAATAATTGTCAGCAATGTACTTTTCTATTTTTGTTTAGCTTATTCTGAAGGAAAGATAAAGACCCAGTTCAAGAATACAAGTGGAAAGTTCAGATAAGTCATTTTCTATTTTCCACTTTTCTTAACTACAATGTATTTTAGTATATATCTCTTTTTCTTAAAAAGTGAGCCTTTGTGTTCTATTTTTATCTTACTGTGGAGTTCTTCTACGTGAAGTATGGATGCTACAGCTGGTCTTCTACTAAGTTAAGTATGTAAACAAGTGCCAAAACATTTTAATTTAATTTAATTTGTATTTGCATAAAAAAATGTAAAAAAAAAAACATTAAAAGGACTTTTAGTTACAATGATCCTATTTGTTCAACTGTTTAAAATTCTCATACTGAATAAATGGATTGACTCATTTGGGCTTTCCCAGTGAATAAATTACTTCTGTATAGCATATAGTTGTCCAAATGAACAATATAAATTGTGCCTTTAACATAATGCTGAGTCTCAGATTGGAAGGATAATTACCATTTAAAATAATTTGTGCTTCATCTTTGAAAAAGTCTAGCCGTCATGTTTTAACTTTCCATTCAACTTAACAAGTAGGAAATTCATGTGTGGGTATGGTCAAAAAGTATCCTTCTGTAAGAACTGCCCAATAAAGCACTAGTGTTACAGTGGCTTAGTTGAACTACCACAAGCATATGATACATTGTAGCAAACTATGCCCAGACTACTTTGCCTATGATTAGGCTCCAAGTTCCCCAAGACATAGTTTCAGAAAATAAATTCTGTTGTGTGTAATGGGCAGAGATTAGTGACTGAATTATTGTTAATGGGCTGTTTCTATGTAACAATGATTAATTTTTTTTATTTTTTTTAAGGCATGTTGAAATCTCTGCATTAAGCATTCACACTGTGTTAGGAATGTTTTCAGCAGTTAGCTATGCAAGTACTTGTAGACAGAACAAAGAGTGTATTAGCATATTGATCATTATACTTTAAAATAAGATGGTGTGTTCCTTGCCAGTGAGCACAAGAATGTAAATGAAGCAAAACCCTTGTCAATGATTTGTTTGAAATGAAAAAGCCCAGCACTTCAACCACAATTATGTTTTACACTGCTTTTTGGAGATTAAACTCTTCTGAAGTGTGATGCTTACTGCTGCCCATTTAAGAAAAGGCAACGTGAAATGTATTTTCAGTAGAGTTAATAATCCTGCTTTCTCTGGGGGACACTCTCATTTTTTTCATCTGTGGGGAAACCCATAATGAATCAGGCCCAGTGTTTTCACAGTATCAGCCCTTTTTCTGTACATCTTGTGAGTACTGTTTGTTTATTTATTTATTTATTTATTTATTTATTTATTTAATTAAACTCTTTTCTATACCGCCGTTAAGTTATTAACCATCACAACGGTGATGTGGTAAAGGTCAGGAGTTCTGCATCCACCTTTATATATATGTAAGCCAATGCAGTTTAGAATTTGAATTCATTTAGATGCGATCATTAAGAAACTTATATATATGTGTGGTTAATTGGTAAGCCCGAATAATCACAAGGACAATTTTAAAGGCCATTTGCCTGGGTAAATTGGCCTGTCTGATAATAAGTATAAGTATCCACAGTAGTCATACTTTTAAGAGATGTTCCTGATATTGGGGTAGATTTTATAATTTTGCGCGAGCACGTACTTTTGTTCACGCACCAGGTGAGAACAAAAGTACGCTGGATTTTATAAGATACGCACGTAGCCGCGTGTATCTTATAAAATCCGGGGTCGGTGCGTGCAAGGGGGTGCACATTTGTGCAACCTGCTCGCGCCGAACCCAGCGCGCGCTGCCTGTTCCCTCCGAGGCCACTCCGAAATCGGAGCGGCCTCGGAGGGAACTTTCCTTCTGCCTCCCCTCACCTTCCCCTCCCTTCTCCTCCCTAACCCACCCCCCGGCCCTATCTAAACCCCCCCTACCTTTGTTGACAGATTTACGCCTGCAGAAAGCAGACGTAAATCTGCACGCACCAGCGGGCTGCTGGCACGCCGTCACCCGACCCGGGGGCTGGTCCAGAGGCCTCGATCATGCCCCCGAGCCAGCGCAACGCCCCTGGGCCCGCCCCTGAAACGCCACGTCACTCGTAGCCCGCCCCCGAAACGCCGCGTAACTCGTGGCATGCCCCCCGACACGCCCCGACACGCCCCTCCATGCAAGCCCCGGGACTTACGCGCATCCCGGAGCTTGCGCGTGCCGCTGAGCCTATGCAAAATAGGCTCAGCGCGCGCAGGGGGGGGTTTGGGGTAGGTTTTCAGGGGGTACACGCACAAAGGTCTGCCCCTTTGTGCGCCCCTTCATGCAGCCTCTGAGGACAGGACAGAACTGATCCAGTTACTACTTAAAGCTCCATTGTTTCCTGAGCAGAAGTCTGCGTTTCAACTCAAGACCAGAGGTAACCAGACCCAAATAAGTGAATTAACATAAAAGAAAAACTTTGCAAGTTGATACCTGCACTGATCCCCTCATCTTCAATCAACCTTATCCCTCCTTATCATACAGCCTAATCTAACCTTATCTCCACTATTTAGCCCCATTGTCCATCCTTTAGTGCTACCACCGAGTGAACAAAAATTATAAAAATCCTCTTCAACTAGGTTTTTGGAAGCGTATAAGTCGCACTTGCTCCACCATCCTGAGGATGGCTTTACCACCGAACCCAAATTTGTGGTTATTTGGGATGGCAGACTCGACTTATCCAAATCTCACTATTTCTGGTAAATTATTTGTTATGCGAGCGGGTTTGGTGGGGAAACAAGTCATCTTAAAGAACTGGATACACACAGACATCCCTAGCCATGAAGTTTGGTTTAGAAAGGTGGTCCTTCTGTGCTCCATGGAGCACGCCCTTCTTACAAAACATACCCCAAAGAGGTCTGTACAAATAAATTCTATCTGGGCAGGTTTTACAGAGTATCTAGCCCCCAAGGTGGGGTTTTCGGCAAATCCATGACTCCACTGGCATGTTCCGGGGCAGAGAAGACAAGGAACAGAGGACCTCCATGGCGAAATGGATTGTTCTAGAACCAAGAAAATGGAGGACCTGATATGAAAACCACGTTTTCCCCCTACTTCGTATTGGATTTTTCTTATCCCTCTTCTTTTGACTCCCTGGACATTCATGGACTATATTTGGGTTGGGGGGGGGGAGGGGAGAGGGGGAGGGAGTTCCCTTGATACGCTGCTTGCGGAGATTAATCTTTGTTGTTAAGATTGAAAAAACTCAATAAAGATATTTACAAAAAAAAAAAAATCCTCTTCAACTCAAGTACACCCATTCTTACCATGGCTATTCGCCTAACAATAACCAATTCTTTCCATCAACTATTATACATACTTAATATCACTTCACTTTTCCCGAGGTCTACACAATCCCCTTTTTAAAGATGGCACCAGCCATCCAGTGCTCCTTCCATGTGACAGGGGCCGGCCAATGGCACGGATACTCTGTCACATGGTAAGGGCAAAGGGCCATCGGTGCCATTTTGATTACTGGCAGCCGACAGCCCGGGAGCGTGAGATCGCTTCCGGGACCCCCACTGGACCACCAGGTACCTGTAAAATGTTTTTGGGGGGTCAGAAGGGTGGGGAAGCAAAGGGATTAGTTTTAAAGGGGCGGGGTGGGTTTTTTGTTTATCGGCTCAGGCGCAGCCGATAAACAA
Organism: Rhinatrema bivittatum; assembly: GCF_901001135.1. NCBI lineage: Eukaryota > Metazoa > Chordata > Amphibia > Gymnophiona > Rhinatrematidae > Rhinatrema > Rhinatrema bivittatum. The sequence continues at coordinate 718,737,132 of NC_042615.1, read as the reverse complement.
AACCGCAATCAGGCCCGATGAAAAAAAACCCACATGTGAATTGGAACCAGAATCCGAACCGATTCCAGTTCTAATTCACATCTCTAATTTAAGCTCTCCGGCCTATGCTTCCTACGAGTTAGCAAGGACTTCCTTCCTGCTAAATTCCACTCCACTTGGAGAAGCTTCGCTATTCGCTACTCTGAACTGTTCCTGAACTCCAGGACTTGGACGCTATAGGTACCCGCTCCTCGGGGGCCTTGTCATGTTCTGGCTATCCGCTCCTCGGAGGGCCTTCCTGCCATGGAGCGATATAGAGGCATTATGACATTTTCTGTTTTATTAACCATTCCCTTCCTATTAATTCCTAACATTCTGTTTGCTTTTTGGACTGCTGCAGCACACTGAGACAATGATTTTAAAGTATTATCCACTATGATGCCTAGATCTTTTTCCTGGGTGGTAGCTCCTAATATGGAACCTAACATCGTGTAACTACAGCAAGGGTTATTTTTCCCTTTATGCAACACCTTGTACTTGTCCACATTAAATTTCATCTGCCGTTTGGATGCCCAATCTTCCAGTCTTGCAAGGTCCTCCTATAATGTATCACAATCCGCATGTGATTTAACTACTCTGAATAATTTTGTATCATCTGCAAATTTGATAACCTCACTCGTCATATTCCTTTCCAGATCATTTATATATATATTGAAAAGCACTGGTCCAAGTACAGATCCCTGAGGCACTCCACTGTTTACCCTTTTCCACTGAGAAAATTGACCATTTAATCCTAATCTCTGTTTCCTGTCTTTTAACCGGTTTGTAATCCACGAAAGGACATTGTCTCCTATCTCATGACGTTTTAGTTTTCTAAGAAGCCTCTCATGAGGGACTTTGTCAAACGCCTTCTGAAAATCCAAATACACTACATCTATTGGTTCACCTTTATACACATTTTTATTAACCCCTTCAAAAAAAATGAAGCAGATTTGTTAGGCAAGACTTCCCTTGGGTAAATCCATGTTGACTGTGTTCCATTAAACCATGTCTTTCTATATGCTCTATGATTTAATCTTGAGAATAGTTTCCACTATTTTTCCCGGTACTGAAGTCAGGCTCACTGGTCTATAGTTACCCGGATCACCCCTGGAGCCTTTTTTAAATATTGGAGTTACATTGGCCACCCTCCAGTCTTCAGGTACAATGGATGATTTTAATGATAGGTTACAAATTTTAACTGATAGATCAGAAATTTCATTTTTTTTTAGTTCCTTCAGTACCCTAGGATGCATACCATCTGGTCCAGGTGATTTGCTACTCTTTAGTTTGTCAATCTGGCCTACTACATCTTCCAGGTTCACAGTGATTTCGTTCAGTTTGTCTGACTCATCACCCCTGAAAACCATCTCCGGAATTGGTATCTCCCCAACATCCTCATTAGTGTAGGGGTTAGGGGTCACTTTGACATGCAAAGTGCGATGTACAAACAGAACAGTGCACTCTTGTGAAGATTTGATGATCTTCGGAATGAGGAAATTCACCCAAAGATGAGATTTGTGCAATGTTCTCTCAACCTAGCTTGATGTTACCCACGAAGATAGTCCATCAAGCTAGGTTGAGAGAACATTGGACAAATCTCATCTTTGGGTGAGTTTCCTCATTCTGAAGATCATCAAATCTTCACAAGAGTGCACTGTTCTGTTCGTACATTGCACTCTGCATGTCAAAGTGGCCCCTAACCACTACACTAATACCTAAACCTCACTTCGAGTTACTGGGTGGGCCTCCTTTACATGTATAAATACCTACCTCGTATGAGGGCCTTATAGCTAGTCTCAGAGTCTCTCTCTCTCTCTCTCTCTCTCTCTCTCAGTCAGTCTCTCTCTCTCAGCTTAAAATACTGAAAACACTATTTGCAAAAACATTGCAAAGAGTAATAAAGCATTAATGAAAAAGGTGTAGTTAAAACTGTGCCATATGGCTTCACAATTTACAAAGCCAGCCCACTTGGCCAGAAATCCCACCCCAAACTCTTCCTAATTTGCATTGCACCATGCATTATGGTGTTTTCGCATGCATTAAAGGTGCTTTTTGCTTGCGAAAATGCCATATAGCACTTTGATAAATGAACCCCATAGATCAGTGGTTCTCAACCTTTCTAATGCCGTGACCCCGTAATACAGTTCCTCATGTTGCGGTGACCCCTCGCCCCGCCCTCGCCCCGTGAGGGTGGGGTGAGGGCGGGGCTTTGGTCATATGGGGGCAGGGTTATGGATGGGGTTGGATTTTAGTGCACACTTATCATTTAATTATGACATTTATAATGTGAATGTAACTCAACTCACCATAGGTTCTCACATGCATGGCACACTGACCCATGATCGTCACGGGGCTAGATGTAAAAGTACAGTTTGTATCCACAGGAACCCCCTGACCCACAATAATGGATGTAAAGCAGAATTATGACATTCCCCATACAACTCACCCTACAAAAAAGATATTCTGGTTCTAGTGACATCTCAGTAACAGCAACTCAAACTCCTTCTATTTCCAGGCTCAATAGCCCTACTTATGAAAAGACAGCAGTTTACCACCAATGCATGTCCTCTGAGAAAACACAACAAATAAGACCGATACAAGCGCTTACATGCTAGCAAAATATCTCATCTCGGTAACAGACACAGAACCGACCTAACATACTCCCAGGATCTGTAGTAATGCACATAAACTAATCCGCACACAGTTACACCTGTATTATGGAATACACTCAAACAGGAGCAACCCTATCTATGAAAAGGCAACACTACAAATATTAAATCAGGTCCTAAAAACCAATACACCTCTTATTAGGAAAACAGAACTAGCAAGCAGCTATAGATCCCCACACAGAAATAATTGTAAAACTATACTAATAAGCAGAATAAATGTTTCAAAACAGCTATGAACATCCAACAATTAAAAACTCATAAAAACTATTAAACATTCTCCAAACACCAATAAAATATTTCAAAAAAGCAGACATCACACAATTAAAATGGCAGTCAAGAAAAATAAACTTAAAAAGCCACCTTTACTTACCCCCTCCAGCAGCTCTCCTACTCCCCTTCCCTGCAGGCCGTGGCACTCACCAGAAGCAGCAGTAGAAGCTAAGCTCTATACTTATGGTCCTCTTCCTTAGTGCCCATGTCTCTCACACACACACACCATACCAGTCATGCCCCCATGACCAGTTTCTGTCTCTCACACACCAATCATCTCCCAAACAGTCTTTGGCACACACACCCCATTCACCTTCCTGAACAGTTTCTCTCATGCCATACACACACACACACACAGGCTTCCCACTCTCGTGTTCTACTTACATATACGGGCTTCTCACTCTCATAATCACTTTCTCACACACACACCAGTCACCTTCCTGAACAGTTTCTCTCATGCCATACACACACACACACACAGGCTTCCCACTCCCGTGTTCTACTTACATATATGGGCTTCTCACTCTCATAATCACTTTCTCTGTCTCTCTCTCTCTCTCACACACACACACACACACTCACTCACTCACTCACCAGTCTCTCACTCCCATGCTTGTTCTCTCCACATGCACAGGCTTCTCATTCCCATAATCACTTTCTCTCTGTTACACACACACACCAGTCTCTCTCATTTCCATGCTCACTCTCCACGTGCACAGGCTTCTCATTCCCTGAATCACATTCTCTCATATTCACACACACACACCAGTCTTTTTCTCTCACACGCACCATCACCTTACCAAGCAGTCTCTCTCTCATGCATGCACACTCACCCAGGTTTCTCACTCCCATGCTTTCTTTCACCCCCACAACACCAGGCTTCTTACGCCCATGCTTTCTCACATACCCAGACTTCTCACTTCCATGCTTTTTCTCTCTCTCACACACACACATCAGTCACCTCCCTGACTAATGTCTCACACTCTCACATACACATCAGTCATCTCCCTGAGCAATCACTTTCATTGTCTCTCACATACACACACACATCAGCTCTCTGACCAGTCAATCACACACAGGCTGGCCGGCTGCTTCTCTCTCTTTCTCTCACTCACTTCCTCTTCTCCCCCGAGCACAAATGGGAGCTGCAGCAGCCTCCGCTGGCCAAGAAAGAAGAATCCCATCGGCCGCGGGAGGCTCATGCTGCTGTCTCCTTTCTCCATTACCGGCTACTTCTATTGCTCGAGGACCGATGCTGCAGCCGCTGCTGCTACTTTTTCGCGCGGCGCGGCTCTCTCTCCTTCCCGCACACCGCGATTCACTTCCTGTTCCGGGTCACGGGAGGGGGGGGGGGGCAGGCGCAGGAAGAAGAAAAGGCCCAGCCACGGGTGCACAGCTTCTTCTAGCGCCGCTGCCGTTCCCGCTGGGCTTGAACGTGCTGACAGCCCGGCGGCAACGGCAGCGGGAGAGACCGGGAGCGCGCGACACACCTGCCGGTGCTTGGTGGCGCCGCGGACCGGCAAAAAACTCCCACGGCCCGGTCCCGGTCCGCGGACCGGTGGTTGGGGACCCCTGCTTTAGGCGACCCCTGTGTTTTGGGCGTTCGACCTCCGCCGGGGTCGCGACCCACAGGTTGAGAACCGCTGCCATAGATAGATATCTCTGTATATATAATATATATATATACATATATACACACATATGTATATGCTTTATGGATCTCAGATAAAGAAGGCATACAGTGATCCTCAGTAAGCTAAATCATCCTATCTAACATCCACTGCACTATATCATGTGTTGCCTCTTATCTACAGAAGAGCATAGAGTGTTTTTATAATTACCCTGTTATCTGAAACATTTCTGGCTAGTCCATTAAGTACTGTAAAAACATTCATTAAGTGACATATTCCATTAAATAATATTCATATGCCTTGCTGCTGTAAATGGCGTCCAAGTGCCCTGGATGAATCACCAGTCATTCTGCTATTGAAACAGTTGGCTTGCTATCCAAATCTGGCTCAATTTAACTGAAGAATCAGGGTTTTTGCAACTTTACCAGCTTATTTATTATACACTTTACTAATACTTTAGTAATCAAGGAGTCGATGAAGTACTATAATTTGGCATAATGAAACTGCAACCATCATAGATAAATAAATAACTACAAGAACACACACACATTGGGGTAGATTTTCAAAGGGGTACGTGCGTACCCCCTGAAAACCTACCCAAACCCCCCCTGCGCATGCCGAGCCTATTTTGCATAGGCTCGGTGGCGCACGCAAGCCCCAGGACGCGCGTAAGTCCCGGGGCTTTGCAAAGGGGGCGTGTCGGGGGGGTGTCGGGTGGGCGGCACGAATTTTGGGGCGGGGCTGGAGGCGGGGCGGGGGCGTGACGCCAGCCCGGGGGCTTGGTCAAGGCCTCCAGACCAGCCCCCAGGTCGGGTGATGGTGCGCCAACAGCCCGCTGGCGCATGCAGATTTACGCCTGCTTTCGGCAGGCGTAAATCTGCCAACAAAGGTGGGGGGGTTTAGATAAGGCCGGAGGGATCGGTTAGGTAGGGGAAGGGAGGGGAAGGTGAGGGGAGGTGGAAGGAAAGTTCCCTCCGAGGCCGCTCCGATTTTGGAGCGGCCTCGGAGGGAACAGGCAGCGCACGCCGGGCTCGGCGCGCGCAGGTTGCACAAATGTGCACCCCCTTGCATGCCCCGACCCCGGATTTTATAAGATACGCATGGCTACACGCGTATCTTATAAAATCCAGCATACTTTTGTTCACGCCTGGTGCATGAACAAAAGTACGCGCGCGTAAATTTATAAAATCTACCCCATTATTTCTTCTGCAGGGAAAAATATGCTACCAAGTTCATAGAAGAACTCATCTAGAAAAAAAAAAAATCAACAGCTCTGCCCATTTTTCCTGATGAAAAGAGGGTATGAATTATTCCCAAGCCAGTTAAATCAATAATTTCTAGTACTTCTTAAGACAAGACTTAGTATTTGACAAGTATGACAAGTATGACAAGTATGTGATGGCTTTTGGGATACATGTGACTGGTATCAACATGGGTCAACAGAAAATGAATGCATTTAAAGGATGATAAAATTAAGCTTTTTTCTTCATTTTCAGACTAATTTGGTTTAAAAATTCAATAATTTAAGACCTAAAATCTTCTTATGTTTTTCACAATCATTTTGCCCCATTATTCTTGCTGTATGTCGCTGGATCTTGGATTTGCTGTTACATGTAACCCCGTTCCACTCTGTCTGAGGACACATGGGCATGAGCTGAGGGGACATCCAATATCCTGTATATCACAATTTATACAGTTCATCTACCACAGAGCTTCCTCCAGCAGCAGAGTATCCCTCCCCCCAAAATAAACCCTCTTCAGGATAATTTTTAGAGACCTTCCAGCATTTAGTCCTCCCCTTTTGGTACCTGATTCAGTTGGTGATGTCTTCCTTCTCTGAACACACAGGGCTACTTCTCATTTCTGGGATTCTCTTCTGAGAATTCTTTACACATGGCCTTAGGTTAAATCAGTGCTACCGCTCTCCTGGGCACAAAACCCCTCCAACAGCAGAACACACACTTTCGGCAGCTTGGACTATGCCCAAAATCGGGGTTCCAGGTTCTTCCACAAATTTCACAAAGATTCGTAATAGAATAAGAAACCTGGGATGGGTCGTTTCCACCCCCCCCCCCCCCCCCACAAAAAAAAAATAAATCTGAATAAGATTCTTTCTTAGAGCCTCTCAAGACTTCTCCAAGGACTTGTCTGTTTCTTTCTCTTTCTCTTATAGCTCCAGGGACTCCAAGGATGAATCCTACACTGCCTGTGGAGAAAAAGCAGAGAAAATCACTGAGTTTCTCTACCTTCACTAAGAACATAAGAAATTGCCATACTGGGTCAGACCAAGAGTCCATCAAGCCCAGCATCCTGTTTCCAACAGAGGCCAAACCAGGCCACAAGAACCTGGCAATTACCCAAACACTAAGAAGATCCCATGCTACGGATGCAATTAATAGCAGTGGCTAATATTCCCTAAGTAAACTTGATTAATAGCCGTTAATAGACTTCTCCTCCAAGAACTTATCCAAACCTTTTTTGAACCCAGCTACACTAACTGCACTAACCACATTCTCTGGCAACAAATTCCAGAGCTTTATTGTGTGTTGAGTGAAAAAGAATTTTCTCCGATTAGTCTTAAATGTGCTACTTGCTAACTTCATGGAATGCCCCCTAGTCCTTCTATTATTCGAAAGTGTAAATAACCGATTCACATCTACTCATTCAAGACCTCTCATGATCTTAAAGACCTCTATCATATCCCCCCTTAGCCATCTCTTCTCCAAGCTGAACAGCTATCCACTACTGAATATTGAATATTTTCAGCCCTAAACATTTGCCAAATGGGGAGTGTAAGTAAAACCATTACATCTCCTCTCTGACATCAAAGCTCTGTGCCTGACAAGACACACACATCACTTGTAAAGGATGGGAACTTGTATGACCCTCATATGCAAGAGTTGTTTCACAGTTATTTCACAGAGAATCCAGGACACAGTAAGTGATGCGTGTGCATAATCCCCCAAACCTGTGTTGTTTAAAATGATATTCTCATTTAAATTAGAAGACATTCAGTTTTTCTTTTTCATTGACAGTTTCATTGACCTATCTTGTAAAATAAAAATCATCTCTCATTAATTTCAGAGAAATTTGGTGGATATGGCTTTGTGAATCCCTATCAAGTACCACATAATTCCAGATGAAAGCTTTCTGGGTATTCCTCAAATACAAAAATAAAACTTGGAAGCAGGAGCTCAAAAAGTAAGACTGACTCACCCATTCCTTCAGATCTACAACCAACCAGGTAGACAGACACATTAATTACTGGCAGCAATTATCAGAAGTTATGAGAGCAATTTCCAAAGGGATTTATCCTGAGCACTAATGTCCATAAAGTCCTGTAACCTGTTGTTTCGACCGAGGGCGCTGTTGGTGCCAAGAGAATGGTGGATGCAATGGTGGAAAACAGTTAATAATGTTGGTAAGGAAGGATAATTTACTCTGGAACTGAAGACGGAATATGTTGTGGCTTATGACTATTAGATATGAATAATTTTGCAATAAAATTGAGGGATATTGAAGAATTGCAAAATGTATAAGCAGATGTGAATTTGGATGGCTCCCTTTTGAATAAGTGGTGATTTGCCTAGATGATGAGATTGAATCCCCTGATGAAAACGTTGGTGAAACAGGAGTCTTTTGTCGGGAGAAGAAAAAGAATATGAGGAATTATTTTGGCAAAGAAAGAAGAATATAAAGTTTGTACCACTTTGTTGTGGAGGAACTGCTGAAAATAATGATGAGATTATAGGGAGGTTTTTTTTACCAAATTGTTTGGATAAGATTAGTGCAAATTGTTTAGACAAGTAAAAAATGTATATTGTACTGTATTGTATGAATGTGGGGTGTGAGCGAACTTGTGATAAATGTGTATGTGATTTATATATAGTATTTTGGTGAATATGTATGGAATGTTTTTAACAAAAACTTTTGATATTAATACATTTTGAATAATCCATATATACAGGTATGTGATATATGTTGTTCATGCACAATAATACCTGTGGTTGACCCTGAGATGTATATGTGTATAATTATGTGTGCAATAAAGTGAATAAATCCATCACAAGACAGAACAGAATGATGGAGCTATCAGTCTTCACTCATCTGCCATTGCAGTGAGGCAAATACATATTGTACTGTATATGCTGCCTCCTGATCCATGTTGGCATCCTCTCCTAAGAGGATAACTTTCACACAGCTCCATTTGGTCCCACATGTATGTGTATATGGCCACATAGAGATCTACTACAATATTTTATAACCTGCACATATCAGGCATACACAGATTATAAACTGCACATACACAGATTATAAACTGCACATATCAGGCAATCACAGATTATAAACTGCACATACACAGATTATAAGCTGCACATATCAGGTACATATCAGGCATACACAGTTTATAAAATACACATATGTCTGGTCACCTGCAAAGCATTGAAAATGCATACTTTTCCTACCTATTTTCTAAAGATACATACATACACATATTTTATGTGAGAAAAAAAATATAATTTGTATAAAACCCTGATATTTTTTTTATGTGGAAGTCAGCATATTTTAAAACATCTGCATGTAATTGAAATCACCAGTTTGCCAAAACCTCCGCCAGTTCACTCAGTCCTTCTCCTGATCAACAAGACCCTTCTAGTTCTTCACCCTGAACTCTCTCCATTTCACCCAGACCCCTTACCCAACCAGTAGACAACAGACAAGTCTGATATCAATTATCGGGTTGTGTAATATAGTCACGTAAATCTCATAAAATAGCAACTTAAACGCTCAGCCCCAGAATGCCCCAAACCAACCCTTTCTTTGTGCAGGTAAATGTGTGTGTGAAACCGAAAATAAGTGCTTACTTTTGATGGTTATAAAATAGCATGTATGCAAGTACAAGCTATGTACAGGGCATATGGTACTTTCATGTGTATGACGACTTGGAAAAGTACTTCCTAAATGTGCGAAGACAAAATCAGAATATACCTTACAGTCCTGACCTGCTAAGCTACCCAAATAAAACCAGTGTCCTTAATGAAAGTACTTTTTTTTAGGAGAAAGCTGACCAGTCTTCTGGATTTTATCAGCACCTTCTGTGGGAAGGACATGGCACAGGGAGTGATCTGAAAATATTACTTTCTGGAGGTTACTCTCAAAGTACTTATTCATTTTATTATAGATTGTAAACTGAATCAATAGAAATCATTAGAGAAGAAAAGATTGTCCAAATGCTTATTCACATTCAAGCTGCAGAAAATTAAATTATCATTATCATTAAAATACAGCTAGCATATTTAAGCTCTGCGGTATCATTACTTCATTTTGTATAAATATTTTCTGACCTTCCCTCTATACCTCATAGATATAGGTATTATTTTGCTCTGTATGCATTAGATTATTTCTTTGTGTCTCATTTACCTTGTACAGATTCCTGAATTGCTGCATGGTAGCCTGGATTAGGACAATTCACCATCTTTTTTTCTCTTGCTTGGCAATATATCATCATTTTTCTCCATAAGGAGTCTAAAGGCCTCCTTGTGGAATTCAAGAAAGCATGTGCCAACCACAGAGGATCCTTAGTGGTAAAGATATGAAGGGAAAGACAGATATCGACTGGAGTCTATTGCACTAGAAATGAAATTGAACAGATTAGATGGGCCTAACGGTCTTTATCTGCTTTCATATTCTATGACAGTGGTAGGAACACATTTGGGGGGTTGCAGTATTGCAACCTCAGGAGCAAAGGCAAGGGGAGAAATGATAAAGACAAAACAAAGGGCAGGTAAAAGAAATATGATCTAGTGATATTGTATGTCATGGGGTTAGACAGGTTGACACTGGCAGACTACAACTTCCAACTCTTTATTTGTTAATATTAATGCCTGCCTATGAACACCAACACTGTAACCAACCATTGTTTGTCTGTTAAGTAATAACAATAAATGTCACTTTGTAAACTGTTGTTATCTATACATGGAACAACTATATATCAAATGTCTGAAATAAATTCCCTACTAATAAATGCTAGCAGGTTGATGGTGGTTAGGTATTGTCTACTAAGACCACAGACACATAAGAAGCTGGATATTCCAGCTGCATAGATTATTACAAAACTTGGTGGTAAGATTTGGGATGGGGGGACTGGGTGTTGATTAGGGATGTGCAGAGACAACATTTTTGTTTTGGTTTGTTGATTTGATTTGTAGGTCATCTTGATTCATTTCATTAGTTTCAAATGAATAAACTATTTTGTTTGTTTCATTTGTTTCCCATTAAAGTCAAAGATGGACACAATGCAGCCCATTTTGAGCTTCAGAATTTGGGTGTTGTAATTAATTCTGATGAATCTTGTAGGTACACAACATCAGAAGAAGAAGAGAACTCCAAGATACCAAGACTGTGCAACGTGGAACCAAAAGTGGCATGAATAGCTAAGACAACATAAAGGGGCAAAAAGGTACCAGCAGTGGCAGAAGTTCTCCAAAGCAACATCAGAAGAGCAAAGCAGCAGCAACTGTGTCAAGAATATTCCAAGGCTTCAAAAGAGAGTTCCAATAACAGTGGCATGAACTCCCAAAGGCAGCATGAAAGGAAAAAAGTGGCACCAAGAGTGGCATGAACATCCAAAGGCACCATGAAGAAGGAACAAAGCAGGAAAAGTGAGGGGAAAAAAACCCAGGCACAGACAAAAGGGCAAAGCAAAACAAAGAGTGACATTAAGACCCCATAGCAGTATGGGAGTTGCAAAGCAGCCACCGACAGTGGCAAGAACAGACGACCCAAGGTGTAGAGTCTAGGATATGGCACAAAGGCAGAGTGGCAGAAAGATCACCAAGATATAGCATAAGTAGTGTAGCAGCAAGGCAAAATAGCAACAAGACCCCTGAGGTATAGCTTCTGTGGAATTGCAGCAAGCCAGAGTGGCAGAAAGAACATTAAGGTAATACAACAGGGATATGTCAGCATGGCAGAAAGACTACCAATATGTAGCATAAGAGGTATAGCAGCAAGGCAGAGTGGCAGCACGATTCACAAGATGTAGCATCAGGGGCATGGACGGCAGCAAGGTAAAGAGTGTAATGGAATTAATTCTGATTACTCTGGTTGAGGATGTATTTGGAGATTAGGCCTTTAGTGGACTCAAAGTTCTCACACAGACATGCATTGCATGATTGTAACTACTGTTAGAATAGGTGGTAAACACCAGGTGCAAAGAATCTGATGTGAAGGGGTCAGAATTACAATAGACAGCCTAGACTGTGTTTTGGGAACACTGCATGCATTTCTCATAGCATAGTTTCAGTCACACAGCCAGGGTATAATTGGCAGAGGGACAGGCAGCAAGTACTGAACTGAGTGATAATAGCTAGAGGAGAGAAGAGTTCACTTCCTGGATGTGATAGAGCAGACTCATGCTTTGGAAATTTAAGCTTTGCTATAGATATCTATATCTATATGTATGTATATATAGATGCCTCTATCAATCCAATATCAATATTTATCAAAAGCAATATTTTTTATCTCATTTAAATGACCGACACGGTCTGTGTTTCGGCTGAAACCTTCGTCATGGGGCCATGTATATCTGTGAGAACAATAATCAAAAATCATAATAAAAGACTTTTTGTTAGAAACTTTAGCAAGGCACACAATCAATAGTACTAACGCATAAATGTTTCAGTAACTGTTCATCGGCCATCCGGTAATGTGTTTCTTCCCCGGTTCAATAATGTTTAGCTACCTGACTATTGAACCGGGGATACCCTTCCAGTACTATAAAAAAAAGCTTTCAAACGAGCATCCAATGCTCAAAGGCAATGGCTTTTGTTGGGCAAGGCTAATGACGAAGATACCACTCCATTGGTGTGCATGTTTAGATACTCAACCAAATCAACTCATATTGCAACTCTCATTCGGAAATATTGGCTTGTCTTAAAATTTCATTCTATTTTTACAGAGTGTCCCATTATTGCATATAGCCGGGGCAAATATTTGCGAGACTCACACATTCTTTTTTACGTCCAGAGATTCTTTCACCTACTGACTGTCCCCTTGGACATTGGCCCTGTCAGAAATGTTCTATGTGCGCTCAAATTTTGTCAGGACCATCTTGGACAGATCAAGCAGGCAATATTTATACAGCTAAAACATATTCAGACTGCACTTCATCCCTCTACCATGCAACAAATACTATGTAGGCAGAACCAAGCGGGCTATATGCACCCGCTTAATAGAACACCAGAGCTGTTTGACTACAGCTAAAATGCAGGCTCCAATACTACTAGCTCATTGCATTCAATTTTCACATGATTTTGTGGATCTAAAGTGGCGGGTCATAGACAACATTGTAATCTCCAGTAGGAGGGGAGGGCAATCCACAAACACTGCTAAATTTCCATGAACAGAGATGGATATATCGTTTAAATTGTGTCTATCCTGCTGGATTAAATGCAGCAATAGAATGCTAGGTATTAATAGTGTACCAATCTCCATTTTGACAGGCTGTGACGTCAGTACCTTTACCATATGCGGTTGTCTCACATTGGCTAATAGCCCTTTAAAAATGGCGCATGTGCGGCCCCTGCGGTGGAAGAAACACATTACCGGATGGCCGATGAACAGTTGCTGAAACATTTTACACGTTAATATTATTGATTGTGTGCCTTGCTAAAGTTTCCAACAAAAAGTCTTTTATTATGATCTTTGATAATTGTTCTCACAGATATACATGGCCCCATGACGAAGGTTTCAGCTGAAACACGGACCGTGTCTGTCATTTAAATGAGATAAAAATATTGTTTTGGTATTGATATTGGATTGATAGAGGTATTTTAGTCTTTTGTTGCATCACCGATATTTATTAGGACAATTACCTCACCGGAAATTTCAGAAAGATACTCATAATTTGTATATCTATAGAGATACATATGAATACATATAGGTATGCTCTTTAGTATTATCTGATTTTACTTATTCCCTGTTTTATCCTCTTATTGCTTAAATAAACCTATCAGAAAGACCCGAAGCCATAATGTACTGAGTCAGAGTGAACATGTGAGTATTTGTATAGGGAATAAGCTCCTGGGTTCAAGCTCCCGGGTATAATCCCAGTAATTGTGCGCGTGTGTGTGTGTGTGTGTGTGTATTGGGTAAACCTCTGAGGTAATCCTGTGTGCATTCAGGTGATGAGTCCCTCTGGTAATTCCTGGTATAGTACTAAAGAGCATACCTATATGTATTCATATGTATATCTATATATACAAATTGTGAATATCTCTCTGAAATTTCTGGTGAGGGAACAACAACCCCGATATTTGCGCCATCACTGAGACTTGGCTGAAACCCACAGACACAGTTCTATTAAACCAGCTACCCAACCATCTTTATGATGTACACTCAATCCCTAGAATCAAAAAAAGGGGTGGAGGGATCCTTCTAGCCACAAAAAAGGGCCTAGGGCTCTCACTCCAATTATCCACCACAATAAACAAGACTGAAATTGCCTTTTTCAATTCAGACCATCTACAAATAGCTTTAGTCTACTCACCACCTGGAACTCTAGACACAGACCCTTCACCTCTAATTGAGTTCACAACAAAACATTGCAAACAGGACAAACCAGCTATATTGATGGGAGACTTTAACTTACATGTAAACAGCGCACCGCTAACCCATAACTGTGATATCCTTCTCTCAGCACTCAACCAATTAGGCTTCAACCAGATAGTCAAAGATCCCACGCACAAAGCGGGACATACCCTCGACTTGATCTTTCTCAACCATGGCATAACACCAACCAATAACCCTACTTGCGTCCCAGTCCCATGGTCGGACCATCACGTCATCTCGGTAGAACTTCAAATTAAAGACCAGCCTCGTCCCATATTTCCAGTAACCACTATACGTTACAGGAAACCCTGCCCCATAGACAATCTTAGTAATTTACTTTCCACAGAACTCGACCGACTGGATTTAACAGACGCTTCCTCAGCTATCATCTCCTGGCTCAACATTACAAACGAGATCGCCGATCTTACCTGTCCCTCTACCACCAAATCCTTAAAACCACCCCAAGCAAAAAGACAACCGTGGTACACTCCGACACTCAAAACCCTCAAACAAGAGCTCCGGAAAAAAGAAAACAGTTGCCGCAAGTCTCCTTCCACCATCACAACGCTAAATTATAAATCTCATCTCAACACATACAGATTAGCCATCCTAAAAGCCAAAAAAGACTTCTTTGCAAAAAAAATTCACAACTTTGCACTGGACTCAAAAGCTCTATTCTCATTTGTATCTTCCTTAACAAAACCCACTCCACCTATCATTCCAGATGAACAAGCAGCCAACAAAGCTGAGGAACTAGCAATCTACTTTGATAAAAAGATCACCAACCTCCTCAAGCCAATCCCTACCCAACAAACAACAGTACCACAGACGACAACCTCATCACATAACAAAGAATACAGCCTATCATCGTTCGAAACTCCTTCATCATTGGAAATCGAACTTATTCTCAAGAAGCTCAAACCATCTTCCCATCCTCTGGATACCATACCCTCCAATCTTCTCCTAGCGACTCCTAACACCATTTCTAAACCTGTAGCAGACATCATCAACTGCTCCTTAATACAAGGAAAGGTCCCAGATCAACTCAAAATAGCCGTTCTGAAACCTTTACTAAAAAAACCAAACCTTTCAACGGATGACCCTGCAAATTTCCGCCCTATCGCTAACCTTCCCCTGATCTCAAGAGTGATGGAAAGATTCGTCAACAAGCAATTGTCGGAATACCTGGAGGATAACAACATCCTCTCCCCTTTCCAGTTCGGCTTCAGGAAATCTCAAAACACTGAAGCACTTCTAACATCGTTATCTGACACCATCCTTCTTAATCTCGAAAAAAAACAACCTTACCTCCTCGCTCTTCTTGACCTATCCGCCGCATTTGACACAGTCAACCATACCATCCTACTCGAGCGGCTATGCGACATAGGAATTCAAGGAGAAGCTCATAGCTGGTTCCAATCGTTCCTGGAGAACAGATTCTACAAAGTAAAAATCAATAATGAAGAATCACATCCTATCAAATCAACTCGAGGAGTACCACAAGGATCATCTCTCTCTCCTACGCTATTTAATATTTACCTGCTACCACTCTGCCACTTACTCTCTAACCTCAAGCTAAAACATTATATTTTCGCTGATGACATTCAGATTCTCATGCCCATCACAGAATCACTGCAAAAAACTTGGGCACATTGGAATATCTGCTTACAAGCTATCAACTCTCTCCTATCCAGCTTGAACCTCATACTCAATCAAAACAAGACAGAAATCCTCATCATCTCACCAGACGAAAACCACACCCCTACCAACTCCCAAAGCGTAACACAATTCTCAAAACTAACTACTAACCTATCCACCTCCGTCAGAGACCTGGGGGTGCGTCTCGATAACAAATTCAACCTAAAATCCTTCATTACCAACACAACTAAAGAATGCTATTTCAAACTCCAAGTGCTGAAAAATCTGAAACCTCTTCTTCACTTCAGTGACTTCCGGCTAGTAGTCCAGTCTATAATTCTGTCTAAGCTGGACTACTGCAACTCTCTACTGCTAGGTCTTCCAGCTTTATCCACCAGACCATTACAGATGGTGCAGAATGCCGCAGCAAGGCTACTCACCAACACAAATAAAAGAGCCCACATAACACCTATTCTTCACAGCCTCCATTGGCTTCCTATAAAAGCTAGAATCACCTACAAGACACTATCTATGATCCACAAGGATATCATGGGCATCGCCCACCTAAATCTAAACTCGCAACTCCGCCTTCACACATCACAAAGACCCATCAGGTACAACTACAAAGGTTCCTTATATGCTCCCCCGATCAAAACTACACTAACAAAACGAGCACTCTCCACAGCCGGGCCCACACTCTGGAACTCATTACCGCCAGATCTACGCCAAGAGACTTGTCATCTAACTTTTAAAAAAAACCTAAAAACGTGGCTTTTCAGGCAAACCTATACAGAATCACAAGATCACTCAGACACCGGCCAAAGAGAAAAATAGTCCAACATCAGATCCTAGATCACCCTTACTCCGCTCAAGATCCAACCGCGTCAGATCTGAACAACACACCTGCTTAAGACTTCTTCTCTGATTCATCAGTCTTCTTTAACTCATGCATACCTTGGATTTTTTGCACATCAACCACATATCACAATTTTGTCCACCCCTTTAATTATGCTAGATATTTATTCTCGCTTTAAACATCCCGTACTTTTATCCACGTCCTGTTGACGAGTTATTATTATTATTATCTATGTAATATTTAATTTTATTATCTATATCTATATGTTATTTGTTATATGTTATTCATATGTTAAGAAACGCTGTTCAATGTAACGCCTTTATTGCGACAGTTCTGTTCTTTGTAAACCGACCTGATTCGATACTTGTATTGAGAATGTCAGTATATAAAAATCCGAAATAAAAAAATAAAAAAATAAATAAATAATATATATCGGTGATGAAACAAAAGACCTGGTATAGGAATTACCAGTGAGATTAGTCCCCAGATCCAAGCCCCCGGGCAGAATGCCAGAGTGCACAGTCTGAATCCAGAACAGAGTGGCAGCAAGACTGTCAAGATGTAGTCTCAGGAGCAGGGCAGCAAGGCAGAGTGGCAGCAACATACCCATAATTTATCAGGAGCAGGGCAGCGAGGCAGCAAGACACCAAAGGTGTAACAACCAAGTGTGGTACCAGTGGCATGGCAACTAGGCAGAGTGACAGTAAGACCTCTAATATGTAGAGTCTGAGGTATGGCAGCAAGGCTGAGTGGTAGCAAGATCCCTTAGGTATATTGTCAGGAGCAGGGAAGCTTCACCTTGATTGGTCCTCCATACTGTCTACTTGCCCTCTTCTCCTGCCATGGCTCTGTCCTGGATACTACCTCACTCAGGAATTACTTGGTTGCCATACTTGCCAGTCTCACTGCTACACTTTTCAAAGGGCCATAGACTTTAATGGGAAACATAAACAAATGAAACTACATTTTTATTTTAAATTTGTGGCCATCCTCCATTTTTTTGGGGTCCACACATTCATTTCAAACAAATGCACATCCCTAGTGTTGGTTTAAGTACGGGATCTTGCATACTCATCTACTTATGATGGTAGAGAACCAATGAGGAAAAATTAAATAAAAACTGATTTGATTAAGAAATGATAATATACAAGTGGACAAATTTAAACAGCTGGTAGGTGGGAAATAGTGTTACACTGTGGACAGGATTGACTGGGCAGATTGGATCGGTCAATTGGTCTTTTTCTGCCATCATTTACTACGTTACTATATCACTCCTTCTGGAAGCATAGGACATCCAGGGTTCCCTGTACGTACCCGGATCAGTTCAGACAGTGGGTTATGTCCCCGTTCCAGCAGAGGGAGTCAGAGGGGAAAAAAACTTGAAGGGCGCTCTCCCAGACACAGGTGCGCTCACTAATTCTCTTCTGTATTACTCTCTCCAGCAGAGGACGGTCACAAAACCTACTGTTCCCTACTTCTCCTTCCTTTTTATCTCTTCTTTCACTAATTTTCTCTTGGATGGATCATTTCTGTATTTAATTAAAAAAAAAAGTGGATTTAAATATATTTTGCTTTGAGAAAGTTTCAGAGACTTTTCCTGGCTTTCTCATTTTTTACTTGCTGGCTGAACCTACAACAGTCTAGTATAATTTAATGTTAATTTAATTTTATTCTCTTGTAATATTTTCTTCACAGACTTATTTTGGCTGTTTGGGGTGCACATTGGTGGTCCAACCTCTCCCCCCACAACGACCCGCTGCCTTGAGAAGCCGTTTTCCTCAAGACAGCACTGTCAGAGACGCGACATTCCTCTGCCTTATTATCATTATATTAATTTTTTATTGCAAATTAACTATTGGGTCATTGTGAATTTTCTTTGAGTGGAGGTACGCATGCTTTCCCGCTCTGCACAGCCTTCGGGGGAAGTTGTTAATTTTTACTTACTTACCCTTCCCCCATGCCGCGATTTTCACGATGTTCGGCTTGTGGAGAGCCAGGGTCCCAGATCTCTCACCATGGTCTTTGTTTAAATTGCCTCCCTGGTGGGGAGGGTACTTCAGGGTCAACGGGGCGTTCCTCAGCACGCCTTCCAGCGAGACGCATTGAGAGCAGGTCGGCTCCTCTCCCGTCTCAGGCAGGAACGGTGGCCATTTTGTTGCCTGCTCCGACTTCTCCACAGCAGCCCCCAGAGGATTTAAATGTTTTTGCTCCACCGATATTAACTCCGGAGGACCCCTCAGAGCAAGAGCATTCGTCAGAAGCCCCCCTGGATGTCTCCACCTCAGGACCTCTCCCTTCCATTTTTTCTACAGATTTTATTTTGTCTCTCCATAGGGCTTACCTAGCCACTTTGGAGCAACAGCAGAATCCAGCTCCTGCACCTACTCCTCCCAAAGTGCCCAGGATTGCGGATCCTCTCTATTATCCTCCAGCTCCTCTTGGTACCTCTAAGGTTAGTGTGGGTTCACAGCCTGATCCTCTCCCTCAGGATCCTGGTACTCTTCAGGATACTTTACAGGATACGCTGGATGATTATGTTCAGGTGGAAGGTGATGACCCGAGGGTCCTGCATTTATTTCAAAGAGATGAATTGGATCCCCTAATTCCACATGTTCTGGCGGAATTAGATATTGATCCTCCTAAGGAGGCTCCAGTTACCCCCATGGGAACTAAAAAGGGTGACCCTGTCTTAGCTGGACTGCGTCCTCCAGGAAGCACCTTCCTTTTCCATCCCATGGTATGGTAATTGTTGTCCAGGGAATGGGATTTGCCAGAGGCTAGTCTCAGGGTTGGTAGAGCCATGGACAAGCTCTACCCTCTCCCTGATGAGTATCTGGAACTTCTTAAGGTTCCTAAAGTTGATGCTTCTGTTTCAGCAGTCACTAAAAGAACTACTATTCCTGTGACAGGTGCAGCTGCCCTTCGTGATGTTTACCTAAAGAGGATTTTTGAAGTTTCAGCCTTAGGTGTTAGAGCCACAGTCTGTAGCTCTCTTATGCAGCGTGCTGGTCTCCGCTGGGTTCAGCAGCTGCTTGGTACTCAAGAGCTGCCTCCAGAAGAAGCTCAATAGGCTGAGCGACTAGAAGCGGTAATTGCTTATGGAGCAGATGCTTTATATGATCTTCTCCGTGTTTTATCCAGATCAATGGAATCGGCAGTTTCTGCTAGACGTCTTCTCTGGCTACGCAACTTGTCCACAGATGCTTCTTCTAAGACTCAGTTGGAATCTCTTCCCTTCAAGGGTAAATTGTTGTTTGGTGATGATCTCGATCAAATCATTAAATCTCTTGGTGAGAATAAAGTTCATAAGTTGCCGGAGGATCGTCCTCGGACCTTTAGGAACTTCAGCTTTAACAGAAACTGATTCCGGGGGCAGCGTCGTTTTCGTCAGTCAAGGCCTCCTCCTCAGAAGCTTCCTTCCACACGATCTTTCGGGACCGCAGACCAGCTAGAGGTGGCTTCGCCCAAGGAGCTTCCTCTAAGCCAACCCAATGAAGTCTTGCCGATCCACTCCTCAACCCTCAGAATAGGGGGACATCTTTCCCTCTTCTTAGAGGAGTGGGTCAAAATTACCTCAGACAAATTGGTTCTGGATATTCTACAGCACGGCTACACTTTAGATTTTATTCGCCCTTTAAGAGACAGATTTATCTTTTCTCCTTGCAGATCCCTGCAAAAACAACAGATGGTTCAACTAGATCGCCTTCTTCATTTGGGAGCTATCCTTCTGGTGCCTCCATCAGAACAAGGATCAGGCCATTATTCCATCTACTTCATCGTTCCCAAGAAGGAAGGCACTTTCCGTCCAATTCTGGACCTCAAGATGGTCAACAAGGCCCTTAGAATTCCTCATTTCTGAATGGAAACCTTACGGTCAGTGATAGCTGCGGTTCACTGCAGGGAATTTCTAGCCTCCTTGGATCTCATGGAGGCTTATCTTCACATTCCCATCCTGAAGCAACATCAACGTTTTCTTCGGTTCAAGATTCTCGGTCAACACTTTCAATTCCAGGCCTTACCATTCGGTCTCGTGACCGCTCCCCGCACTTTCACCAAGGTGATGGTGGTAGTAGCGGCAGCCTTATGAAGAGAAGGGATTCTGGTCCATCCTTACTTGGACGATTGGCTCATCCGAGCAAAGACTCTGGATCTTTGTCATCAGGCAGTCATAAGAGTATTACACCTTCTACGTTCTCTGGGATGGGTCATCAATCTTGCCAAAAGCAACCTTTCACCCTCTCAGTCAATCAATTTCCTGGGGGCTCACTTCAACACTGGCATTGGCAAAGTCTATCTCAGTCACGATCGGGCTCAATCTCTGATTTCTCAAGTTCAGCAATTTCGCTGTCTCCCTCTCCCTACAGTGTGGGATTATCTTCAGGTACTGGGCTCGATGGCTTCTACCATAGATCTAGTTCCTTGGGCTTTTGCTCATTTCAGACCATTACAGAGGGCATTACTCTCCCGCTGAAAACCTGTTTCTCAAGATTTTCAGCCTCCGCTGCCTCTACCAGAGGTTGCCTTCAACAGTCTAAGCTGGTGGCTCTCTCTGGACCACCTGCTTCGGGGAGTGGACTTGGAGACTCCCCAGTGGGTGATCATCACCACGGATGCCAGTCTCTCCGGCTGGTGAACAGTATGTCAGTCACATTCTGTTCAGGGACAATGAACGGCTCTTCAGGCGACATGGCCAATCAATCGTCTGGAGACAAGAGCTGTTCGTCTCGTGCTACAACATTTCCTTCCTCTAGTGCTTCACAAAGCGGTAAGGATCCTCTCAGACAATGCCACTATGGTAGCATTCATCAATCGTCAAGGAGGAACAAAGAGTCTACATGTTTCTCGAGAAACAGACAAGCTAATGGTTTGGGCGGAGCTCCATCTCTCCTGCCTGGCGGCCTCCCACATAGCAGGAGTTGACAATGTACAAGCGGACTTTTTAAGCTGTCAGCACATAGATCCCGGGGAATGGGAACTCTCCGACGAAGCAATGGCTCTGCTTGTCAGACGCTGGGGGTTCCCCCATCTGGATCTGATGGCCACTCGGCACAATGCAAAAGCTCCGCACTTCTTCAGTCGCAGAAGAGAACACGGAGCAGAGGGCGTCGATGCTCTGGTCCTCCCATGGCCAACATATCTTCTGCTTTATGTGTTTCCCCCATGGCCTCTGGTGGGAAAGGTGCTTTGACGAATAGAACTTCACCAGGGGTTTGTAATTCTGGTGGCTCCGGAGTGGCCCAGGAGACCATGGTTCGCAGATCTTGTCAACCTTGCAGTAGACGGTCCTCTTCGACTGACACATTTACGGAATCTGTTGCATCGGGGTCCTCTATTTTTCGACCAGGCAGATCGCTTCTGTCTTGCGGCCTGGCTTTTGAAAGATGCAGATTAAGGAGATGAGGTTATCCGGAGCAGGTTATCTTGAGGGCTAGAAAGACTTCCACTTCCATTTCTTATATACGGGTCTGGAAAGTTTTCGAAGTCTGGTGTGATTCCATTCACATATCTCCTCATAACGCTACTATAGTCCAGATCCTCTCCTTTCTGCAGAGGGGTCTTGAAAAGGGTTTGGCTTACAATTCCCTGAGGGTTCAGGTAGCTGCGCTTGGTTCTCTCATTCATCGTCTGGATGGGGCTCCTTTGTCTTCTCATCCAGATATAGTACGTTTTTTAATGGGAGTAAAGCATTTACATCCACCTGTGCGTCGCCTATGTCCTTCTTGGAGTTTAAATCTCATTCTTCGAGTCTTGGGCGGACCACCTTTCGAGCCGTTGCATAGAGCCACTCTCAAGGATTTAACTCTTAAAACAGTTTTCTTGGTGTCTATCTGTTCTGCCTGCCGAATATCTGAGATCCAAGCGTTGTCGTGCAGAGAACCTTTTCTCCGTTTTTCGGACTCTGGAGTTTCTTTGAGTACAGTACCTTCTTTCCTACCGAAGGTGGTTTCGGCTTTTCATCTGAACCAGTCAGTTGAGCTTCCATCTTTTTCTGACGAAGACTCCAAGGATCTTAGAAGACTAGATGTTAAACGAATTCTGCTTCGCTACTTGGAACTTACCAATAATTTCCGACTTTCGGATCATCTCTTTGTTTTATATAGCGGACCCAGGAAAAGAAATCCAGCGTCCAAAACTACCATTGCTCACTGGCTAAAAGCAGCTATTTCTTCAGCCTATATTGCTTCTGGGAAGCCTCCGCCAGAAGGCATTAAAGCTCACTCAATTCAAGCTCAAGCCACTTCTTGGGCGGAAACTCAAGCAGTCTCTCCTCAAGAGATCTGTAGGGCTGCTACCTGGAAGTCGCTGCATACTTTCGCCCGTCATTATCGTCTGAATCTGCAACCACCGGTTTTTGGCTCCTTTGGCAATCAGGTCATTCGAGCAGGGCTATCCGGGGCCCACCCTATGTAGGGAAGCTTTGGTACATCCCACTGTCTGGACTGATCCGGGTACGTACAGGGAAAAGAAAATTATTCCTTACCTGCTAATTTTCGTTCCTGTAGTACCACGGATCAGTCCAGATACCCACCCTCAGTTTATTAGGGGCTTTATTGGGATTCTTTTCCTGCTCGATAATTGAGTACATTTCAGACTATTTTGTACCTGTTTAATAGTTCAGTTTACAAGTTGTTTGTCTGGTTGTATTTACAGTTTTTTGACACATTTTATGCACATTTTATTGTTGATTGTTTGATTCTTCATGATCCATCCTTCATCTTCTTTCCTCTGGCTTTGTTATTCTTAATACTGAAGAGAATTAGTGAGTGCACCTGTGTCTGGGAGAGCGCCCTTCAAGTTTTTTTTCCTCTGACTCCCTCTGCTGGAACGGGGACATAACCCACTGTCTGGACTGATCTGTGGTACTACAGGAACGAAAATTAGCAGGTAAGGAATAATTTTCTTTTAGAATAAGTTTGTCTTTTTTCCAAACCATCACTGAATAATGATTCAGGCATATAATACAACTCTCTCATATGTCAGTCCCTATTAGAGATGTGCAATCGTTTATCACGAATTAGGCAATTACAAAGAAATTGCCTAATTTGTCCTGGTTCGGGGGCCCCGAAACCCGAAAAGGATTTTCCCCGAACTTCGGGTTTGTATGGGGAGAGAGGCACTTTTTTTTTTTTTTAAATTAAAAACCACCCCAAACATTAACATTAGCTTTTTAGCCAGCTTGGGGGGGGCCTCCTGACCCCCCCCCCCCCCCCCCAAGGCTTGCCAATAATCCCTAGGGGTCCAGCGGGGGTCCTGGAGCGATGTCGTCGTCGGCTGCCAATAATCAAAATGGCGCCGATAGCCTTTGCCCATACTATGTCACAGGGGCTTTCGGCGCCATTGGTCGGTTCTCCTACCATGTGACAGGGGCTGACCAATGGCGCCGGTAGCCCCTGTGACATAGTAGTTCAGAGGTTATTCAGCACCATTTTGAGTGTGGCTAGCACTAGCACACTGGGCACGCCACGGAGGGACAAATGGCACCCGGGACCCCGCTGGACCACCAGGGATGTTGGTAAGTCTTGGGGAGGAATCGGGATGGGGGGGTTATGTAATGTATTAAAATTAATTTAAATGCGTGGGGTGGGTTTTTTTTTTTAGCTTTGTTTTCCCGCGTCGTTTTTTGGCCCGGTTTCGGTTTTCCCCGTTTCGTTTTTTTTTTTTTTCAAAAAAACTAAACGATAAAAACCGAACTTTACCACGAAGTATCCGAGTCAAAAAACGACCCGGTAGCAAAACACGAAGCACATCTCTAGTCCCTATAGGTTGTGCTGTTATTTCCCCTAAAGCAATAAATCCTGATATCTTTCCTCTAGAGTTTTTCTCTGTTTCTTCT
This sequence comes from Rhinatrema bivittatum, assembly GCF_901001135.1. Taxonomy (NCBI): domain Eukaryota; kingdom Metazoa; phylum Chordata; class Amphibia; order Gymnophiona; family Rhinatrematidae; genus Rhinatrema; species Rhinatrema bivittatum. The sequence continues at coordinate 718,712,601 of NC_042615.1, read as the reverse complement.
TACCCAGATCTCTTCATTTACTAAACTCTATGGGCTGGATTTTAAAAGCTCTTCACACATAAACCGCCTTACGCACACTGGGCCTATTTTATAAAGGCCTGGCGACGCGCGTAAAGCCCTGGGATGTGTCTAAGTCCCAGGGCTTGCAAAAAGGGGAGGTCCAGGGGCGGGACAGTCTAGGGACGGGGCAAGAGGCCTCCGTCACAGCGGCCATTTGCTAATGTGTCGGAGGATCGCGTACCGGCATGCTGCCTGCAGGCGCAAAAGGTTTGATAAATATTTTGGGGGGGATTAGAGTAGGGCTAGGGGGGAAAGGTTAGGGGAAGGGGTTTAGGTTAGGTTAGGGGGAAGGGAACGGGGGAAGTCCGCGGGTGTCAGCGCGCACAAGGTGCATTAGTGTGCACTCCCTTGCGCGCGCTGACCCCCGATTTTATAACTTGCGTGTCAAAGATAGTCTGTACCACCACATCTGTAAAATATAATCTTAGCCCAATATATAGAAAAAGTTGTCTTTTCAGAGTAAATAACTGTGCTTCCCTCTCCCACAATCCCACATGCGCTCTTTTTATCTGTCTCTCTTCTCCACCCACCCCCACACACTTCTTTTTCTCCAATGCTGACTCACAAAAGAACAAACACTGAGTTGTGATAAATTACAGTAATTTAGTTTAATTTAATTTAAAAATTTATAAGTAAGTCCCACACTCCAACAGTCTAGGTGGCTTACACTTTAACATCCATAATATAAAATGGAATTAATACAATTCATAAACCAACTATAATAGTATAACAATGTTAATAGCAGGGTAAATAAAAATCTTTAAAACTAAAAAAAAAATATAAACTAAAAAGTACCACTTAAAATATCCTACTGACCAATAAGCAATAGATACGTATAGCATATTCCTCACCACTCTAGCATATTTCTCATATCATAAAATTCTCCATCTAGTTTATAGACAAATATAGCAATTTCCCTAAAATTTCAATGAAGTACTATGAATTGTTACTGGACTATGATGGCACATAACCAATTTGTAATATATACCACCCATATGTTTCATTGCTGTGCCCTTATGTAAACCATTGTGATGGTTATCTAACTTAACGACGGTATAGAAAAGTTTTTAAATAAAGGGGTTTTTTAAAATAAATAAATAAGTAAAAAATAAGGCATATTTTCTCATACTACTGGGCAACTATAGAATGCTGTATACTCTGCAGAATACCAAAAGACTCTAGTGATTCCCCAGAATGAGGGAATTGCATAAAATATTACCCTTGCTAAAATAAAATTAGCACGTTACAACCACATACTTATAGTGCATAGAGAATCCTGTAGGATGCTGGTTCATTTATACTTGTGGTTGTAATATGTGCTATTCCTTAGTAACAGGATCATATTAGAAAGAAATGAAAGTGCTAGAACAGCATGTCCATTAGGTTCTGTAGCACCCTCTGGGATGCAGGATACCCCGCTCCACAGTGCCAAGGATTCTCACTGTGGGTCAGGGTTAAGTTGCCAGTTGTCTCCCACATGTTGCGACCCTGCTCGTGGCAGGAACCGCGAGCAGGCTCTTACCTCCACAGCTTGGAGGCTGCCGACATCCCCGCTTGTTCCACAGCCTGGACGCCACCCCCAGATTCTCCTGCGCAGCGGGAGCTGCCGTGAGCCAGTCCCCCTCCACGACTGGTCATCCTGGTTCCTGCGGCCCGGGGCCACCATTGTGCTGGCACGGCAGGAGCTGTGCTGGGGTTCCTTCGCAGCCAGGAGAGGCCACTGCTTTCATCCTTCCATGGCAGCAGGAGCCACTTCTTGGGGCCTGCATGGCCCAGCTTCAACTCCTCTCCAGGGTCAGCATCTGCAAGCACGCTGTCCAGGGTCCTGCAGACTTCCTCTTCCTGCCTTTCCTAAGGTGCGGGGCCGCCTCTCTCTGCCTTTCTTGTAGGGCCTGTGAGGGAGTGGGCCTCAGACGATGTCATTTCCTGGATCCGCCTCTTCAGTCTACAAAAGACTCCTCAGCTCAGTCCTTCCTCCCCTTAGCAAGGAGTAAGTCCTCCCTAGGACTCCACATCTGTTCTCCTCCTAGGCACTCTGTTCCATGTGGGATCCAGAGTCTTCATCCAGATGTTCTTCATTCCATGTTCCGGTCTCTGCTCTGATATCTTTGTTGTCCTGATGTCCATTTGTTCCAGATGTTTTCCTGATGCCTTCTGCTTCCCTGATGTTCCTGTCTCCAAATTTTTCCAGATGTCTTCAACTCTGTTCTGGCCTGTCCCTTGTGGTCCGCGACCAGCCCGGCTGGGGTGTGTAGGGCACTGGTGGGCCTTTTCATCAACGCCGCTGAGGAGTCTTCTTGTCCTAGCCGAGTTCCATCTCGGATCAGCGTCCTCAACGTTTGAGCCTTCGTCGTCCTCCACGACTGAGCTTTGTCCTCCATGTCTGAGCTTTGTCATCCTCCATGTGTGAGCTTTGTCATCCCTCATGGTTGAGCCTTGTCGCCCTCAACGATTCAGCTTTGGCGCCCTCAACGTCTGAGCTTTCGGCGTCCTCAACGTCTGAACCTTTGGCTATCTCCAAGCCAAGTTTGTCTTTATCCTCAAATGAACTCTGTCTTGCCTGTCTAAAATGTGGTCCACGACCAGCCCAGCTGGGTTGAGTAGGGCGCCCTTTGGCATTGGCCTTGAGTCTTCATCTGCCCTGCAACGTCTTGACTCTTCGTCTGCCTTGCAACGCCTGATGTCTTCGTCTGTCTTGTCACACCTGATGTCTTCGTCTGCCTTGTCCTCTGTCTGGCCTGCTGCTTCCTGCCGCTCCCTAGTGGCAGTCCGAAAGGGCTTGGAACGGTCAGAGGACCATTCAGAGACCACCATTGCGTTGGTGGTCTCAAGGAAGCATGCAGGTCCGGTCGAGGCAGGTCCGGTCCAGTCGAGGCAGGTCCAGTCGAGGCAAGGGCACACATCTCGTCCCAAGCTGGAGAGTGCCCCCTGGTGCTCTCTCCCATCTGCAGCGCAACACCACAATCCAGAGGAACTACATCATTAAGGGGGGAAAACCCTTCCTCTTTCCCCCCCCCCCCAATCTCACCCCTCTTCACGGTTATGTAAACAAATAGGGGCTCACACCTAACAATGTGTCTCCTGAAAGCAGGGAGGAGAGAGTAAAAAAAAAAAAAAACCAACCAATAAAATCACTGTTTTATATACTCTTCAACCAGCTAGGTTGAAGAGTATAGAAAAAAAATATTAGTAAGTAAGCAAAAATATAGGTGGTGACTGCCTATCAAAGGAACCAGACACTAAGGAGCTCATTGTGTTATGGCCCTAATGCCTGTGATAAGTAACACAATGAGCGAGAGAGAGAGAGAGAGAGAGATGTACCTTTTATCACTCCAAATCACACTAAAATCTTTACTGATGTGTACTGTGCTGTTTGTACCTCTGATTGTGCATGTAAAACTGCCCCAAAACCTAGACTACCAAACCTTACTCTGAGTTACTGGTTGCCCCTCTTACAGTGGTATAAACAGTTTACTTATAGGCATGCCTTATAAAGAGACTCTCACTCCCTCTCTCTCTCTCACTCACTCACTCACTCTCTCTCACTCTCTCTCTCTCTCTCTCTCTCTCTCTCTCTTTCTTTCTTTCTTTCTCTCTCTCTCTCTAACATGTGATACAGTATCAAGAAAATGACCCTAACCACACTTCTTTTTTATCATGGGTGTTAACAGAATATCATTTCATCCTGTCTGTAGACTAAAACATGAAGTAGATAAAGAACAAATTACAACAGGTAAGTAATGTACTCCTTCAAGATATTCCATTGACAGCTATAATAACACTCTGTTTTCCTTTACCTCTGTCAAAGGCAACAGGTAAATTGTTTCTCTTTTATTTTCCATTTGAATTTTCCCAAACCCTCACAGGCCGATGCAATAAGCTGCGCCCAGCCTAGCACATGGGTTTACTTGCGGTTGGGCGTGCAAGACTAGTGCCCGATACAATGAGGAGATTAGCGCATCTAAAATGTGCGCCCTAACAAATACATACCTGATAGTGCCCATCACATGTAAATTCCATGTAGACGAGGACATTAGCTATTACCACCCAATGCAGGAAAGCCCGCCCAAAGGCTGGGCACCCAACGCACACTTTATAACGCGGGGAATATAACGCCAGCTCTGGAGGTGGAGTAAAGTTAACTTGCAATCAAGGGATCATGAGAAACATTTAAAAATATGGTCCTCTGTGTTGCAATAAATATATATTGATTTTATCAAAAAGAAAACCACCTTTCTTATGAGCACACAATTTAGATGCCCATAGCCATGGGTGCCTGATATAATATTATAATAAATTGTAATGCGCTGCTGCTTGGTCTCCCGGCCTCTTTTACCAAACCTCTTCAAATGCTGCAAAACGCTGCAGCCAGGATCCTCACAAACTCACACCATATGGACTACATCACACCGATTCTAAAAATACTTCACTGGCTACCCATCCGCTACAGAATTCTCTTCAAGACACTGACCATCATTCACAAAACCATATTTCAGCAATCCTCTCTCCAACTCACCATACCCCTCAAACCACACTCCTCAGCAAGACCTACCAGATCTGCATACAGAGACTCCCTCCAGGGTCCCCCAAACATATCCGCTATACACAACGCCATTGAAAAACGAGCGCTATCAACTGCCGGTCCGCATCATTGGAATTCTCTCCCGCCAGATCTCCGCCAGGAACATTGTCATATCACCTTCAGAAAAAAATTAAAAACATGGCTGTTCGCCCAAGCATATCCTTGAAGAAGCCTTATGGTAACCCACACGGACCAACACCCCACGGTTGTGTCCTCTTTCCGCCGCACAAAGGAACTGTTTTTCTGCTAACTGCGCTCTCATATAACTTGCCTAATCGACTCCACTGTGTAAATTGTATATAATTCTTACCATGTAAGCAATTACTCTCTGCTTACATGCACTGCTCTCCTGTTTGAAATTGTTAATCTATCCCTTTTTTTCTAACAGCCTTGTTCCACATTCCCTGTTGTAATGTAACTTTCACTCTCAGTGTTAACTGGTTTACCCCCTAGTTTATTGTAAACCGGTACGATAAGACCTGGTCTTGAGCATCGGTATATTAAAAGAATTTAAATAAATAAAATAAATATAATACCCTTCAGCAAACTTAGGGAAATAACCAAAAAGAAGTGCGATCAAAATGGACACTTGTATTGAGCGCCCATTGCAATTGTGAGTGCCCAATAATATGTACTACTTTGAGTGCTACAGATGCACAATTCTCCCTTTGTGCGCCCTTTTTCACACTGCCCTGATTTCCCTCTCGTTTAAATGCCACATCGGGCGCACAGGGGTTATGGATGTTTTACTGCATTGGCCTGTCTGAGAGGTAACCAAATTGTAGTACCTCTTTTTCGTGCAGAATACCTTTTAAAACTAAATATTTAAAATTGTAATTATTATTGAGTATGTCTGGCCTTCCATTGCTACATTTTAGTATTGTTTTGTAGTCTAAAGTGACTATAAAGTAAGCCATGGTAGAATGAGTGTCAATTATATTTATTCACCTACTGTACCACAAGGATGCTTATTTTACCTTTACACATGGAAGCTTCAGAAGAAGTCTTTTGGTATGTCATCTTCCAACTTTGGTCATGTAGAGAGAAGAACATAATGCTGTATCTCTTCAATGTTAAGTGCTTGAGGTGCAAAATGTATTATTTAGTTATTTACATATGTATTGATCCCTAGAAAGTAAGGCTGCTGTGCAGTTCGGTTTGAATGAGGCCTTCTGACCAGAAATCTTTTCCCCCTACTACTTGGGCAACAGACAGCCTCCTACTGCCACTGTTGTCATAGCAACTAGCTCATCTGCCCAATGCTACAGCACGTTTTACTTATTAAAAGGGGGGATTCTTCCTGCTCGTTTTTCATAAAATGCCAAATTACAAGTAACTACTAATGACTGGGAATGCATGACAAGATAAGGGAGCCAGTGATCACACTCTTTTAGATTGATTAAGGTTTAATTAGGAAATTGGGATAAAGATGCAGTGGCAGAGGTAGTAGTATTCCTCACGGCTCCTTATCTGAAAGGAGAAACCATTTTCCTCACACTCAGACGTCAGGATTCATTTGTCAGGTATTCAGTTCTGTGATGCTGGTACTGAAACCTCTCTCTGAACAATTTTCACTGATTTGCTTTTCAGGAATTTTTTTTTTTTTTTTATCCTTCATGCCAGACAGTCAGTAGAGCCGGCAGCACCAACCTCCTGCTGTTGGTAGCTGCAGCAGCATGGCGGAGGGGGAATTTCCATCAAATTGAATTCTGGAAATAAAAACAAAACAATTACCATAAAAACTGAAATCAAAGGTAGAAGGGGAAAGGGGATGTGAAGATTTTTGTCTTTAAAAAACCTGAAACCACTATGCTGCCACAGCTACTGGCAGTAGCAGGAAATAAGAGCTGCTAGCGCCCATGACCCTCGGTCAGATGCAAAGAATTTTTTTTTAAGAAGTCCCAAATCATTAATCATTAGTGATAATTACCAGATGCCTAATGATTCCAGATAGAATTTGTTTTTTACTTGTTTGTAGATGGCCCTGGCTTACCAAAACTCATGTGCATCATTGTGAAAAAATATATTCCATAATTCATGTTTAGCTACTGAAAATGATAAAGAGAAAGAAAGCAACATGAGATCCTATTTCCAAAAGTTTGCCTTAGACACAAAATGGAAAAAGTCCTTTCAAAATCAAGATACTTGGTTGCTTAATTATGGATTTTTGTTGTATTGAACACAATAGAAACATCTGAAATTAAGGGAGCACAGGGAGAAGCTAAATTACTATGGGTTGCCCTGGATAACCTCCAAATCATTTAATGTCTATAGGAGTATTATACAGACTTCCAGCACAGGGAGAAACGGTGAATTCAGTCTTGATATACAACATCGTCAGGATGATATGCAAAAGGAAAGTCCTCCTTGTAGGTGAGTTCAGTCTACCAAACGTAGACAGGAACCTATCAGCTTCAATGTCAACTACAAGCAGAGGAATGCTGGATACCCTGCAATGGATGCATCTCAGGCAATTAGTGAAAAAGCTCACTTGAGGAGAAGCTATGCTGGGACTGACAAATTAAAAATAGTGCTACAGACCTCAAGGTAAGGGAAAATTTAGAGTTGATGTAGTGATCATTTTATTGTGTGATTCAATAGTAAACTCCAAACAGAACTGAACCATACTAAGAACTTCAGGAGGGTTGATTTCAAGATAAGTGATAGTGTTGCAGAATCCGTGTCAGAAATCTAAAAGAGCTGATAGGTATGGAGAAACCTTGGTCAGCAATAAAAGGGAACATTGAGAAAGCAAGAAAGGTCTGTGTAAGTCTGATTAACAGAGGGAAAGGTAGGAGACTGTTATATTCTCTAAGGAGGTAGCAGAAATAGAAAGAACAAATATTACAAAATTCAAAAAATACAAAAAAAAAAAACCCTGGCAGAGGAGAAGAGGCAGAATTGTCAGAAAAAAGTGAGACAGAGAGGGCAGTTAGAAAAGCAGAAGCTTAACAGTCCAGTCAATAAAACCAGAAGACAAAACCTTCGATAGATATATAAGAGAGAAATGAAAAAACACAATGGGAATGGGTAAGATAAAGCGAGAAAGTGGGATTTGCAAAGCTGAAATTCAGCAGATAGCAGAAATCTAAAACAAGGAGAAGGCAGTGGATTTAAAGTAGGAAACAGCATTCATAAATGTGAAATTATTACAAGCCCATTTACAAACGACAAAGTACTTGAACTACTTATTTTATTTATTTATTTACTTAACATTTGTCTACTGCTGATCAAAATTTCTAAGTGGTTTCCAAGTTCACATTCATACAATCATTTAAAACATAAAGCATAAAAACAATAAAACAAGAAACAAACATATATCAAACATTAAAAGAATAAAAACATTAAAAACAAATATACACATAAAATCTATAAAATACAAAATCTCTGCACTTCTGATTAACAGCCATTAGTTCTCAACCAATAACACTCGTCTGTCAAGTTGTAAAACCCAATTCAGTATGCTATGTGATTTAAGTTTACCCTGTGTGCATTAAAACCCTTATGCCCATAAAATATTTTATATTAGATAACTATTTTTGGAGGTTGGGGCTCAAAAGCAAGGGCGACTAATCCTGTCTGTGGCAGCTTTCATTTGTATTTATTTATTTTTAGATTTAGCTTACACCTTTTCATTGGTAGCTCAAGGCAAGTTATATTCAGGTACAGTATTTTCATGTCCCTAAAGGGCTTACAATCTAATAGGGTTATATTCAGGTACAGTATTTCCCTGTCCCTAAAGGGCTTACAATCTAATAGGATCATTCATCAAAATGCATTTGGTGAGACCTTTAGCATACATTTTAGCATTTCAATAGCATTGGCTATATCTCTTGGCTATTTTTACAAATCTGATCAGTGCAATCTCATTGTGCCAGAGTTATCTTTTTCTTCACTGCCACCAAACTAGTTTGGCTTCATAAATAACCTTTTCAAAGCAAACATACAATATAAGTTAATTATTCTAAGGGATCTGGGCAGCTAAGTAAGGACTTTGAGAGGTAGATCAAAGCCTTTGAAAACTGACCAAGCTAACTGGCTAAATTTAACCCTTTAAATTTAATTTGATGGTCAAATTTTGGGCAGGCCTGGGATCAGGTTTAGGAATGGGTAAGAAATCTGATTTGCAGTACTTGCCACCTAACCTGGCCAGCCAAATATAGATGATTGTAATAATTTCACATTTATGAATGCCGTTTCCTACTTTAAATCCACTGCCTTCTCCTTGTTTTATATTTCTGCTATCTGCTGAATTTCAGCTTTGCAAATCCCACTTTCTCACTTTATCTTACCCATTCCCACTGTGTTTTTTCATATCCTAGGGCTCCCCTCCTCCACGATAAAACCCCTACGAATGTTACAAAATGTGACTGCTAGAATCATCTCAAATACCCGTAAATCCGAACACATCACCCCCATCTTTAAAGACTTACACTGGCTCCCTATCCCCTCCCGCATTCTCTACAAAACCCTGACCATTGTACATAAATCCATTCACACTCACAATTCCAACTGGCTAGACATTCCTTTTAACGCTCATCAGTCTACCCGGCCCACCAGAACTGCTAACAGAGGCACCCTACTAGTACCCAGCCCACCTTTCCACCACATGCGACCGTGCCCTCTCAATTGCTGGCCCTTCACTCTGGAATGCCCTCCCTCCAAACTTACGCCTTGAACCATGCACCATCAAATTTAAAAAGAAGTTAAAAACATGGTTATTTAAACAAGCCTATCCGGATTAGCCCTCCTATTATCTCCCATATAGACAATCCTATTTTTCCTTATATTAAGGATCTCTATGTTCGCCTATTGTTAAACTACATTTCTACGCTGCTCCTGTATTATCCCCCTCCCAGTTCTTTCTCCCTGTTAATATGTACTTTCAAACCTACTGTTCAAATGAGAACCGGTATGATGTCCCTACCGGTATATAAATGTCTCCAAATAAATAAATAAATAAAGGATGAAAAAACAAGCCTAAATCTAGCAAACCAAACCTCTCTGTTCTCTATTTCAAAAAGAAAAAATATCTCCCGAGTCCCAACCACCCCTTCCTACCTCCCCATATGCAATGCATGCAAAAATAGAATCAACCCCTCTAGCACCTTCTTCTCATAAATAGAAGTGGCCCCTCTAGCTTTTTCTCCTTGCACCCAGTGTACAAATAGAAGCGACTCCATGGGGACTCCTCCCTTTTCCCAGTTATCTTTACTCAGCATTTTTTTTATTTTTTTTTAAATATTGGCCTCTATGAGAATAGGACAGAAAGCTGAAAATTGGGTGAGGAACTTGTTGAGTGACAAAAGATATGGGTACTGGTCAATGGAGCCCATTCTGGAGAAGGTAAAGTGAGCAGAAAGGTACCTTAAGATTTGGTGCTAGAACTAGTTCTTTTCAATATCAGTTGACATCACAGAGGGACTTGAAAGAACAATATGCTTGTCTTCAGACGATATATAAATCTGTAAGAGACAGGACATGCCAGAATGGGTAGAAAAAAACAAAAGTGGCACATAGTGGTGGTAATGTGTTTTGCTGCTATTGTATTTCATCTCAGTATTTTAGATTTAGTTGTTGCTGTTGTAGCAAACTCCTAGTTCATGGGGGATTGAATCTGGGGTGCTAGGGCTTATCTTTCTCACAGGAAAATTACACAGTCACTGGGCTGCTGGGGCTTCTTCGGCAAGGTGGAGGTTTATCCTTCCAGGGCCCCTGGTACAAAAATGGGACAACACATTCAGTCCAATATTCAGATATATAGGTCAGTGAGAACTCACAGTGACTGATCTTCTCTTATGGCTAATGCACTCTTGAATAAATCACAGTAGTTAGTAAGAACATAAGAAAATGCCATACTGGGTCAGACCAAGGGTCCATCAAGCCCAGCATCCTATTTCCAACAGTGGCCAATCCAGGCCATAAGAACCTGGCAAGTACCCAAAAACTAAGTCTATTCCATGTTACCATTGCTAATGGCAGTGGCTATTCTCTAAGTGAACTTAATAGCAGGTAATGGACTTCTCCTCCAAGAACTTATCCAATCCTTTTTTAAACACAGCTCTACTAACTGCACTAACCACATCCTCTGGCAACAAATTCCAGAGTTTAATTGTGCGTTGAGTAAAAAAAGAACTTTCTCCGATTAGTTTTAAATGTGCCATGTGCTAACTTCATGGAGTGCCCTTAGTCTTTCTACTATCCGAAAGAGTAAATAACCGATTCAACTGGTGTTCAACTGAAAAAAACTTTACTTCATCTTAAAGAGAATGATCCAAGAAGGTACTGCAAAAATCATAAATAAAATAAAATAAAAACCAGGAAAGCAATGGTTTCTTTCTCCATGGTGCCTCTGTTAGCCACTCTCCTTCCTCTAACTGACTCAGTCTCCACTATCCCTTCCCCATAAAGGGTGGGATAACTGTCCTCAATAACAAAATTAAACAACCTTGTATCTCCAAAAATAGCTGTCACAAAATGTTATCCTGAACAGTCCTTTCCAAAAATCAGCAGCTTCACCCACTGTTCACCAGCTCTGGATTAAAACAGTCAACCTCCAATGTCCACAGCAAGGGGAAACTGGTCCTACTGCAAAACCTGATCCCAAAACTCTTTTAAAACTTCTCAGCAAAATGAATTCCCCAAAACTTCCTCTCCTTTTTTTTTTTTGTTGCCTCGGCACAAAGAGGACAATCAGAAACCCAGCCCTTCAAGGCCAGGGGTTTGCCTGTTTGTCAGGAACTGGGGCCTCAACAGCAGAAATCCAACTCCCCTCTGAAAATCTCCCACCAACAAAGTCAAGATCCTTAAAACTCCTCTTTAAACTCCTTTTCAATGCTTTTTAGTCAACTTTATGTAGCAGAAGAAAAGACTCCTCTTGTGATAAATCTACCAGGGAGCAGAATGATCATTTCTCTAAGGTAGGGGAAAAGACCCTTTGCACTTGCTCAAGGGAAAATGTATAACCCTGAGCCATATCCCACAAAAATGTGGGCAAAATGCAAAAAGTAGGGGTGAAAATAGTAGTTATGAACTTTTATTGAATAATGAAATGTTATTGTATGTTACTGTTATTTGCTTTCGGTGCGAATATGAATGTTTTCTGTGATCCCTACTGGATGAAATTTCTGGAAGTTGCAGAACACAAAATTCTCAATAAATATTCCTTCTGTCACTCAAGGAGTACATCATCCTGTGGCTAGGACTATTGTAAATAACTTCTTCATGTAATTAAATAGACTTGTTTTAGAAGCCAAACTACTTGGAGTGGTGTCTATTCATTGCATCAGTTCTCAGCCTTGTAAAGATTGGTATTCCAAGCCTAAACCTTCCTTGAAACAAAGAAAGAAGAGTCCTTTAGCCACTGCAGAGTCTGGGCAAGCATTTCAGCAGATTGTTTCACCACTTGGGGTGGGAGACAAGGGTCTGGGGGGGGGATGTTTCTCTCTTGACATGCCTCAAGTGGGAGGACTTGGAACTTCTCAAGCAGGAGGGCTTCCACTAGACCACTCCTTATGCTGAGCTCTCCTCTCTATTCTACCCCCCTCCCCCACCACCTCCTGATTATCTATGAACTGAAGGGGTGAAAGGTGTAGCCCCCCCTCACTGCTCACTCTCTTTCACCTCTAGCTTCAATTTGGAAAGATGTAGTGCAGATCCCTGTCTCTCTGCCCCCGCCCTCTCCACCTCCTAATCTCATTTGCAGCTTCCCTTGAGAAGGGGAGGTTTAGTGCTGATCCCTGCTCTTTTAATTCCAGCTTCCCTTGATGGGAGGAGGGGTAGTGTATTACTGAACCCTGCTCCCCTTCCCTCTCCTATATAGTTTCCCTCAGTGGAAGGAGGGATGTGTAATGCTCAGTCCTACTTTACACTTTTGTTGCGAGCGCAGAGGCGCAATCGCTTGCTCAAGGGAGATCGTGGGCCCTTGGATCACTGCGCGGCTCAGGGAGGAGCCCCAAGACACAGTGTGAGAGGTGAGAGAGTACAGGCATGGGCGGAGCAGGAACAAGGCTGGACTGGAGTCAAGGCAAGGAACATCTGGAACTGGAACAAGGCTGGACTGAAGACAAGGCAAGAAACATCTGGAACTGGAACAAGGCAGGCTCAGCCCTCCACTGGATCCACACGCACCAATGAGAACCAGCAACACAATGCTGGTCTCAGGACTAGCCCTACAGCCACTCGGTGCCCTTCTGGACCTGCTGCTTGGGAACGACGAGTGTGTGAGGCCAGACGGAGGCTGAGGGCAGGATCTTAGAAGACTCAGACGTAGACTCAGGATACTTGGAGGACTCAGGCAAGGTTTTAGGTTACTAGAAGACTTGGACAAGGTTTCAGTTTACTCAGGTTTCAGGATATTAGGAGACTCGGACAAGGTTTCAAGTTACTCAGAAGACTCAGACAAGGTTTCAGGCAAGGATTCAGGAGAAAGTACTGGGTGAGTGCTGCATTGCAGCACGCCCTACACAGCCACCTATGGCTTGGAACTTGAAACCAGGACATGATGAAGATTCTGGAGAGGCCTGCACGAGGTGTGCCCTACATAGCCGCCTGTGGCTGGTCGCGGCCCACGCTGAAGCAGAGCAGGTTCTGGCAGAGTCTTGGGCATGGACGAAAGCAGGCACAAGGAACTCTGAAGACCGGGACAGGATTCAAGACTCAAGAACTTGGCATTAAAAACAGGAACCTGCAGACAAGAAGGTAGGTCTTGTGCCATGAGGTGCCCTACACAGCCCCCCATGGGCTGGTCATGGACCACAATGGTGGCACGCCAGGAAAGGTGAACAAACAAGGAACCTGGGAGCTGGATGAAGAGGCAGAGACGAGGACACCAGGATCAGGACTGGAACAGGACATCAGGAACGCGGAACATGAACCATCAGGACATCTGAACATCAGAACATCTGGAACCAGGAACAGGCGATGAAGGAGCTCCGTTGAGGAATGAGACCAGGAACATCAGGACAAAGGAGACCAGGAACATCAAGGACATAGAATGAAGAGCCAACAAGACACAGGAAGACCACGGAAGACTTGGACCGGAAGGAAGACCACAGACCACTGTGAAGGCTGAATCCGAAGGCCCTGAGGGATTGAAGCAGTGCCCTTATATAGGGCTGAACCAGGCGAAGACTGATGATGTCATCGGTTGGGGCTGCAGGGTTTTTCCCGCTGCTGGCCCTTTAAATAAGCTGAAGAAGCGCGTGCCCATGCCTAGAAAAGCCCAGGAGGCAGGAAGCAGTCAGGAGGCCACGTTGGCGGCGTTCCTGCCATGAAGATGAAGGACAGAGGCTTACCTGCCGCTCATGCAGCATCGGCAGCAGCACCCACTGCCACAAAGAGAGGATCCCAGCAGCCACTCGAGGCCGCGAAGATGAGAGGAGATGACGGTGGTACCAGGACCGCAAGGAGCAGAGTCCCAGCGGCGGTGCAAGGGCTGCGAAAGCATCGGCCGGGGAGCAGGGCCTCTGGCAGCAGCAACAGGTAGGTAGAGAGCCTGTCCGCAGGATGGGTCTGCGGGCAGGGTCATAACACCTTTCACCTCAAACATCCCTCGATGAGAGGATATAGTGCTGAGGTCTGTCCCTCTTTCTCTTACTGCCAGCTTCCCTTGGTAGTGGAGAGTGTAGTGCTGAGCCCCACTCTCTCAATCTCATCTCCAACTTTCCTCTATGGTGGGAGGTTCCTTCCTTCAATTGGTGTCTGCAGCAAATCAAAAGCACCAACCAATGATTACATTATCGATGTCAACCTCGATCTGCTTGCTCAACGTCATCAGCAAACACTCAAAATGACAACTTGATGTGACATTGGGCCATCACTGAGGATGTTGGATCAGAGTAACAGGAATCTGTAGTTTGAGGTAGGCAGGCTGCAAAAAAGGTGGAGGCAAGACGTTTTTGGCCCATTGGTGACAGTTTGCCCAACCCTGCATTATATCATCTGCTTGACCATAAATATTTAAGAACTCAAATGCCCATGTAAGGTGATTACTGCAAATATAGGGTTACAGGAGAAATCAGTATTATGACAGAATTCAAGTACACTTGGAAGAGATATAGGGGACAGTGGTAGGAAAAGGTTTTGGAGGTTGCAGTACTGCAAACAATCCATCCTTCACTCCCTCCAGAGCAGATTAAGAATGAAAAAATGGATAAAGGAAACACAACCTAGAGATATTGAAGGTCATAGGGAAGCCACATTGGAACTAATTGGCTTCAACTCTCCAGAAACCAACAGGGTCAATGCTGACAGGTTGGTGGTGGTTAGGTAGTTTCCAGCAATGTGATAAGGAGAAAGTATGGGTCAAATACTAAAGACACAACAGTAACATAACATGCCATGGCATAGCCAGGTTGGAACTAGCAGGCTACAATTTCCCAGAAATCTACCAGGCCAGTGATAATAGGTAAGTTATGGCCATCTACTGTTCAGCAAAGTAAGAAGCAAAAGACAAGAAGCAAATAAAGGAAACCTGAGTTAATGACTGTACAGTCCATGAGGTAGCCAGGATGGCAACAGCAGGCTACAATTCTCCAGAAAACAAATAGACTGGTGCTGCAGGTTGGTGATGGCTGGGTAGTTTTCCAATCAGCAAGGCCACAGGGACCTAGGAAGCCAAATGTCCAGGCAAAAGCCACTTTAGTGTTAGTGCTGTTTAGATTATTACAAAGCTTGGTGATATGACATTGAGGGGGAGCAGTTTGAGATAAGGTATGATATCCTATAATTTGTGAAGCTTTTATGATTGGCAACTGGGATAAATCAATGCAGTGTGGACAGGAATAACTGGGCAGACTGATTGGGCCAATTGTTTGGTGCTTAACTCTCTAGATATTTTTAATTTTACATTTCTACTTTTATAAAATTGCTAAAATAGTGCATAGGCCAAATAAATTCATTACTAGTTGTTACATGGCATGTGCTCTAAATTTAACATTGCAAGCTATTTCACAGCACAAAGCCATACAGTGAATGGTGAATGATGAAACTAGAATGTAACACAAGTATCCCATATTTAGCTTTTCTGGCTACACCTAGCTTGCTATTGAACAGCTGTGAGGCACTTAAATGATTTTCTTTTGTTATACCATCTGAAAGAAGAATACTTAGATAATGAAACAGATGAAACATTAAAGAATTTCCTGACCATTGACTGGAAGAAACTAAATACAACTGCATATCCTTTACTAATCTATTTTAAAATGTAATTTTGGATGTCTACAATATAGAAGCTAACACTATAGAATGCACAGTGGTAATTCAACAATTATTACATATTAGAATAAAAGAATAATACAAATCATGCCATATAATTTACAATGAGATAATATTAGTCAAAAAAAGGAAAAAAGAACTATTGTTTTGACTGCATAGATCCATTAAAACAATTTCACCACCCTTGTCAGTCGGTTTAATAACCAAAGGTTATGGAATTGCAGGATTCAACATCAAAAACATCATGTAAAACTGATCTTTCAAAGGCCACAATAAGAGGGGACCAACTGGACTTACGAGATATCACTGAACTATCCGCTGACGACACGTGTTGAAAAAATATAACTTTATTTTAACTAATCGAAAAAATTGTTGTAAATGAATGTAGGTATCAAAGGAATCATATAAAATTGTAGGTTCAAAAGAAAGTCCATGTTCCAGCATATTCTGTTGATTGACATGAGATGACAAATTAATAACCAATGACTTGGAGTTCTTATTGTCAATCGTTAGGAATAGTGTGACTTGCATCCGACTATGTTACCATGGGTGGGATCATGGATGAGATTGCAGATTCTGTGATCTGGTTGTGTGCTGCGGGAAAGCTACCCCTACTGACAGATATGACCTTGATGGCGCTGACCACAAAAAGAGCAAGATGTTCCCACAGGTTTCATAGTGAATGAAGATGGAGCAGATGAAGATGCATTGTAAAATTTCTGAACTACTTCGTTCCCAGATGAATCTTCAGGTGACGTGTTGAGGATAACTCATTTGTGAGTAGGGCACATTGAGAAATGATATAACCATATACTTTTGAGACAACATTTATCAGGATTTAATGTTAGGGCAGGAAGAGTTGAAGCCTAAACTGAATCTTAGGATGTATAACCCCAACAGTGTAGGATTTTTAGTATTCTGAAGCATCAGGGTTAAAAATAAATAAAAACTCTAATAAAAGCATTTTGAGATAATTTTCCATTAATATAAGGGCCGCCAGGGGCACGGATTGCATTGATGATTACTGTACTGAGCATTAATTCTTCTTACAATGACCAGTCAGAAAGTACCTTTCAAATGTAATACTAAGCTGCTAAGGTATTAACAACAATACCCATGATGATACTGTTGTGAAATGCTCTGTATTTGAAGTATACAATAGCGTAATGGATTATTCTATACTCATGTCTAAAAAGCAGAACTGTAGGCTGGAAAATGTTACAGTTTCCACTAGGAGAATAAATCATTGTAAAATCCATGTTAATGATTTGTATTTCCAATATGCTTTCATAAATGAAATTCTAGAATCACTCATTCACACTGAAGCAATCATGTCTTTGCACTGGTCTACAGTCAGCAAATGTCAACAAGACGCATACTGTAATTTGTCTATGTTAATGATAAAACCAAGTCAGGAGTGGTATAATAGAAGTCATATGTTTGTTACCATAATTTGCTGATTACAGATTCCTATGATAAAATGGTTGAGGATGATCAAATGCTTGTTTCTGCTACATAGCATATGAGAGCCGGGGCTGAAGAAATCAAGTATTTGTGACATACAGAAGCTTCCTGGATTGTACAATACTTTCATTTTCCAGTCTTAACGTATTTTCCATATAACCACTTCTTTGTTTGCACTTTAAACAGGGGCCAGGCACATAAGGGGATGTTCCTGTTTTGCATCTTATGAGAAAGAAGTTCAGGTCATGAGCTTCATAGTCTGTTGCAAGCCAAGGACAGATTTAGAACATTAGAAGAAAGCAAAACATTTTTAAATAGGGTCAGAAAAAAAATGGAGTTTGGTGGAAGGAATGCACCACTGTAAATGGCGTTGCTGTATATAGTTCAGCATTAGGAGCCATACACCAAGGCATAATTAACTCTTTCCTGCACACAGGTGCATAAACTTCACTGAAGCTATAAGGGAACATGATTATAGAAGAGAAGAAAGGAAAGTTAGTTTGCAGGATGTTGTCTTGGTGGTGTGCATATCTAAAATCAAATTCTGCTGATATTTTGCAACGTCAGAGAGAAGTTATCTTGGTGCTGACTTTTGATGAGTGATCAGTCCTAAGTCTTGTATTTTGTAGGCAGGAGAACAATGTCTACTGATTACCATTACCATATTCCATCTTATCCCTTTAAAAAAAAAAAGGTTCTATATTCTGTATGTGGCTGGAGACTTAAAAGAGTGGTTCTAGAAAATACAGGTAGAGATCTCCTAGGGATTTTCACGAGTTGGCCCTAGCCTAGGATATGGGGTTAAGGGAGACATATACCATTTCTTCCAGCACCTTCTATGATGTCTGCTGGAGTTGTGAGCTCCTGTCTGCTCAAAGGCAGGCAGAGTGGGTATTCAGTGTGGTATGTTTTATTAGATCTAGACAGAGAAGCAAAGTGGCGTTTTCATTTAGAGTTCTAAGGTGAAGCAATGATTTTTCTTTGGTTCCCCTATCTCTTGTGAGCAAGGCCTCACAACCTAGTGTTTCCAGAATAGGAAGAAAGCAGTTTACCTCTCTGGTGCACAACCTGGCTGGAGAGGGGTTTCTCAATGATTTTTCACTTGCGTAAGAACATTCTGGATTTTACTTGTTTGGTATTTTTTCCTGGCTGCCCTGGTCTTGACTCAAGGAAGTAAAAAAAAAAAGCCCTGCGTTTGGGAACGATTAGGCTTGGTTCTCCCTCACACCCAGTGGATGGACGAGGTGACTCTATTCTGAATGATGGACTATTTTGTGAAGATTTTTCCCTTTCAGGAAGAAATTTGCTGCTTTCCTTCCTGGCCGAGAATGGGGAAAGGAGACAAGGGGTTTTTTTTTTCCTCTGCTGCCCAAATTACCATCTGAAGAGGAGAAGTGAGAATAAGAAGGTTTTTCACCTGGAGACCCCTACCTGAGTCTCAAGAGAAGCGAAGAGACTTGGAATGAAGAGGCTGAAATACTTCTGGACTTCCGGTATTGTTCTGGGAAGGGATTCCACTGCATCTAGGAGACCCCTGCCTATCTGGGATGCTTACCATTCCATGCCCTGGAGAGTGGGAATTTTGAATAAACTGCAGTGCAGATAGACATAAGAACATAAGAACATGCCATACTGGATCAGACCAAGGGTCCATCAAGCCCAGCATCCTGTTTCAAACAGTGGCCAATCCAGGCCATAAGAAGCTGACAAGTACCTTAAAACTAAATCTATTCAATGCTACTGTTGCTAGAAATAGCAGTGGCTGTTTTCTAAGTCAACTTAATTAATAGCAAGTAATGGAGTTCTCCTCTAAGAACTTATCCAATTCTTTTTTAAACCCAGCTACACTAACTGCACTAACCACATTGTCTGGCAACAAATTCCAGAGTTTAATTGTGTGTTGACTGAAAAAGAACTTTCTCCGATTAATTTTAAATGTGCCACATGCTAACTTCAAGGCGTGCCCCCTAGACTTTCTATTATCCGAAAGAGTAAATAACCGATTCACTAACCCATTCTAGACCTCTCATGATTTTAAACACCTCGATCATATCCCCCCTCAGCCGCTCTTCACCAAGCTGAAAAGTCCTAACCTCTTTAGTCTTTCCTCATAGGGGAGCTGTTCCATTCACTTTATCATTTTGGTTGCCCTTCTCTGTACCTTCTCCATCACAACTATATCTTTTTTGAGATGCGGAGACCAGAATTGTACACAGTATTCAAGGTGCGGTCTCACCATGGAGCGATACAGAGGCATTATGACCTTTTTCCGTTTTATTCACCATTTCCTTTCTAATAATTCCCAACAATAGAGAGGAGGAATAGCCTAGTGGTTAGAGCAGTGGACTATGAATCAGGAGACCAGTGGGCAAGTCACTTTACCCTCCATTGCCTCAGGTACAAAAACTTATTGTAAGCCCTCTGGGGATAGAAAAATACCTACAGCACCTGAATGTAAACCAGTGTGATATCTCAATTGAGATTAAATGTCAGTATATAAAAATAATAAATTCTGTTTGCTTTTTTGACTGCCGCAGCACACTGAACTGATGATTTCAATGTGTTATCCACTATGCCACCTAGATGTCTTTCTTGGGTGGTAGCTCCTAATATGGAACCTAACATTGTGTAACTGTAACATGGGTTATTTTTCCCTATATGCATAACCTTGCACTTATCCACATTAAATTTCATCAGCCATTTGGATACCCAATTTTCCAGTCTCACAAGGTCTTTCTGCAATTTATCACAATCTGCTTGAGATTTAACTACTCTGAACAATTTTGTATCATCTGCAAATTTGATTACCTCACTTGTTGTATTACTTTCCAGATCATTTATAAATATATTGAAAAGTAAGGGTCCCAATACAGATCCCTAAAGCACTCCACTGCCCACTCCCTTCCACTGAGAAAATTGTCCATTTAATCCTACTCTCTGTTTCCTTTCAGCCAGTTTGTGATCCACGAAAGAACATTGCCACCTATCCCATGACTTTTTACTTTTCCTCAAAGCCTCTCATGAGGAACTTTGTCAAACGCCTTCTGAAAATCCAAATATACTACATCTACCGGTCTGCCTTTATCTACGTGTTTATTAACTCCTTCAAAAAAGTGAAGCAGATTTGTGAGGCAAGACTTGTCTTGGGTAAAGCCATGCTGACTTTGTTCCATTAAACCATGTCTTTCTATATGTCTGTGATTTTGATATTTAGAACACTTTCCACTATTTTTCCTGGCACTGAAATCAAACTAACTGGTCTGTAGTTTCCTGGATCACCCCTGGACCTCTTTTTAAATATTGGGGTTATATTAGCCACCCTCCAGTCTTCAGATACAATGGATAATTTTAATGATAGGTTACAAATTTTTACTAATAGGTCTGAAATTTCATTTTTTATTTCCTTCATAACCCTGGGGTGTATACCATCCGGCCCAGGTGATTTACTACTCTTCAGTTTGTCAATCAGGCCTACCACATCTTCTAGGTTCACAGTGATTTGGTTCAGTCCATCTGAATCATCACCAATGAAAACCTTCTCTGATACAGGTATCTCTTCAACATCCTCTTCAGTAAACACTGAAACAAAAAAAATAATTTAATCTTTCCACGATGGCCTTATCTTCTCTAATTGCCCCTTTAACCCCTTGATCATCTAACGGTCCAACTGATTCCCTCACAGGCTTTCTGCTTCGGATATATTTAAAGAAGTTTTACTGTGAGTTTTTGCTTCTATGGCCAACTTCTTTTCAAATTCTCTCTTAGCCTGTCTTATCAATGTCTTACATTTAACTTGCCAACGTTTATGCATTATCCTATTTTCTTCTGTTGGATTCTTCTTCCAATTTTTGAATGAAGATCTTTTGGCAAAAATAGCTTCTTTCACCTCCCCTTTTAACCATGCCGGTGATCGTTTTGCCTTCTTTCCACCTTTCTTAATGTGTGGAATACATCTGGACTGTGCTTCTAGGATGGTATTTTTTAACAATGAGCACGCCTCTTGCACACTTTTTACTTTTGTAGCTGCTCCTTTCAGTTTTTTTCTATTTTTCTCATTTTATCAAAGTTTCCCTTTTGAAAGTTTAGCACGAGAACTGTGAATTTGCTTACTGTCCCCCTTCCAGTCATTAATTCAAATTTGAACATATAGGGTTAGATTTTATAAACTTACGCGCGCGTGTACTTTTGTTCATGCCCCAGGCGCGAACAAAAGTACGCCGGATTTTATAAGATACGCGCGTAGCCGCGTGTATCTTATAAAATCTGGGGTCAGCGCACGCAAGGGGGTGCCCATTTGTGCACCTTGCGCGCACCGAGCCCTACGCGCACTGCCCGTTCCCTCCGAGGCCGCTCCGAAATTGGAACAGCCTCGGAGGGAACTTTCTCTCCGCCCCCCCCGCACCTTCCCCTACCTAACCCCCCCTGGCCCTATCTAAATCCCCCCCCTACCGTTGTCGGCAGAGTTACGCCTGCCCGAAGCAGGTGTAACTCTGCGTGCGCCAGCAGGCTGCTTGCACGCCATCAGCCGACCTGGGGGCTGGTCCAGAGGCCTCGACCATGCCCCCGACACTCCTCCCACCCCGCCCCGAAATTCACGCTGCCCACCCGGCACGCTCCCGACACGCCCCCTTTGCGAAGCCCTGGGACTTACGCACATCCCGGGGCTTGTGCGCACCGCCGAGCCTATGCAAAATAGGCTCGGCGTGTGCAGGGGGCTTTTAAAAGGGTTACGCGCATAACGTATGCGCGTAACCCTTTTAAAATCTGGCCCATTATGATCACTATTGCCAAGCGGCCTCACCACTGTTTCCTCTCTCACCAAATCCTGTGCTCCACTGAGAATTAGATCTAAAATTGCTCCCTCTCTTGTCGGTTCAGTGGGATGCCCACGAAGAGCAAGTTGAGGTGGTCTAGAAGTGATAAGAATAGATCAGTATTTTGGCAACATGCTCAGAAAGGAAGGGATTGATTTTAGCGATGCTATAAAAGAAGAAATGACATGTTTTGGACGTGCATAGAGTAGGAGGGACATCAAAGATGATGCCAAGGTTTCGGGAGTGTGAGAACTGGGAGGATGAGAGCACCATCCTCACAGACAGAATAAGAGTGTTTGGGGGTTCACACTATGCATTACAGGAGGGCCTTTTTTTCCCCTTTCCTTCACTCCTGACACAATCTGTATCTACTCATTAGGAAGCATAACATTCATCAAATCTGTGTGAAAAGATGGTCAGTTTGTATGGGAAACCACATTATCTTTAATACCTGCTGATGCTACCTCAAGATTAAAATCATTAGAATGATTATTTTTCTACAAAACTTTATGTATCAAGATCCTTTTTACAGTGGCCTTTTGATCTAAAGAGTATTCATTTATGCTTTTCAGCTGACCTTATACCTATTCATGATTCTGGATGCTGCCTGGAGAGCTGTGGACCTGCAGCTGGCAGAAAGTAAGGTTGGAGATTGGAATCAAGGCAAGCAAATAAAAAGACACATTGTCAAGTCGGAAGCCCCTGCAGTACAAACCACACTAGCAATGGTGTCGCGATGCTGGTTTAGTAATAGTACAAGCGCCAAGGTGAATTTCACTCCACATTTCAAGAAATAAACAAACATAATGAAAATTCTAGCTCAGGTTTGGAAGCACTGACTAATTAATCCTAGAGATAAGCTCGGCTTCTTGCCTCCTAAGCCAGAAAAAAAAAAAAAATCCCACAAACACAGAAAACTGCAGGTTAAAGGTGTTTGGGTTTTTTTGTTATTGTTGTTGTTGTTGTTTTTGTTTTCAGTTGATCTAGCACAATGCTCCAAGCAGATTTATTCCAGCAACAGTTAAACTCTGGAAGGTGGAGATTATGTTCCCAGTGTAATGTTGGATTGGAAGCTTCTGCAGTACAAACCACACTGGGAATGGTATCTCAATGCTGGTTTATTAATAGACAAAGTGACAAAAAATTCTCCGATTTATGATGTAGTGCAGGTACAAGCAGGTAACCTCAGACAAGGCTGAAACCACTCATGGTTGGGGCAAAGCTTAAATCCAGTCCAGGTCAGTTTCCTCATTTTGTATGAACAGATTGGTTTATCAGAGATGGCATCACTTCTTTTTTGGCAACCCGTGCTATATCAGATGGTTAGCACACGCAAAACTAAAACCTGAGAGGCATGTTTTAATGGTTTTCAATTGAAGGTTTCAGAGCAGTGACTGGCTGACTGACTAATTGAAGACCTGATTAATGAATTATTAAACGCTGGCTTCCAAGCACATTTTTGCATGAAAGCACGAACAGCTCTGACAACGTGTAGGTGTTATGAGCAGAAAGAGCAGTTGTCAAAAACACAGCTCAGCTGAATTGGTTTAAACTCCCATTCTAATGGATTCTGATACACGAGAGCCCTGCCTTTCATCGGAAAAGAGCAGAATTATAAAGAAACTGTGCCTTTAGCACAGTGTTTCCCAACCGGCATGCCTTCAGACCTGATCAGGTGGGCCACGGAAATGACACCTCTGCCAGATGCCGAGATCCAGCGCCCCACACCAACAAGAGTCGTCAGCAATGGCTGTTAAACATGCAGGAGCTCCTTTCTGAGAACATTTGAAATTGTGCCTGCCTCTTCTTTCTAGCTACAGCACAAGCCTTGGAGTGAGGTAGTCAGTGGGCAGTATGCAGGGCATGGCTAGCTGGACCCAGCTTTGTACAGCGCACTCCGTGCACACAGCACTTCTTAGTCTTCCCTCTGCTGAGCATCCTCCTTTGAGTCCTTAGAGTCGCTGTCTTATCCCCAGGCTGAGTGAGTCAGAGTGTGCAGTGAGCACTGGATGTGACTGAGTGTTGGCAGCAGCGGCAGTAACAGTGGAAGAGCTCTAGCAGTCACATGCAGCAGCCAAGGTAACTAGCCGAGCCAGCTGTTCACACTACAGCGACTTCTCCCTTCCCCCACACTTATAAATATAGAGGGAAATGGCCCATTGGGTCAAGTTCATGTGTGTCTCTCCCCCTCTCTTCCTTTGTTTTAAAATGTGGAAGAGAGACTGGTGGGGCTTTCAATGCTTCTTTAACTCTTCTTTTGACTACATGAGTCCTCTGCGTGTCTGTGTTGCCTGCCTGTGGAGGTTGGTGTGCCACACATTTTTATTTTTATAAGCGTGCTCAGGCTTGAAAGGGTTGGGAAACACTGCTGTAGGAAACTGGGTAATATGAAATCAGAAAGGAATACATCACTGGAATTGTGCAAAAGTGCTAAATTGGAACTAATTAAACAACATTTTAAGGAAAATTGAAATTTGCTTTGAATGATAACTGATTCTACCATGATTTATTTGATCCAAATATCAAAGCACAAACTACCCTATATTCCATTTATTGTTTTAAAGTTACAATTAGGGCTTCTGATTTTTTTTTAAATTTAAACCAAAAAGAACCTGCTTAACCATGGGGAAACTGGGTTTTTATTTCTAACCAAATCCTCCAACAATTTGCCTCCATATTGGAGCTCCAATGACATCATCCAGCCACTGCCCTCAAGTGAGTCAAGAAGAGGCACAAGGAACAGCAACTGGATGATGTTATGAGAGTAGGCCAGTGGGGAACCCAAGACCTGCTGGCTGAAGAAGAGGCTTCATGGGAGGAGCAGACAGGAGGAGTGAGTGAATATTGGTAAAGGGACGTGCAAAGGGGAGGGAGGTGTGCAATGAGAAGGACTCACTCAGCTGCACACTAGCCACATCATCTCCACTCCCTTTGCTACACCCTAGCCATGTACACCCATCCCCACTGCCAGTGCCCCTAGCCACATACACCCACCCTGCAGCACAGCATTGTGAAGTTGCATTTTGAAATTTTAACTTAAATAATAAAACAAGTACAAATTTGAAGATACATTGATTTATGCCTTAAGGTGAATCCACCTAAAAATGAGCCAAAAATTGTAATTTGCACCTTGAAAACACTGATAAACACCTATTTTTAGTATCTATCAAATATACCTAACTGCCTGAAAAATAAGCACTTAAACTTGCAATTTAGAGACACCTAAAATCAGAAACCCTACTTATAATCTAAATTCCCAAGTATGTATAATTCTTACTAAAAGTTTTGTCTAGGTTCCCCTCGATGTGGTCTAAATAAGCTAAATGTATGGGTATTATACTAGATTTACCTTAAGTTATCTTCATTTATTCCTGGATTATTTATTTCATTTGTAATACATGTTATAACTCAATAAATAATAAATTTTAAAAAAAATTTGTCTAGGTTACTTCCAGTGTAAAACAAACACAGGGGCGGATTTTCAGAGCCCTGCTCGCGTAAATCCGCCCAAAACCGGGCGGATTTACGCGAGCAGGGCCCTGCGCGCCGGGAAGCCTATTTTACATAGGCCTCCCGGCGCGCGCAGAGCCCGGGACTCGCGTACGTCCCGGGGTTCTCGGAGGGGGGCGTGTCGGGGGGCGGGGCCGGAGCGCGCGGCGTTGCGGGGGCGTGTCGGCAGCGTTTTGGGGGCGGGTACGGGGCGTGGCTACGGCCCGGGGGCGTGGCCGCGCCCTCCGTACCCGCCCCCAGGTCGCGGCCCGGCGCGCAGGAGGCCCGCTGGCGCGCGGGGATTTACGCCTCCCTCCGGGTGGCGTAAATCCCCCGACAAAGGTAGGATGGGGGTTTAGACAGGGTCGGGCGGGTGGGTTAGGTAGGGGAAGGGAGGGGAAGGTGAGGGGAGGGCAAAGGAAAGTTCCCTTCTAGGCCGCTCCGATTTCGGAGCGGCCTAGGAGGGAACGGGGGTAGGCAGCGCGGCTCGGCGCGCGCAGGCTATACGAAATCGATAGCCTTGCGCGCGCCGATCCAGGATTTTAGCCGATACGCGCGACTACGCGCGTATCTACTAAAATCCAGCGTACTTTTGTTTGCGCCTGGAGCGCAAACAAAAGTAGGCTGTTCGCGCTCGTCTGAAAATCTACCCCACAGTGAATAAGATCTTAATGAGCATTTCTAAGATATATATGAAGAGAGTTAATCAGAAGGCTGGCACGTGTTCCAGAAAACTCAGCATACTTATCAAGAGCAAGAGATTCAAATGATGAAGAATTGGATAGCCCTAATGCCTCATTAGCAGCAATCTGATGAGCACAGGGAGCACAGTATATAGGCTACTTAAAGCCAAAGTCAATGGTAAATGAATTATAAGCTGTGCAGCATAGATTTTAAAAGAACAAAATTCCTTCTTTAATGATCAATACTATTAAAAAGATGACAGAATAAAAAGTGCATGAGCAATACCCAATTTACATCTTGATCCTTTGGAATGTATCAGTTCCAAATTCATTCCATAAGTGCCCATTTAGAAACCCTGGTCCATGCCACAAAGGGTTAAACAGAGAGAGAAAGAAAAGCAGATCCCAAGAGAGTTTGTTTCAAGGTTGGCCACTATAATAAAGGCCTTGAAATGTTTCTGCTTTCCTCTTACGTTTCTCACCCTTGTCACAACAGTTTTGCAGTACGGTACTATTAGGACAATTTTCAAAGTCTTTTTTGGGAGAAAACATGTTTGTCTATGTAAATCAGCATTTTATGCAACTAAAAATATGTGCGCTGTATGAAAGGCTGGGGCAGGGAAAGTGATGTACAATTTGAAATACCCATGCTTACTTTAATGTGCATACTTTGCACAGTCATATAAAACTTTACCGTTCAAATCTGGGGATAATTTTGAAAATTGCCAGGTAGCTTGCAGGACCTTGGAGTTTCCCTTTAAATACTTGGGGCCAGCAGGGAATTTAAATTTAATTACTCACCTTTTCCAAATCCAAGCTCAAGGTGAATGACAGTTCAGGTATTGTAGTTATTTCCCTGCCCAAGAGGATTCAATCTATGTTGTACTTGAAGGAATGGAGAGTGAAGTAACTTGCCCAAAGTCCCAAGAAGTGTCTATGGGAAAAGTAGGATTCTAACTCTGGCTTCCTTGGTGCTCAGCCTGCTGCTAAAACTAGGGATGTGAATCGTTTTTTGACGATTTAAAATATCATCCGATATATTTTAAATCGTCAAAAATCGTTAGGGCCACGATACAATACCAATTCCCCGATTTATCGTCAAAAAATCGTAAATCGGGGGAAGGGGAAGGGCAGGAAAACCGGCACACTAAAACACCCTAAAACCCACCCCCGACCCTTTAAATTAAATCCCCCACCCTCCCGAACCCCCCCCCAAATGCCTTAAATTACCTGGGGGTCCAGCGGCGGTCCGGAACGGTCTCCTGCAATTGAATCGTGTTGTCTTCAGCCGGCGCCATTCTGCGCCGCCATTTTGTAAAATGGCGGCGCAAAATGGCGGCGGCCATAGACCAACACGATTCGACTGCAGGAGGTCGTTCCGGACCCCCGCTGGACTTTTGGCAAGTCTTGTGGGGGTCAGGAGGCCCCCCCAAGCTGGCCAAAAGTCCCTGGGGGTCCAGCGGGGGTCCGGGAGCGATTTCCTGCCACGAATCGTTTTCCGTACGGAAAATGGCGCCGGCAGGAGATTGACTGCAGCAGGGGTTCCGGACCCCGCTGAATGACCTCCTGCAGTCGATCTCCTGCCGGCGCCATTTCGGGGGTGTGTTTTAGGGGGTTTTAGTGTGCCGGTTCACGATTTTAATGATTTTCACGATACTCTAAACACCCAAACAGCGACGATACGATTCCCTCCCCCTCCCAGCCGAAATCGATCGTTAAGACGATCGAGGACACGATTCACATCTCTAGCTAAAACCAGCCTACTCCTCCACTTTTGTAGCTTTGTACCTGCTTTAAAGATGTTGGGGAGAAATCCATACCTGACTCATTCTTTGCAGATGATGACTCAGGGAAGCAGATGCCAATCAAGGTGAATCTGGATGAGGTACTAGAGCAAAATGTGCTCCCAATAGATGAAAATAAAGGTTAAACAGTATCAACAAAAATGTGGATCCCTGAGGAACTCCTGCAGCCATTACCCTCCACTCAGCGATTTTCATCAATATCTACCTACTGTAGATGTTCCTTTAGAAAAGAGTCAACCCTGGGCAAGATGGCGGCATAGACGGTCGCAGATCGCTGAGCTCCCAAATTACTACATAAAATTTTCAATTTTTGACTGCACAATGCCATCCAAAAGGAAAGGAAAAGTAAGGATTTTTCCACCTGAATCCTTACCACCTTCGGGGCAACTTGACATCGCGCGGTTCATGCGCCAACTGGACTTGGTCGAGGGAGCCGGGGATTTCGGTGCGAGCCCTTGCGGGAGAGAGCGAGGAGCCCCTGCAGATGAGGCGTCCCTCAGCCCCGATACCAGGCCGCCTCCGGCGCAGTGTGACCCCGATCGAGTCTCTCCCCAGTCGCTGGCTGATGACGTGGCCGGAGCGACGGGGGGGGGGGGGGGGTGGAGAGTGACTCGTTCCAGACGCCGAGAGCAAAGGAAGCCACTCGTGAGGGCATTGTCCCGGTCGGAGAGGCGCCGTGGAGGACTCCAGAGAGGGTGACTGGCCCCGGAGGAGGAGTAGTAGAGGGGCTGTTGCCTGCTGGGCCCCCGATTGACAACTTGCCCGTCGCTGAGGGTGAGTCCCTGTTGCTAACACCTAGACCGGAGGCAGTGACACTAGAGTCACTGTGGGACCTGATGGCGGGCCAGGGCCATGCAATAAAGAGGTTGGAAAATAAAATGGGCTCCTTGAATTATAATTTTCAACAAAGAATATTAGAAGTGCAGACGCAAGCTGGCGAATCTAGGGATAAAGTTAAAGAAGCTGAAAAGAAAATTCAAACTCTTCAGACTGTTAATGCAGCTGTGATTAGAGAACAAATTGCCTGTTCCAGGCGCTTGGAAGCCCTGGAAAACAACATGAGACATCTTAACACGGGTGCTGAACTTTCCAAAGATAGCTGGAGAAATCCCGTTTATTACTCTGAAGAGACTGTTTAGGAATGGTCTAGGGTACACAGAAGAAAATATGCCTTCAATTAATTTTTGTAAATTTATGAGTAATAGACCCCCTAATCTAACATCTACACCAGCTCCAGCCATACCATTAAACCTGACCAGTTTTCTTGAAAACTCCGATACAGATGTTATAGATAGAAGTACACTGTTAGTAGCTTTTATAACTGTTCAAGATTTAAACGGAGTTATGAAAAATTACTTTAGAAAATTTCCCTTATCATTCTATGGTCAGGTAATACGTATTTATCCTGATTTAGCACAAGTTACTCAAATCAGGAGGAGCGAATTCCTCACTTTAAGGCAGGATGTGGTTACGTTAGGCTTCTCATTTAAGCTTCGATATCCTTGCAGATGCACTCTAAGTAAAGGGGATGAATGTTTTATTTTCTTCCAAGTTGATCAACTTCGTCAGTTTGTAGAAGCCCGTAGGCCCAATACATCTTCCCCGGCCGATACGGGGTTAGTTTAAAGTTATAAGTCCAGTTAGTTCTATGTTATTGCTATGATTTTGTAATGTTACGGTTCTGTAACACTCCTAAATGATCTCTTCTTAAATTTTCCCTGCCTCTACTCAAAATTAGTTAGGGATTACTTTGCAGAATTAAGATAAAAGTTTAAAGAAGGATATGGTAATGAAACATTATGGTATTGTGTATTTGTTTACTTTATTAGGATAACTGGCTTTTTTGGACATCTGGCATATTGAAATAGATTATCTATTTCTTATTTCTTTATTTGAATTATTTTCTGTACCAGTTATTGAACCATACCTGAAATAACTCTTTTTTTGTGTTGTAATAATATTGAAAATGAATAAATAAAGAATTTAAAAAAAAAAGAAAAGAGTCAACCCACTATGCCACACTTACCCATCCCACAGAGTGATAATTGCTGATTAACTGAATCAAATGCAGAGGAAACAAATTGCATGAAAGGCAGCTCATTCTTGAATCCATCTCACATAAAAGAGTTAACCAAGGAAGCCAGCAAAATCTGCATGCTGTGGCCATACCAGAACCCCACACTGAAGTTAGCAAGTAGCACATTTAAAACAAATCAGAGAAAATACTTTTTCACTCAACACACAATTAAGCTCTGGAATTCATTCCATAGAATGTGGTTAAGGTAGTTAGCTTAGCTGGGTTTAAAAAATGGTTTGGACAAGTTCCTGGAGGAGAAGTCCATAAATTGCTATTAGTCAAGTTTACTTACAGAATAGCCACTGCTTATTACTAGCATTAGTAGCATGACATCTGTTTAATGTTTGGATACTTGCCAGGTATTTGTATCCTGTAGGAAACAGGATACTGGGCTTGATGGACCCTCGGTCTCTCTCAGTATGGCAACTTTTATTTTTAAGCTGCACTATTATACATAGCTGAAGCACCTTTGCCAGGAAGGGAAGATTTGAAATTGGATGTTACAGATCTAGAAAGTGACCATCCTAAGAGGTTTTTTTGAGTACTGGATGAACCATGGTTGTTTAAAGCAGACTGGGTACCGCACTCTCAGAAAACAAGAAATTAACTCTCTTAGCTAAAACATCTACAAATTAATTCTTCAGATTTCCAATTCCAAGGCAGCTCATCCAAAGTAGGAATTTTATTTTCTGCAGAGAATAATAGAAATCCTGCCCCAAGACATTATACAAGAAAGCACAACCTTAAATGTCTGATTGCTATCAGAGCTAGATATATTTATAATGTCTTATTTTTGATGCATGAATTCTGTGTATTACAAGAAATAAAACTGGTTCTCTTTAGGCTAAACTTATCCAGCTATTCAGCCACACAGCCACCCTGCTGAATACTAGAGATGTGTATCGTGTGATCGATCGTCTTAACGATCGATTTCGGCTGGGGGGGGGGGGGGGGGAGGGAATCGAATCGTCGCGGTTTTCTTTTTTTAAATATCGTGTAAATCGTAAATCAGGGAGGGCGGGAAAACCGGCACACTAAAACATCCCTAAAATCCACCCCGACCCTTTAAAATAAATCCCCCACCCTCCCGACCCCCCCCCTCCAAATGTCTTAAATTACCTGGGGTCCAGTGGGGGGTCCCGTTGTGATCTTCCACTCTCGGGCCACAGGTGCATTGATAGAAAAATGGCGCCGGCGCTACCTTTGCCCTGTCATATGACAGGGCAAAGGTAGCGCCGGCGCCATTTTGGTTCCTATCCCCCGACGTCATGAGCGTAGGAGATCGCTCCCGGACCCCCGCTGGACCCCAGGGACTTTTGGCCAGCTTGGGGGGCTTCCTGACCCCCACAAGACATGCCAAAAGTCCAGCGGGGGTCCGGGAACGACCTCCTGCCCGCGAATCGTGTTGCCGTACGGCAATATGGCCATATGGCATATGGTACGGCAAAATGGCGCCGGCCGTACGGCAACACTATTCGAGTGCAGGAGGACGTTCCCGGAACCCCGCTGGACTTTTGGCAAGTCTTGTGGGGGTCAGGAGGCCCCCCCCCCCCAAGGTGGCCAAAAGTCCCTGGGGGTCCGGGAGCGATCTCCTACGCTCGTGACGTCGGGGGATAGGAACCAAAATGGCACCAGGGCAAAGGTAGCGCCGGCGCCATTTTTCTATCAATGCAGCCGTGGCCCGAGAGTGGAAGATCACAACGGGACCCCCCCACTGGACCCCAGGTAATTTAAGACATTTGGGGGGGGGGGGGTTTAGGGATGTTTTAGTGTGCCGGTTTTCCCACCCTCCCCCTTCCCCTCCCCCCGATTTATGATTTATCGGGGGAATTCCTATTAAATATCGACTCTAATGATTTTTGACGATTTAAAATATATCGGACGATATTTTAAATCGTCAAAAAACGATTCACATCCCTAATACACCTGAATAACAGTGTTATCTGGAATAGCAGCAGGTCTAACTTATCCAGCTAACTTAGACCTAGAGTCATCATTTTGCTGTAAATACAGTGAAAATAATGCCTGCGGGAGTGGTGAGAGTCTCCTCATTGCATTTTACTTTTCGAGTCGCCTTTTTACCTTTTTCTTTCTTGCTAAAATGCCACATAGGAAAAGGAAGGCAAAACTTAGAAGGTTGACTTCCAGTTCTCCCTCTTCGGATCCTTCTCAGACTCGTATCGAAGGATTCTCCACCAATAATGTGGCTCTGATGCCAAGAGATGCAGTTGCTGGAGGGAGGGTGGAAGAGCAAACACCCTCCCCCTTGACCCTGGATACCATGCTTAGCCCCGTCACGCCAAACAGGCCTGCTCCTCCCGGCTACGAGGAAATCAAAAACCCAGCGACAGCAGAGACTGCCCCTGATACGTGGTGGGGAGTCTCCAAGCAATTGCTACAGAGGGGAACCCCAGGCGAGGACAGGTGTCCCCTTTCTCAGATGGGTTGAGCTCCCTAAGAAAATAGGGAGGAATCGACCTAAACCCACTCAAAATATTGAGAACTACCGAGTCGATTACAACTGACCAAGGTACGAGGCTGGGAGGAGGCAGTAGCGTGGGCAGGGGAAATGCTCAACCTAATGCTCTGGGAATTAAATCAAGTCAAAGCTGCCCAGAAACAATGACTATGGAAGGCTTATGGACTGTGTTAAAATCTATAGAAACATCTTTATCTTCATTATCTCAAGCGGCAATCGAAACAAAAAACCAAAGTATTGGTTAATACCAATTTGATAACATCATATAATTTGAAAGCAGAAGATATCGACCAACGAATTTCTGCTTTGGAGAAAGTTCAACAGAATTTGGTTAAGACAGAGTCAATTTACAATAAAAGATTGGAAAATGTGGAGAATGCCCTGGGAGCACACAATTTAAGAATCTTAAACTTCCCAGTGATTAATTTCATTTTTCCAGGAACTTTTAAATATGTATATCCAATACGTATTGAAGATTCCAGATTCCGCAATGCCTCATTACAAAAATATATTACCTTCCACAGTCTATGCAGGCACATCAAGGAGGTTTAGCACAACCGGGATGTGAATCGTTTTTTAACGATTAAAATTATCGTCCGATAATTTTAATATCGTCTTAAATCGTTATAGAACACGATACAATAGAAATTCTAACGATTTATCGTTAAAAATCGTTAAATCGTGTTAGTGCGCACTAACGGGAGTTAGTGCGCACTAACTGAAAATGATACAAATTGACACTTTCCAGGTCAGTAAAGGTCAGTTAGGAATGAATATGTGTTCCTATTGGCTAGCTGCCCTCTTATCTATTGATGTTAACCAGGTTCCCACTGAGGTGATGGTTGGGGGGTTGGGAAATGAAAATGGAAACTCAGGAACACTAACAGAAAATGATACAAATTATTGACACTATCCAGGTCAGTAAAGGTCAGTTAGGAATGAATATGTATTCCTATTGGCTGGCTGCCCTCTTATCTATTGATGTTACCAAGGTTCCAACTGAGGTGATGGTTGGGGGGATGGGAAATGAAAACTGTTGGTAGTTGACAAAAAAAGTAATGTGATCAGTCAATATGACTAGAACCTGTGCCCTATTCCTGATACCAGGGGTGTTGTGATCTTCCTGCACTCAGTGCCCTATCCCTGATACCAGTCTGAGACAGCTCCCTACCTGCATTACTAGTGAGAGGCTGGCTTCACAGACAGGGGGGAGCTGCCTGACCCTCACTCCTGAATTCCCCCATGTCCCAGCTAGTGAATGGTGTGTGGGTGAGGGGGGGGGAGGATGGTGAAGTCTGAGGACAGCTCCCTCCCTGCATTACTAGTGAGAGGCTGGCTTCACAGACAGGGGGGAGCTGCCTGACCCTCACTCCTGACTTCCCCCATGTCCCAGCTAGTGAATGGTGTGTGGGTGAGGGGGGGGGGGGAGGATGGTGAAGTCTGAGACAGCTCCCTCCCTGCATTACTAGTGAGAGGCTGGCTTCACAGACAGGGGGGAGCTGCCTGACCCTCACTCCTGACTTCCCCCATGTCCCAGCTAGTGAATGGTGTGTGGGTGAGGGGGGGGGAGGATGGTGAAGTCTGAGACAGCTCCCTCCCTGCATTACTAGTGAGAGGCTGGCTTCACAGACAGGGGGGAGCTGCCTGACCCTCACTCCTGACTTCCCCCATGTCCCAGCTAGTGAATGGTGTGTGGGTGAGGGGGGGGAGGATGGTGAAGTCTGAGACAGCTCCCTCCCTGCATTACTAGTGAGAGGCTGGCTTCACAGACAGGGGGGAGCTTGCCTGACCCTCACTCCTGACTTCCCCCATGTCCCAGCTAGTGAATGGTGTGTGGGTGAGGGGGGGGGGGAGGATGGTGAAGTCTGAGACAGCTCCCTCCCTGCATTACTAGTGAGAGGCTGGCTTCACAGACAGGGGGGAGCAGCCTGACCCTCACTCCTGATTTCCCCCATGTCCCAGCTAGTGAATGGTATGTGGGTGAGGGGAGGGGAGGATGGTGAAGTCTGAGACAGCTCCCTCCCTGCATTACTAGTGAGAGGCTGGCTCCACAGACAGGGGGGAGCTGCCTGACCCTCACTCCTGACTTCCCCCATGTCCCAGCTAGGGAATGGTGTGTGGGTGAGGGGGGGGAGGATGGTGAAGTCTGAGACAGCTCCCTCCCTGCATTACTAGTGAGAGGCTGGCTTCACAGACAGGGGGGAGCTGCCTGACCCTCACCTCCTGACTTCCCCCATGTCCCAGCTAGTGAATGGTGTGTGGGTGAGGATGGTGAAGTCTGAGACAGCTCCCTCCCTGCATTACTAGTGAGAGGCTGGCTTCACAGACAGGGGGGAGCTGCCTGACCCTCACTCCTGACTTCCCCCATGTCCCAGCTAGTGAATGGTGTGTGGGTGAGGGGGGGGGGGAGGATAGTGAAGTCTGAGACAGCTCCCTCCCTGCATTACTAGTGAGAGGCTGGCTTCACAGACAGGGGGGAGCTGCCTGACCCTCACTCCTGACTTCCCCCATGTCCCAGCTAGTGAATGGTGTGTGGGTGAGGGGGGGGGAGGATGGTGAAGTCTGAGACAGCTCCCTCCCTGCATTACTAGTGAGAGGCTGGCTTCACAGACAGGGGGGAGCTGCCTGACCCTCACTCCTGACTTCCCCCATGTCCCAGCTAGTGAATGGTGTGTGGGTGAGGGGGGGGAGGATGGTGAAGTCTGAGACAGCTCCCTCCCTGCATTACTAATGAGAGGCTGGCTTCACAGACAGGGGGGAGCTGCCTGACCCTCACTCCTGACTTCCCCCATGTCCCAGCTAGTGAATGGTGTGTGGGTGAGGGGGGGGAGGATGGTGAAGTCTGAGACAACTCCCTCCCTGCATTACTAGTGAGAGGCTGGCTTCACAGACAGGGGGGAGCTGCCTGACCCTCACTCCTGACTTCCCCCATGTCCCAGCTAGTGAATGGTGTGTGGGTGAGGGGGGGGGGGGAGGATGGTGAAGTCTGAGACAGCTCCCTCCCTGCATTACTAGTGAGAGGCTGGCTTCACAGACAGGGGGGAGCTGCCTGACCCTCACTCCTCCGGGGTATTGTGATCTTCCTGCACACAGTGCCCTATCCCTGATACCAGGGGTGTTGTGATCTTCCTGCATGCAGTGCCCTATCCCTATTAATACCAGGAGTGTTGTGATCTTCCTGCACGCAGTGCCCTATCCCTAATACCAGGGGTGTTGTGATCTTCCTGCACACAGTGCCCTATTCCTGATACCAGGAGTGTTGTGATCTTCCTGCATGCAGTGCCCTATCCCTGATACCGGGATGTGTGCAAGAAGATCCCAACACCCCCGGTATCAGGAATAGGGCACTGTGTGCAGGAAGATCACAACACTCCTGGTATTAATAGGGATAGGGCACTGTGTACATGAAGATCACAACACCCCTGGTGCCAGGGATAGGGCACTGTGTGCAGGAAGATCACAACACTCCTGGTATTAATAGGGATAGGGCACTGTGTGCAGGAAGATCACAACACTCCTGTATTAATAGGGATAGGGCACTGTGTGCAGGAAGATCACAACACCCCTGGTATTAATAGGGATAGGGCACTGTGTGCAGGAAGATCACAACACTCCTGGTATTAATAGGGATAGGGCACTGTGTGCAGGAAGATCACAACACTCCTGGTATTAATAGGGATAGGGCACTGTGTGCAGGAAGATCACAATACCCCTGGTATCAGGGTTAGGGCACAAGTTCTAGTCATATTGACTGATCACATTACTTGTTTTGTCAAGCTACCAACTGTTTCCATTTCCCATCCCCCATATACTGTCAGTGGGAAGCTTGGTAACATGAATAAATAAGAGGGCAGCCAATAGGAATACATATTCATTCCTAAACTGACCTTAACTGACCTGAAAAGTGTCAAATTGTATCATTTTCAGTTAGTGCGCACTAACTCCCAGTTAGTGCGCACTAACTCCCAGTTAGTGCGCACTAACTCCCAGTTAGTGCGCACTAACTCCCAGTTAGTGCGCACTAACTCCCAGTTAGTGCGCACTAACTCCCAGTTAGTGCGCACTAACTCCCAGTTAGTGCGCACTAACTCCCAGTTAGTGCGCACTAACTCCCAGTTAGTGCGCACTAACTCCCAGTTAGTGCGCACTAACTCCCAGTTAGTGCGCACTAACTCCCAGTTAGTGCGCACTAACTCCCAGTTAGTGCGCACTAACTCCCAGTTAGTGCGCACTAACTCCCAGTTAGTGCGCACTAATCGGAAAAAACGATTTTTAACGATTTTTTAACTAAACAATCGTGCCTAACACGATTTTCTTGCCCTGCCACACGATTTCTATCATTAAGACGATATGGAAAACGATTCACATCTCTAATCTATATCATTGGATATAACAGGAATGTTGGAACAATCGCAGGAAGTTGAGATTATACAAAGGAGATCTTTATTAGTTTCATTCACCTTCCTGATGGATCGCCATAATGTCTTGAAATTGTTTTTCCGTAATAGGCAGTCATTTTTCTATGGACAGAAGCTTTGGCTTTTCCAGACTTGATAAAATCTACACAGATTAGGAGGAAAAATTTCTTATCTTTGAGAGCTGAGACACTACAATTGGGAGCTAAATTTGATTTACACTACCCATGCAAGTATTGTGTTAAATATCAATGTAAATATGTATTTTTTGAAATTAGTCAACTCAGAGCATTTTTGGATGGACATCCATGAGAGATACCTGCTACTGGCTCAACATAGTGATATAGCCACATACCCTCTCGGTGTCCTTAGTAAATCTTGAATATATTACTTGCTGTTTACGCTTGTTCTCTTTTGCCCTTTCCTATATATTTCCTATACTGAGGTACATGGTTATTATTTTGTTTAATTTGAAATGCTATTATGTAACTTCAACATATCTTATTACCGTAATTATGTACCGATATTAAACAAGTTGTATTTGTGAGAAATATAAACGTTTTTGAAAATAAAAAAAGAAAATGTCTGAGTTAAGAGGGGCATGGTTAGGCTAACTTTCCAATACCACATCGCATAGGTATTTACTACAACGCTTAATACCATTATCGCATCGCACACTAGGTAATCTACCGCAGCCACATTACCATCGGAAAAGGTTTTATAGTGAACGGCGGCTCAGGCTGCTGGCTACAGAAAGAGAGAAAAAAGTAGATTTGTACCATGTTCTCTCTCAACTTTCGTCACCCCAAATCACATTGTTTTCACTGATGGTAATTGCTGTTTATACATATGACTGTGCATATAAAACTGACCCCCAAAAACCCACCCCACAAACTTCACTGTGAGTTCATAAAGCCCTTTCTTACAGTGGTATAAAAAGTTCAAATATATGTGAGCCTCCACAGAGGCTCTCTCCCCCCTCCCAAACCGGCATTTGCGATAAATACTGTTTCAGCTGGTGGCGCACAGCTACTGCAGGCATAGTGCACAAAAAAAAAAAAAGGCATAGTTATTTCTGGCATTAAATCCCATGATGGTGTGGTAACCGACCGTCATTTCCATTGACTCCGCACAAACTCCTCTCACTTGAATACTAATTTTAAGTTTGCATACACATTTCACAATGCGGTATTTATCACATGCATTACGGCATTATCCCAGGAGTTAGGGCCCTAATGCATTTTGATAAATGACCCTGTTAGCTGAATAAGTTTGAATATTGTCAAATATCCAGTTACATCAGCCAGATTAGTAGCTATGGCCTGGAATGCTCCCATCCCACCCACCACACAGATGGATAATTACATATCCAGCTAAGTAGCAGCCACTTATCCAGCTAGGTGGTGCTATCAGGCACTAAATATTGTACATTTCATGCAGATTCCACTACAAAAAGTTTGGATGTTAGGATACTCAATATGTATACTTTTTCCTTCCTGCAAATGTACACAAAATACTACCTTTGCATTTCTCCTATGTATCACATTGGAATATAGCTACTGCTCAGATTCCTACAAAATAAGTAGGATTTACTTGTGTAAAACAGTGAGCTCTCACGGGGCTGTGCTTCTTTTGCCCTGCTTTCTTTAGAGTCTACTACAGTATGGCTGCCCTAACCAAATAGTCAAATAGAACATTGCATTTCCCAAATTGTGATTTGACAGTCACGTGTAGCTGAATTAACTCACTCAATGGACTGTAGCCAGCCCAGAGCCTCATGGTGAGGGGCTCCCAAGGAAAATATGTAAACTATACCAGCGTCTGATAATCTGACTCAGTTCCTGTCCACCCTACCCCCCCCCCCCCCAACACCAAACCTGTGTCCTCGCCAAAGATAGGCTGCTGGCTCCTAATCTTCTCCCCATACCAGGTCAGCAAGGATGTAGTTCGCTCTTTGCCACGTTAGGCATTGTTAGGACCAGTGGTATGTGGTTCCCCCCCCCCTACCCCCTCCACCCAGATATCTGCACCAATCTAGTTCTTCCCATCACAGCCTATAGTACTGCCCCTTCAGACCTTTGGCAGCAATAGCAGCAGCAGGCAATGGGCACAGATTGAGTCACCCTGTGATCACAGGCTCTACTTCCTGCATGGAAGCTCTAAAGCTTGAGGCTACTGCAGTGCCCGTGGATACAGGCCGACTCAGTCCCTTATACATGAGGATCACAGGAGCAGCTAGAGAAAAAGGATCTGAAATCTATGGGCAAGGGGGAGAGGAAAGAGGTGATCAGGAAATGTATTTAAAAATTATGTTTACTGCTCATTTTCATTTCAAATTGATGAAAGCAGATAACATTCAACAAAAATAAGCCAAAAATTTAGAATACTGCAGAATTAAAACAGTATCTATTCTTTGCCACCCTAGGCACAGGTTGAGTAGATCCATGGGGAAATCCAGCACTGAACATCAGCATCCTTTGCCATGTGGTTCTGATTGCCATTTGAACTATACCCAGTGCCTCATTGATCTTGCTAAACCTGCCAGCACCACACACTAAAGAGCAAGGTAGGAGCTGGAAGGCAGAAGCAGCTGTAGGCATGAATAGCTTTCAGGAGTTCTGTTCCTATCACCAGGATGAGGACTGAGAAAGGAAGCAGCAGCAGAAGGGAAGAAGGGCCTGGCCCTTCTACCCTGCACTTAATCCAGCCTTGCTGGCAGGTGTTTTTTCCTTTTTTTGGCTGATTGAGAAGTTTCGGGTTAACAGAATGTCTCCGCTACTTTATAATTAGTCATAACCTAGATTCTTCTGATGTCACTGACTAATAGTAGTCCTACCACATTCCTTACATTTAGTAACTTGGTACCATCTTACCACCATGTCTGTTCACAGGAAACATTAGAATTCCTAACAATATAGATAAAAGTAAATTTCATAGCTAGTCAGTATTGCTATTTACCATAAACATACACATGGATATTGGACATACAGAAACACTCACCTTAGAGAGTGAATTATAAAATGTGAAACTTGGGAGTAGTGTCAGGCTGAAAGCCTAGTCAACTTTAGACATTTATGTAGGAAGAGAATGGATAGTAGCAGCACAAGCGGCACTATACAATTACAAGTAAGTTTTCAAAGGGCTATGTGCATACATTTCAGGATGGCCAGGCCATGTGCAGGCTGTGCACATTTTACAACAGGCCCAGCCATGTGAGTAAAGCCTGGTATGCACCAAAGTGCTGGGCTGGGCCAGCACCATTAGCTCCTTTACACAGAAGCACGTCCCGGTAGCCTGCTGGCGTGTGGAGTCTAGTGCTGCTCCTTCAGAGAGATAGGAAGGTTAGCTAGGGGTATAGGGAAGTTTCCTCCCACTCCACTGCTTAGAGCAAACTGGGAGGGAATAAGGGAAGCCCTACTCATGTCACTGCACATTGTCTTGCCATCCACCTGCACAGATATCGCATTTTATAACATGCATGTTATGCATTCATTTTGTAGTTATAGCAGCTCTAGGTCAGGCAGTTTTCTAGTTCCTGAAAACATGTTCCAACACCTCCCTCCTCCCCTTTCCCCAAAGCTCTAGCTTATTCCCTTCCTCTGGACTAATCATCCTTCCTTGCAAAACCTCCATTCTATTGTTTAGTCTTTAAATGACTACATACAAGCTTTAAGCCCCTATGGTAAGTATGAAGTGAGTCATTGCAATAAAAGTGTGAAGAAATTGAATTATGAACAGTTGAGAGTGAAGTCTTGCCAATCACCAATACTGCTCAAGCCCAAATTCACACCATTTCAACTTTACTCTGTAGTTTTGCTAGAAAATAACTCAACGCCAAGAGTCACTGCTGAATATTTTGCCTTATTTCTAATCTGAACACTAATATTGACTTTCGAATGACTAAATACAGCCAGGTCTTCCTCCTTACGGTGCAAACATGCCACCCTCCACCCCAGAATTACTAGATTACACATTATGCAAAAACAGTTAATGGCTTAATGCAGAAACCCAAGCATGATCCTTACCTCTTCTTGCAAGTCTCTGGTACAAAACTGGTGA
Organism: Rhinatrema bivittatum; assembly: GCF_901001135.1. Classification (NCBI taxonomy): domain Eukaryota; kingdom Metazoa; phylum Chordata; class Amphibia; order Gymnophiona; family Rhinatrematidae; genus Rhinatrema; species Rhinatrema bivittatum. The sequence continues at coordinate 718,671,457 of NC_042615.1, read as the reverse complement.
AAAAAATTGTGCTACTGAGTATTTAATCATACAAAAGCACTTCTGAGAACAGAGTGGTTAACACTTCAGCAGTACTCTATTCCACTTTCTCTGCCAAGCATATCTAGCTGTCCATAGTTTCTTAAAGTGACTCTTAGGTTACATATTTTATATATTAAAACTGCAGTATAGAGGAAGCTACATTACCTAAACAAAGGTTTCAGTATATTATGACAAGCTTTACAACATGAGATTTAAAGGAATGTTTAGGGCATCTTATTAGCTACTGACAAGTTTGTGACATTGTAAGCTGTGAAATCTGAGGTAGCATTCCAAGTGTAGCGTACAATTTTTTTTTTTTTACTGGCTTAGGCATATTAACCTTTTTTCCAGTATCAAGTCTGCTCTAATAGTTAAAATTACTCCTTTAGAAAACCATTAGACTAGGACAGTAATGACATTTCCCCCAACTGCAGCTTCACAGTAAGTTCTAGTGTAACAAGAGTAGATTCCAGCCTTCATTCTCTTGGTGAATGAGCAGCCTAGATCTCTTTTCTGGCTTAGAATTGAAATGGGATGCCGCTAAACAGGCATCAATATTAACCTCATGCTTAAGAGCATTGGTGGACAGCACAGATCCTGTTCATTATCCAAATCCAACTTAAGTGTCACAATGCGTGTTAAATACACATGAAACAGAGTTGAGGTTCTTGTTTTAAAAAAAAAAAAAAAAACGAACAAAGATGCACAATGCTTTCTGCTATCCTGCATGTTTACATTTATATTACAGCTACCAAAGATCCTGCAAGTCTGTTTTGTTTGACAGACTTCCCAGCCAGCACTTTCCTTTTCAGTTTGGTGAACAGGCTTTACTACTGCAGGTCCCAATAGATTTATGGGATGATTCTTCCAGATCTGTAGCTACATCTTTTTGGCCATAAGGAAAGCACCCACGTGCATTCTCACCCTAGAATACATGGTTACTTCAAATAGCATAGCCAAAGCAAGGGTGCTTTACTTATGCCTTTCACTAGATGTCACTGAACTGTCTTGGGTAAATCTGGACTTACCTCCATCTGAGTACTAAAAACTTCTTCTCACTTGTTTAGAGCATTCAGTGGTAATCTAATTTATGAATTTCCATATCAAGTATTTTGATCATTTTTCCAGTGAATAGTTTTCCAAAGTGATGAATGGCACCATGAGTTCATGCAAACAAAAAAAAAATACATCCACCCTAAATCTAAGAAATGCTATTAAATGTAATAGGATCATAAAAAGGCTAAGCTGGACTATTTTCAAAGCTCATTGATTGGATGGAAAAATTGTATAACATTTCTCACCAAGAATTTGGTTGGATATATTTGTTTTGATTTTGTATTTTTTACACTTGGGCTTCTATTTTTTTTGGTATCATGAAGTCATGTACATGAGCAAAGTTATTTCATGTGCTCATAACAGGCAAATGTGCCCACATGAAAGTTGGACCCACTGATTAAATGCCCATATGGGGAACCAATGCAGATTTCAAGTTATTTTACAATGCTAAACTGATTTACTCTGACATTCATACTGCAAAGACCAACAATACAGGTCACTACTTCTGTAGAAGTAATTGATTTCAGGTTCAAAATTGTTTGGAGTTGGTTAAGAGACCTGTGTGTACATTTAAGCAGAAGCTCCACATCCTAACCCTACTTTGGATCCAATCAGAATGGAATATTCAATAACTTCTCCCATCCAGTTCTATATGCACCTTTTCATTCAGATTCCGTTACTTTTAAAATAGCTGGCATTAGCTAGAAAATGTGGTCAAGTCTGGAAAGAAAAGATGACCATGGTCCAAGGTGAATTTATCTTCTTTATTGTCAAGTGTATATTTAAAATATTTAGATCAAAAAAAAATTATAGGTAATAAATACTTCACTTCGGGCTGCAATAAATAAGTTCACTAGAATGCACTTGTCCAGCCCCAAACGTGGCTATTTCCTCGATTTACAATACATAGTCCATGGAAAAAGAGGAAACAAATTATGGCCATAGTTCAATTAAGCAGCCAAAAGCTGCAGCAGTCTATTTTCCAGAAGCTTAACTTCTTCCCCATAAGCAACATCCTTTCCTCCAGGAATGTATTCACAGTTAAAGTTATCCATCAAAATGCTAATGAAGTCACCCCCACTTCAACATATCCATCTTAAAGTTGTTTTTTTCTTTGTAAAGAATTCATTTCCCCTTTCAAAGTAATTTTACACCATTCCATGCCACTTAGTCCACCAAAACAAGATTCATGGAATCTCAAGTCTGGTCCCAGCCCAGCAAACCATACAAGGAATCATTTTCGTACCACCACCCAGTCTTCAACATTCAAAGACTTCCACTGCATTCTCTGTAGTTTAGTAACAAAAGTCCCATTTGGTTTAAGATTAGGTCCCTCATTTTAATTACACCTCTGTAGCAACATGTTCAATGCATATTCCATTCTGTTCCTCAGGTCCATTGAGCACCCTGACATGAGAAGAGTTGTCAGACGGAATGTTGTAGATATTCTATCTTCATTGATGTAGGTCAACAGATATTCTTCACTTTGATTACAAATGATGATTTTTGTGTGATCATGATAAAAGTTCACCTGCAAACAAAAAAAAAAAGTTTCCGTTACCAATGTTATCTTAAGAGCAAAAACTGAAACCTCATACAATTTTGTCCCAGTAATTCCAACTTTATACTTCCACCTCAACTGGAACCCAGTGCCTTCACTAGCAACCAATCAAGGATTTCTTTGTTACTGTTCCTAGTCTGCTCATTGAGCAACAGTTCTAAGAACAGAAGCCATGCACCAGGGATCCTTCTGAAAGGCTGCATCATGGGCTCTCAAATCAGCTACCATTTGCTCCCCCCCCCCCCTTCCATGGGAGGCTATGAATACTACCTCTGCAGCATCCCCATCCAGCCTGAAGTGCAGAAGGCCCAATCTGGGAATCTAACTAGTGATATGGTAAGTGCACAGCACTGACAAACCCACATGCAATGTCACCTACAAGATCTACATGTATTTATATTTGCTATAAGTTCTATAATCAGTGATTTGTTGCAGAAATCTATAGCTAAGATACTTTAAACCAAATTGTATTTTTTTGGTGTAGCTTTCTTCCACATGCTTTTAATACAGTGTCATTGCATGCATTTAAGACCAACATAAGAGGAGTCTAGATTTGTGGCTCAAGATGTATTTACCTGAAATGTGCCATCATTAAAAAGCATCATTAATGCTTTGTCAGATTTTAACCATTGAAGAAGGTACAACCTAGGCCTACGGACATCCACCACACTGGGCAAGTCTCCTCCCTTAAATAAGAAAAAAAAATACAATGGAAAAGTTACAGAAAACAGGCAATTTACTTTTATCCATTCCTAATGCAGAGTACAAAAGACAAAACAAAACTGATGCTGGGACTTCAGTGGGATGATTCAGACAGTTACCTAGAGTGAAAGGAATTATACTACTGTTTACCGAGGGGAACAGGGGTCAGCTGCTTTTGTGCAACTGAGACCTGTGAACAGGCCCAGCTATAGGAAATTATTCAGTGCTACTTTTGACACTGGCTTGTCCAAGACCTTTGGAACTGCAGCCTTCTATTGTCCTGACTGGCCCTTGCACAGACAGCTGTGATTAAGAATAGCAATAAGAACATGCCATACTGGGTCAGACGAAGGGCCCATCAAGCCCAGCATCCTGTTTCCAACAGTGGTCAATCCAGGCCACAAGTACCTGACAAGTGCCCAAAAACTAAGTCTCTCCTATGCTACTGATGCTAGTAATAGCAGTGGCTATTTTCTAAATCAACTTGATTAATAGCAGGTAATGGACTTCTCCAAGAACTTATCCAAATCTTTTTCAAACCCAGCTACACTAACTGCAATAACCACATCCCCTGGCAACAAATTCCAGAGTTTATTTGTGCATTGAGTGAAAAAAAACTCTCCAAATAGTTTTAAATGTGCCACATGCCAACTTCATAGAGTGTTCCCTAGTCTTCCTATTATCCAAAAGAGTAACTAACCAATTCACATTTACCCATTCTAGACCAGATCCTTTATAAATATAATCGACCAGTTTTTCTTTTAAAGTTTCCACTGATTCTACCTAGATGAAGGCAGACAAACTGAGGCAGAGAAAGCAAATCAGCTCCATATAAAAAAAAAGGGAGCCTTCTTCCTCAGGTTTTGTCTCCAGATAAGAGACAGAAATAAGCCATGGTCTGTCTATACTGCTGTGAACACAATGGTATCAACAGACAGGTGAGTGAAAGGACATATGTAGTACATAAAAATACAGTCCTGCTTGCTACAAAATGCAAGTATAAATGTCACACATGACCAAGTCTTCATTGACTAGATCAATATCACTCAAGTTAACTTGTCTAGAAGAGAACATCTGATCAACTTAAAAAGATGCCTTGACCAAGGGTCTCTAATTTTTCACGTTTCTATGGCAAACTGTGCCTAAATACTATCCCACTAAGATAGCTAGCACCTTCTTAGTCAATAAGTTCAACAAGTCTAATCAAAATCCATTAATGTCAATTGTACAGAATACTTACATCCATGAGGTTCTCTTCCATATAGTGAGAAAAGTACTTCAGAACAGTAACTTGATTGATGAACTGCTCAGGTGCATCTGTAGCTGGAAAAACTGAACATTGTCCAAGCTCAGCATAGTAGTGGACTGTTCTATAGAATAAAAATGTAACTATTAAGAACATTTTCATAAAAAATGAACATTAAGATAAGCCACATCATTGCTTACTAGTACTTACTTTTTGTCGGGTAGCAGGCTCATGTGAGATCCATTGTTGAACAAGACGCCCACGGTATGATCAGAAAGCTGGTATCCAAAGCCATATTTGTTGGAATAGTCTACCCATTTTGTAACCCACTGGAAAGAAATGCTCAGCTGTTCTTTAGGAATAGCATCTGCTTCAGGCATATTTTCTAGACATCCTCTCAGCACCCTTGCAACTGTATCTGCAACACTTCCCATAGTGCTGTCCTCTAGACCTGAAAAACAGAAGCAATTTTATGCCTAAATTTTGGGCAATACCATCCAACACAGTGAAAGCAAGGGGTGTTTGCTGGTTTAAGCAAGCAACACTAAACATTTACAGACAATCTTATGTCATGACTGAATGAGATGCATAGATACCCATTTTTAAAATAGGAATAAGAATAGGAGACCAGAAGTTAAGACAAGAGACATTCATAATTAAGCCGTCTGTTGGTATACAGATGTAGCAAACATTGAATAGGTTAAATGAAAAATTGAACTTTGAAAGAGTCATTATGAATTATTTAAAGATAATAAAAATTTAAAGGTAGCATATCAGCTGAGCAGATAATTGCCATTACTTCACCACAAGCAACTTCTCTTGGGATGCTATGAGCTTCTATAAGATGTATTTTAGTATGAAATATAAAATGATTTAAGATTTGTTTAAAAAAAAAAGCTCCTCCAAACTAGTTTATATGCTTTGAACAGTCTGGGAGTAGACAATATGCACCTTTCATTGAGAACAGCTCTTGCCTGTTTGTCACCTTTACATGCATGATTCATACCTGCATTAATCCTGATTAAGTAGACTCAAATAGTTAATAGGAGTTGAAGAATACCAGAAGAGGGAGATAATGCTTAAAACATTTTTTCTAAATGCTAAAGTACTTTGCCAGTCTTGCTCTTTCTAAAGTGGATAGTTAAATGGGCTCCATTATATGGAATGGAGGAGAAGCACGGTGGCTCAGGGCAGCAGCAGACCAAGAACGAAGGAAAGCCACGTTTCAAATCCTGCCGACAGTGACCTGAGCAAGTCTCTTCATCCTCCATTGCCTCAGGTACAAACACTAAGCCCCTCAGACTGGGCAATACCTACTGTAACTTGCCTTGAGAGCTACCAAAGGAAAGGTGTGAGCTAAATTAAATCTTACATTCACTGCTACTGCTGCAGCTTCCCAGCGTTCCTCTGACTATCATTCGGATAGCATCTCCAATTTGCTGTTTGCTTTCTGTCAACATTCCAGGTTTTTCAACTTGAATGCTTGGTAGCTTGCATCCTCCTTTAATCTGAAAAACAAAAAGTAATTATCTATTACTTTACCATATTATATTAGAGCATTCATAAGCTAGGCTTAATTATGCTGAGATTGAACTGGTAGTATGTTGTGCAAGGTTCTGTTCATGAGCTTTGTGGTTCCCATTAAGATATCCAGCAATTCTCTTCGACCTACCTCATCTGTTCTGTGTTTATGGGGCTGCTGTGTTATTGATGTTTTTCTCAAGTCCAGCATGAGCTTGTAGATTTCTTGTTCTCGTTTTACCAGTTTATCTGCAGTCAAGAAACAGATTCTCATTAAACTAATAATCAGTTTTAGAAAGATAATTGAGAATCCAGTTAGCCAAATAGTCTACTGCCTTTTAAAAAGAAAGCCAGTGATCTGTGAAAGCTTACCACTATGCTTTAGATTAATGATAGCGTTATACTGATCTGAATGCTCATTTCTAGTAGATGTGGCGAGCAACACTCCAATTGACACGTTTTAGTTTGAAAACTAGGCAATACATACAGACCATACACCCACTAAACAAAATGATATACCATAATAAACTTGGTATACTTACTTTGATGATAGTCACAGTATCTTGTTTTTTCCTTTTTACCACCAAACAGAGCAGCTGCCGCCTTTTTGAAAAAACTCTTTGCTGGGCTAGATAAATGGAAGTCTGGTGCAGTGTGACAGCAACTAGAGGAAAGGTGTTCTGGTGTAAAGCCCTGTAATAGGAACACAAAGCCATTTCATTTTTTTTTTTTTTTTTTTTAAATACTGCTGCATCTTCAAAGTTGTTTCTGAACAAGGATCTCAGAGCAATCGAAAAATAAAAGTGAATACTAACCTGTGTGAAAAATTCATGTTGAATTAGTTCATCTAAGCTGGGCCGTTCTTCTGGATTTTTGGCCAGCATGGTTGCTATTAAGTGTTTCGCAGGTGCCATTAATGAGGACGGCAGAGTGTATCTCGCTTCTCTTATGCATCTGTAGGTTTCCTTAAGGTTTGTAGTTTCAAATGGTGGTCTTCCTAACAGCATGGTATACCTGTCGATCAAAAAAGATAGGTTAGTCTGTACTAACAGCACTCAAATGCCTCCATTTTTAATTCATAGAAGTTGCAGCCTTTCAAGACAGAATGCAACTGTCAGACCAAAAATTGAAGGTAAGGAGGTGGTCATGATATTTGTTCCAATATCAAAACTGCCATGGACTTTATAAGCTCCTGATTTTCATATGCCAATTTTTCCTAGTGTTCAATAATTAGAGGAGATTTGTTGCAGTGTTGGGTTTAATTATATTTACAGATATATTAGCTCACAGGGCCTCAAGTCCTGTTAAGAAAAAAAATCCATGGAGTTCCAAAAGCCAATAGGCCACAGCACCTATGCAATCTTTCCTCGGCCCAAGGGAAAAAAAACCAAAAAACTACATCAATTACCCAAAAGTATTTAGGTTCCCTAGAGCAGCTCCCCATTTACCCTAGATAGATTGAACCACACATTTTAAGTAACCGATTACTAAAGAATAGGGAACTTAAACGTTCACTGTCTCCTAGGTTGCTATGTTCTCAAATCAGATTCTGCATTATCAGGACAAATATACTTTGGTGCAGTGAACAGTAAACAATAAAAAGCTTGGAAGGAACTAACTTACATTACACAGCCTAAGGCCCAAATATCAGATTCACAGCCATGTCCTTGTTTGTTCAGGACCTCTGGGGAGAGGTAATTTGGCGTGCCACAGATCGTTCTGCAAAACATTATACTGGAGATGAATAAACTTGAAATATAACAGTATCTGCAAAATACTATTCCAGAAATTCTATAATCTGGCCCCCAAACAAGAGAGTACCAAAATAGCAGTATTGCTGCAATTATCTCAGACTTGCAAATGCATTATCCCTTGCACATCTCCATGTCTCTTTATTCTAAACAAGTCTACCTTACAAAACAAAACAAAAGAACCCCCCCCCCCCCCCAAGTCTATGGTGTTGGGGCAGGGAGGCAGGTACACTTTCACTTTCAGCAAGCGAGAAAGTATTAGAGATGCACATTAAACTGAATTGTTTTAAAACCCACATTTTTCTGTTTCATATCAATCATGGAAGGTAGATTCTACAAATATAGCTATTAGAGTCAGTCACTGTTTTCCAGTTAGTACTGTACAGACAGCATCTGATGTTACTGTAGCAGCACACAGAGCTCCCCAGACTGCCACACACAAATGCAGCAGCATTTGACACCAAGATCCCAGCACTGCAGTAAGATACTACACAGTAGTAAACCAGGACTGATTTAAAGTTGATGCTATTTTTATGATCATAAGTATCATAGAGATAATAATAACCTGCAGTCAATATGACAACTTCTATTAAATGGATAGTTAGTGGGGGAAAAAAAAAAAAAAAAAAAAGTTACCTCCTCCTCTGTTCCAGTGGTTCCAACCTTGCAGCTAAACCAAAGTCACCTACTTTCAGCTCCATAGACTCATTAATGAAGAAATTACCTAGGGAAAAGAAAAATAGTGTTAATCCCTAAAATTACAGGATTTCAAACACTACCATTTTGAACTCTCATTCCAAAGGACACAAGAAAGTGAAAGTAAAAAAAAAAAAATTTTAAAAAAAGGTTCAGAGGAAGTCTGGACTACTCCCATCAATTAAGCTGTCAGGGGCTGGATATCAGAGTGCCACAGAGAAACCACAGAAGCGGAAGCCAATGCTTTGTGATCAGCCATAAAGAGCACTTACCGAGCTTAAGGTCTCTGTGCAAGATTTCTTGCTCATGAAGATATTTTAGTCCTGACACTATCTGCCTGAGGTAGTATCGCACTTCTGGTTCTGTCAAAACCTTCCTTGCTTTCAATATATGAGCCATAGACTAAAAAAAAAAATTGAGAAAAATAAAATGCAGCAATCAACCAAAGGAATTCAACAGCATTTTAGCTACACATGAACAGCAACAAAAAGATCAGAAAAACATTCAAAGGAATAAATCAAAGCTGAATTACTAATAGCTAGTGCTTACCCTTCTACTGCAGTACTCTAGAAGAATATAGATGTTCTCTTTGTCCTCAAAGTAGTTATAGAATTGTACAATATGTTTATGATTTAGGATTCTGTGCAGCTCGATTTCTTTGTCAATCTATTAAGAAAGAATGCATTTTTTACCTTTCAAGTCAGATTAAGCAAACAAAAATCCTAACAAGGAAGATAATGCATTTAGCCTTAAAATGAAACTAGAAAGTGTCATTCATCCACCATTGTAGTACAAGAAAGCCAATAAAGACACACCTTTTCTCTTTGATGAGGTTTGGCGACTCTACTGTGAGGAATAATTTTCACAGCATATACTTTGTTGGTTGTCAAGTCTGTCAGTTCATAGCATTTTGCAAATCCACCCTACAAAAAGGGTCAACACAAGTTAGAGGAAAGAAGTAGCTAGAATGAAAAAGCAATTATGCTTTTCTTTTACCCATCCTTTTATTAGTAATTTTATTTTATATTGAATGTTATTGTATTTTAAACCACCACAATTTATTGTTTATGATTTTATGACTATGATGTGAGCTGTTGTGATGTTTCTTGCAAACGATTGTATACAAAATTTTTAAATAAAATAAATACACAAGAAAAAGACTTAAGTTTATTCCACATTACCTCAATGTTCTAAATTTAGCATTTCATTGTACCAGTCCACACTTTCGCTATTAAGCTATAAACGATAAAGGACTGTCACTACAATTCGTGTAAATCAAGTCTAAAAGGCTCACAATGCCACCATTCAGGCTAATTCCACAAGCAGTACTACAAAAAAAAATTAAAAGCTCTGTTGCCTTTATATATAGTATGGCATATGATATGCACTTTTTATTTTGGCCACGCCTCCTCTACATTTTCTTTTCTATAGTCATCCTTTAGTGGTTTACATTAATTACACTCTACAGGTCAGATGAGGATCAGCAAAGCAGAGCCTCGATTTCCAGAAGCTCTCTTAAATCCTGTGAGCACCATCTGCTCAAGTATGAAGCACAAATCACAGTTCCAAAAGGAAGCGTAAAGCTCAGACTGTGCTACCGGCTGAATTACTCTCCCCCCACTTAAAAAAAAAAAAAAAAAAAAAAGCGTTGTCCTTCTAATTTGAGACAGTAGTTGTACCAGGGCGAACCCACCCTCGTTCCTCCAGCAGCCGCAGCACAACTCCCGCATTTACCTTTCCGAGCACCTTTCCGCGACAGTAGCGCCTGCCCGTGATGGGGTCGGTGATAATCCGCGAGACCTCAGGCGCTACCGGCTGGACCTGCTCCTCAGCCACCCCGACTACGGGCTTTTTCCGGTTAGAATCACAGACTTTACCGAGGGCCTGCTCGCACATTTTACCAGGGCCGACAGCAGGCTGATACGCTATAGTCCGCAATAATTCCATCGCACAGATATCCACAGAGGCTGCTCCAGCTTTGGCTCGTTCCCGTTTAACTACGCTGCTTACTAACCGGCTAAGCGGCTGCGGGCACCCACATATATAGAGCAGCACGCAATAAAGCTATGCCCCGCCCCTGTCGCGTCACAAGGCCCGCCCTCTGTCTGGCAGTTCCACGGGCTGTGCTTACGTCTTCTTCCCTTTGTCTCCTCCTGCTATGGAAAGAGACCGCGGCCGTCCAGCATTCCCGGGCGCGCGGGAGAGGCGGGATTAGTCGCCGGGGTGGGGCGGCAGAAACGCACTGACTTTTAAGTCTCAGAACAAGCCCAGGCAGAATTCGTCTTTGTTCAGCTAATGCGTATGGTTCGAATCCTATTGGGGTTTTTTTTTCCATGTTAGCAAAATACATTTTTTTTTCTCATTTTCCACTGGAGCAACATTAACAACAAAGCAACGAAAGACAGTCCTATTAAATAAATGACCAGAGAATACGATATCTATCCAGGGCCTCCATTAGGAAAACTAGGTGGTTGCATAGAGCACCAAAAGGTTGGGGGCCACAAAATTTCTCTAGTACAAGGCCAAAAGGGTTGGGTCAGATCTAATACTTAAGAAGTTGGATTGTACTATATAGCTACTGCTACCGGGAGGAGGGAGTAGTGTGCTGGAGCTGCAGCCAGTAGGTAAACTGGGCGATGTTGCTGACTAAAGGTTCACCTAGTGCATCAAAGATTCTTGCACTGGCCCTGTATGTGTCTTGTAGGACTCCTTAGTAATAAGAAAACAGCTAAACATCAGAATTTCTAGTGAAATTGTTTTGGGGACAGGGGAAATATTGGCCCCTGGCCTCCACCCTCATCTTGGCTGAGCTGACTAGGAACCTTCTTGCACCTGCTGTTTTTCTTTCTGGTTGTATAGTGCACACTGGATCCCAGCTGAGGCTGATGGCCACAATGGACTGTGAAGAAAGGAGGGATTACCCTCACTCATTCTATATAGAATCTACTATTCTGGGTATCTTTTTTCACCAAAACTCCTAGGAAATGTTCATAATGATATGATGCCACTTTCTTGTCCAGGTGCTCACCAGTGCTTATGGGTGGGGTAGGACCAGTTGTTTTTTATATTGTAATCATGACCAGTGCAAGGATATTAGGCACCATCAATCTTGCACCCTCTCTTTTGCAAGATGCATATACCTATCACAAAAGTTTAATTTTATTAGGACCATCACAAGCATTCAGGCCTGCGATCCGCACTCTGGCTTTTCTGCTGAACTTCAGCGCTACACCGAAACAGTAGATTTTCATTTACGAATAGGCACAATATGGGAAACATTATTGGCACTAAGTAATACACAAAAATCATTCTAAATACACAGAAATATAAGCTTGTGTGGATTTGTCTTTTTCTCTTTCCTCACTCTTTAAAATGTTTCCAAACTAGTACTACTAATAACCAATACACTCTATAGTGCATGGACTGAAATCATAACCAAAATTCAATGTTGAAAAAAAAATTTTGCTTTCTAACAAGCATCAGGCAACTATGAGCTCTCTTGTTTTTCATTGATGCCAATGGTATGGAGTCAGGTTTAGAAAGGAGGTTATGAGCGACATCTGGTGGCATTAACAACAAAGACAAAAGCATGAACATAGCCTACATTGACAACTTGTGATTTTATTTTTCAGTTGTTTTTACTGCTGCTGTTACACAATCACTGCGTGCAGAAAATGTTAGAAGCAATGGAGCTTTGGTGAACAAATACTTCTTTCAGATATGCTTATCTAGTCACTTATCTCCATTATTCATCCTAATCATGTCCATGCACAGTAAAACTAGCTGAAAATTTTTAATAAACACATATCATTTGACCAATAGGTTGTTTCCTCATGGAACATATATATATATATATATACATATATATATATATATTTTTTTTTTTAATGATTTGGGTGGCTTAGAAAGGTTTCTAAGTGGTGCATAATTATAGCTATCTCAAGTCATAAGGTATGTCACAGTAATAAGCTCAGTGCTGCCAAGTCTGTTGTTAGGCGTCCTTTACAGGAAGTGCTGGAGAACACCTTATGTTAACACCTTATGTTCACACCTAATTTTGTGGGTGGCCTTCCAAATTTAACTTTCAATTGTCAGGAAAAGTCCATGTGTAAATTCCATAGCTCCAGAAAAATGGGGACATATGTCAACTATCGAATGCAATAAAATGGTACCTATTCCCATCTCTGAGTCCATAACACCACACATTTTCCCTATGCCGCAGAACTTCTACATGTAAATTAAGCAGCACTGGAAAGTTAAAAAAGGTTGAAAAAGCATCCACACATCCACACTCTCCATTTCTGAAACACAGACTGCTTTCTTGTCATATACATAAACACTTTCTTTTTCTAACACATAAATACACATATATCTTCCATTTAACACATAAATAACAGCATCTTTATCACCAACACACATGCAAATTCAAGCTCTCAAATAAATGAAATGCAAATCATCAGTTTGACACACAAATACAGTCTCCCTCTTCCGTAAAAGAACCAACCACAACTCTTTGTCCCTCTGTGACTCTAATGCACACACAATCAACCTCATTTTCTCTCACAAAGAGAAAGAAACTAAGGCCTGGATTTACTAAACTGCAATTTTTTATTGCAGGAAGGATCCAATATCATGGGCAGGGGGGACAGTCTCGCAATATTTTTCCCCTCCCCAATAAATCATTATGGCAATATCACTGCAGTGCATACTATAGTTTCAAGGAAAAAGTTGTGAGACAAAAGCAAGCGGCTGGGGCATACTAAATGTGTGATAGCGGCCTCCAACAGATAGGACCCGTGGCCTGATATGACCCTCCCCCTCAAAAAAAAAAGCCACTTGGAGGGGGGGTCTTACTGCCCACCCCAGAACCACCACTCGACAGCCCCCCCAAAAGTTTGAAAATAAAACAGCATCGTGTGATGCGCTGCTACCTGCCTCAAACACCTCCACATGATCTCAACTATGCCCTATTCCAAACACCCCTCTTTATCTAAATCCTTTCCCTACCCCCCCCCCCCATATCTGGTCCCCCTTTCCAATAATAGTTAACCCAAGTAAGGACCCCAACCCCCAAAAATCAACTTGGTAGCCTTAGTGGCCCCCATCCTGGACCCCCCTGACACCACCTGTAGCCCTGGTGTCATTTTATAAGATGACGCCCACTGGTCTTTGCCCTTACCAAGTGGTAGAGGCAAAGATCACTACATTTTGGAAAATAATGCCAACCAAGGCTAGGGGGGGTGCCCCGGGGCTCTCCATTGACACCAGTGAGCTTTCTAAAGGTAGGAGGGTCAAGAGACCGCATGGGGATCACTAAGGCCACCAGAGGAATTTTGGAGGATTGGGGGGTCCCTACTTGGGTTAACTATTATTGGAAAAGGGGGGGGCCAGGGGTGGGGGTAAAAGGGCTGTGTTTTAGACCGGTGGTAGTTGAAATCATGAGGAAGGGTTTGGGGCAGGGGGTGGGTATTTATAAAGTTGTTTGTGGGGCCCACCTTGAGTGGCAGCCACAAAGTGGGCAGGGAGTCTAGTAAGACCCCTGGTGAATTTTTAAACTTTTTTTTTGGAGGAGGGATTATGTTGGGCCATAACAGGGGGTGGACTTAATTAAAAGAAAAAAATGAGCTTATCGTGAGTATTGAGCTATATTGAGTGATAAACACTGTTTAACATGGATTATAGCCCTTTCCTAGCACCCAGACAGACGGATTCAGGACCAGTGGGTTATGCACCTCTACCAGCAGAAGGAGATGGAGCAAACTGCCGTCACAATATATATACTCCTGCAGTGACATCAGTTTACCAGTATTCTCCTTCTCCAGCAGATGGTGCACGTGGATTTCCCTACTGGGGATTGCTTCAAATTTTAGAGGAGAAATAATAGGAGATTTAATTGACCCTGTTCTCCTGTGGTGATACCAAATAGTCCCTCCCCCAGTTGAAAATTCATGAGGTGATTTCTGTGGTCCCTCAGATGAGTGCATTGGTCCGGTACAGTGGCGTAGTCACGGGTGGGCCTGGGTGGGCAGGTGCCCACCCAACTTAGACCCAGGCCCACCCAACTAGTACCGGAACTGCAAGGCTGTCGCGGGATCCCATCCCCGCGACAGCGAACAAGAGAACCCACGCCTCGCGCGCCATCACGGCACACATGGGGAAGCGCTGCTGCGGCCGTATGGCCAACCGGTCTTCCTGTTCGGGGGGGGGGGGGAGTGGAAGCGCCGCGCGCAGCTTCCGCTTCCTCCCCCCAATGCAGGAAGATCAGCTGCCTCTCCTGCTGCCACCCGTTCTCCTGCTATCTTCGGGTCAAACGGCCCGCCGAACTTCCTGTTTGGGGGAGCGGAAGCGCTGCGCACAGCTTCCGCTTTCTCCCCCAAAGCAGGAAGATCAGCTGCCTCTCCTGCTGCCACCGGCCTCCTGCTATCTTCTTCCGGCGTCGGGCCGTATGGTCCGCCGATCTTCCTGCTTGGGGGGGGGGAAGGAGGAAGCGGACGTTGTGCGCTGCGCTTCCGCTCCCCCCCCCCCCCCGACAGGAAGTTCGGCGGGCAGTACGGCCCGACGCCCGAAGATAGCAGGAGTCCGGTGGCAGCAGGAGAGGCAGCTGATCTTCCTGCTCTGGGGGAGAAAGCGGAAGCTGTGCACGTGCTTGAATGTGTATGTGTGGATGAGAATGGGAGTGTGTGTGGGTGAAAACTGGAGCCTGGGTGTGTATGTGAGTGAGAATGGAAGCTTGAATATGTGGGTGAATGGGAGCTCGAATGTGTGTATGTGTGGTTGAGAATGGGAGCCTGGGTTTGTGGGTGGGTGAGAATGGGAGCTTGAATGTGTGTATATATAGGTGAGAATGAGAGCCTGGGTTTGTGTGGGTGGGTGAGAATGGAAGCTTGAATATGTGGATAAGAATGGGTGCTTGAATGTGTGTATGTGTGGGTGAGAATAGGACCTTAAATGTGTATATGTATGGATGAGAATGGGAGCTTGAATATGTGTGGGTGAGACTGGGAGCATGGGTTTGTGGGTGAGAATGGGAGTCTGGGTTTATGTGTGTGGGTGAGAATGGGTGCCTGGATGTGCGTCTGTGTGTGCATAAGAATATAAGCCTGGGGAGGGGTGAGAAAGTGAGAACTTGAATGTGAGCTTGTGGGGGGGTGGGGGGGGGAGAGCATATGAGAGTGACAGCTTGAGTGTGTGAGAGGGAGTCTGTGAGAGAAAGCGTGTATGTGTGTGTGTGTGTGTGGAAGGGAAGAAGACAGTAATAGAAGAAAGACACTGAAAAGGAATTAGGAAATGAGCTATAAGGGAAAAAATGGGAAAAAGAGACCAGGACCAACTGATTAGAAAAATACAAAGATCAGACAACAAAGGTAAAAATATATATCTATATTTTGAGATGTTAGCAATTTAAATATAAGCAACACAACCGCTCTCTCAAAATTTATGGACAGGTAGGAGCCGTGTATAAAATCGTAATAATAAGAAGGCTAAAGTACCACAAATCACCGTGAATTATGTTTGTATCATTAAGTAAACCTCATACTTAGGCGTAGATGTGAATGCTATGCTGCATAATTTGGCATTATTTATCAGTAAAAAAACAACTAGTAGACCTGCATGCCTACAGCCCACCCATGTTAACCTTGTGCCCACCCAAAAAATCAATTCTGGCTACACCACTGGTCCGGTAGCTGGTTTTCTCATCTGTCATGGACTTAGCTGATTTAAAACAGCTAAAAGGCAATGGGTGCAGGAAGCCGAATGTGGCAATGATGGTATATACCCTTTTCACCCGCAGCCGGAGACAGTCTCTGTACTCAGCCGGGAAAGGCTGAACTCAGGAAAGTTAAAAAAAAAAAAAGGGTAGAAAGACAGACAGAGGAGAAGGGTTGTTTGTAGGCCTTCCCCTTCCTCCAGGCACCATGCTCAGCGCGCCATATTGATATTTGTTCTCGTTTCCGTGGGAGGTTCAGGGACTTGGGCAGCCTGGCGGGTTGAGCAGCCTGGGTGGGCTAGGCTTTTTTTCTGTGTGCCGCGTGGTAGGTGCGACAGCCTAGTCACGCATTTTTTATGCACGTTACGCTGCCCTCTTCAGGACTGTCTGTGTGTGCAAGTGCATCTGGCTGTGCGTCCGGGTTGTGCGCCCAGTTTCTTTTGGGCACACTGCTTGTGCGCACTATATGGAACCCATTGGTTGTGTGCTTAAGTTTGGCACGGCAGAAGTGCACCTAGTTTTGCGATGCCTAGCCTTGGGCCCCTTAAATTTTGTACGCCTAAATTTTGCAGCATGAATTCAGCTGGACGCACACCTTCAGTTACTTGTTAAGCGTACTGAAGGGCTAATGGCGCCTGTAGCTAAGAAACCTAAGCGCCTTTCCCCCTGTGCTGGCTGTCATATTCGGGCATCTCAGCCTGGCGTGCCCTCTAATTTGTGCCAGTGCTGCTTAGAGGCTCAGGGAGAATTATCTTCCTCTGATTTTATTAAGCCTGGCTCTTCCCAACCTGATGATGGCCTGGGTAAGGACGGGTCAGGAGGGACCCCTGCCCTTGGAATTCCCTTAACTGGTTCATCAGCGGGGGACAGTAGCTCCATGGGTGCAGCACAGGTGCCTTCTGGTTTTGGCATGGATCCTTCTGCCTTTTCTTGGGTAGAATTTTTTCAAGGACTGCAATCCTTTCTTCAGGCTCAGTCCTCAGCCCTATCTAATCCTGTCAGGTCAGAATCGCAGGCGATGGCCTCACACTCGTCTGGTACTACTGTTAAGTGCTGAAGTACATCTAAATAAGCAACAGAATCTCCTAATAGGAGTGCGGGTGGCAGTGATGAGGCCGATCAGGACTCTCTGGAGGATGGGGAAAATCCTCTGGGACTGGAACCGTATAGGACTATGTTGCAGTTCTTTGATGAGCTATTGGCTCTGATTTCCCAGACATTGAAGATGCTGGGAGTACCTGGGGCAGAGTCCAAGTCTGAGCCAAAGAAAAAAAAAACATTTTAGTTTCTTTGCGTAAAGCTGCTTGTTTTTCCGTTATGGAGGCCATTCAAGAATTAATTGATCTTGAGTGGGATGCCCCGGAAGCAAATTTTAAAGAGGGGGGGGGGGGGTCGGACCTTGGAAGGCCTGTACCCCCTGGATCCAGTGGTGAGAGAGCATCTGCATTTTGAGAAAGTGGATGCGCTTGTCTGTGCTGTCTCTAAGTGGACGACTATCCCTGTGGAGGAAGGAGCATCCTTGAAGGATGTGTACAATAGCAGGACTGAGGTCATCCTTAAGCAAACATCTGAAGCAGTGGCAGTGACATTGCAGATAGCTTCTTGTTGTCCCCTGGTGGCTCGCTTTACTTCTCTCTCAGGAGATCGATGACTCTGGAGTGAATTCCAGGGCAGTTATAGAGCTAGCCGTCGCCTTTTTAGTAGATGCGGGCTGTGATTTGGTCCTCACCTCAGCCAGAGGGGTGGCTTTGATAATAGTGGCCAGGCATCAGTTATGGCTGAGAAATTGGTTGGCTGATGCAACCTCCATGTCTAATCTTATGAAATTGCCCTTTAAAGGCTCGCTTTGGTTTGGGAGCGAGTTGGAGAAAATGGCCAGTAAGTGAGGCAAAGCCCCGGTTCCTTGTTGCCAGAGGATAAGAAGCAGATGCCACACCCCTTTGGCATGAGGGGTCGTACCGGGGTTTCCCAGTGTTTTAGACCCTACAGAGGAGCAACCTTTCAGAGTACTTGGTAGGTCTCTGTTCTTTCATCCCAGACAGGCCAGGCGGGGTGCGGGCTCAGGTAGTGGAACCTCCTGAGTCTCCCAATGGTTGCCAATCTACCTCCAGGAACAGGAGATAGGGGGGTGCCTCTCTCATCCCACTGACCTGATTTGATTTCGACCCACCTCTTTTATCAGAGGTGGGTCGAAATCACATCAGGTCAGTGGGACCTGGAGGTGATACGAGAGGGATATGGAGTTTCGCAGTGTTCCTTGGGACATGTTCATAGTCTCTCCCTGCAGAGGCAGTGGAGTGTGTATATTGTCAAGGCTCTTCAGTCTGAGGGCTGTGGTCCCAGTGCCCATGTCTCAAGAAAATACGGGTCAATATTCCATTTATTTCATTGTGCCTAAGAAGGAAGACTCCTTTTGTCCCATCCTGGAAATCAAAGGGGTCAACTGTCATTTGTGGGTGACTCATTCTCGCATGGAAACATTGTATTTGGTGATAATGGCGGGGCCATCAGGGGAATTTCTTTTTTTTTAAATTTTCTTTTTATTGAATTTTCAATAATTATAACATCAAAACAATGTTCTCAGAAAAATACAGAGAAAACAAAGGACTATTAACAATAACATTAATTCATGCTAAAGAAAAATTATACATCTCTGAATATCATAAGATGGGAGGGAGTCAAAATTATAAAGCAGCAGATATTTTTAAGGAAATACCAATATTAATTACAGATACGCATAATCCCCACTGTCATCTCTTTGGTAGCCTATTCCCCCCCCCCCCCATGGAGAAAATATTAGGAG
Source organism: Rhinatrema bivittatum (assembly GCF_901001135.1). Taxonomy (NCBI): domain Eukaryota; kingdom Metazoa; phylum Chordata; class Amphibia; order Gymnophiona; family Rhinatrematidae; genus Rhinatrema; species Rhinatrema bivittatum. The sequence continues at coordinate 718,652,392 of NC_042615.1, read as the reverse complement.
TGTGAGTTTAGATACTCTCAGAGATATGATGGTTCCACAAAGATATATTTAGCATTTTAAAAGACAACAATGCATTTACAAGGAAAACGTAAATTAAATTTTGCTCCTCTAGCTACCACCTCATTTCTCATACTCAGAAATTTCTTTCTTCTCTCCTGGGTTATTTTTACAATATCTGGGAAGACTCGCACTACCTGACCATGAAATTGTTGAGATGAATTTTGAAAGAAAAGTCTAAGTACTGAGTCTCTTTCAGATATGAAAGTAAAAGCTACCAGCAGAGTTGCCCTGGGTTCAATAGGCATTTCCAATGATTTTTCCAAAATCTCAGTTAAGTTTAAAGGTGAAACCACATCATTTCCCTGTAGATCATTTTCCTTATGATCCTTTGATGATTTCACCTATTCTCAAAAACCTCCATGATTTCACCTATTCTCAAAAACCTCCATTGGCTTCCGATCCACTATAGAATCATGTACAAAACCATTAACATCATATACAAAACTATCAACCAACACACGCAACTTGACCTACAAATACCACTTAAAAAATTCACCTCCGCCAGGCCTATCAGGGAACACTACAAAGAGTCACTCCAAATTCCAAAGGCCAAAACCTACCAACATAAATCCTTGAGTCTCAGAGCCTTCTCATCAGCAGGTCCAGCTCTCTGGAACTCGATCCCACCTGATTTGAGACAAGAGCCATGCTCTTTAACATTTAGGAAAAGACTAAAAACTTGGCTTTTCAAAAAAGCATTTCCAAGCCTTGAATAAAACCTCCTCTCACTAGCACTAACTCGTATGCAATAATGGAATGTAAACACGAATCAACCAACCTCAAACCCTCTCTCACTAATTCCTGCTGAATATTTATCATACTATTACCATTCACAACTGTCATATTTATTCATTTGATTACCTATGTACCGTTTCATAGTCTTATTTTTTCACTTGCTATTCTAATGTATCAATAGGCTGAAATGTAAATATTGTGCTGTTCAATTTCTCCCCTTCCATCCCAAGTTTATTTTCCTTGTTTTTTGTAACTTTCCCTCTCCCTTTTTCTGATTCACTGTATTTAAAGTTCAAGGTTCTTATTGAAAATATTGTTTTTTACGTTACGTTATGCTTTACACTCCTTGTTATTTGTAAACCGGGTTGATGTGATGCCTATCATGAAACTCGGTATAACAAAAACAATAAATAAAATAAATAAATAAATGATGGTATATAGTAAATCTTTTATATAGCGGGAATAGCAGACTCTGGAAATCTCAAGACATTTATCAAATAGCTTTTACACAGTTCTTTAGCTGGTATCATTTGGGACTTAGGAAAATTCAAGAACCTTAAATTAGGTCTCCTCATCGCATTTCCCAATACCTCCATTTTATTTGTATGTAATGATTCAGACTTAATTAAATTAGCCTGAACTTCTTTAACTGCCTTTATTTCATTCTCCAATTCTTCCATAGATGTTGTTTTATTTTATTTACATTCTCTTTCACCATCATTGTTAAAGAGTTAATAGATTTATCCATAGTTAGCAACAGTTTCCATATCTCTTCCAAAGTTATTTTTGCTGGTATATCCATCTTATAAATCTCACTAGTACCCAAAACGTCTGCTCCTACCTCCAGGAGATCTCTCCCACCAGCGTCTGGATTCCTTCCCCTTTGATCCTTGTCTCTACGGCCCACGGAGCCCTGCATCAGGCTCTCCGAATCGCTCAGCGTTTCGCTGCCAATTCTTTGGGCAACCAAGATCAGTGGAGTGGCTGGTATAGCTGTTCTTCGCAGAAATTCCTTCGTTCTTTTGGGAGGTCCATACTGTGGGCTAGGAGTTCTAGGCGCTTCTGGGCTGTTTCCTCAGCCAAGGCGGTCGGCTTTGCGGGCTACAACAGCTCCCTGGATTAAGGAAGTAGTCACAGCTGTGTATGTAGACGCTGAAAAGCATTGCCTACTCAGATTAGGGCTCATTCCACTATGGCTCAGGCAGTTAGGAAGTTAGATTGTTGACTCCCGTCGACCTTTACCGAGCTGCAACGTGGTCCTCCTTACACACCTTTCAGGTATTATCATCTGGATGTGCAGGCCTGGGAGGATGCAGCCTTTGCATATGGGTTTGACTGGACCGTGGGCAGCCTCCCACCCTATTCAGGGGTAACTTGTGTACATCCCACTGGTTCTGAATCCATGTCTGGCTGCTAGGAAAAGAAAAATTACTACTTACCTGATAATTTCCTTTTCCTTAGATCAGACGGATGGATTCAGCTTCCCGCCCTTGGTTGCCGAATGAGTGTGTTAAGGTCCTCCTGAGTGGCTACGTGTTCCAGGGGTTACTGGTGTTAGGCCAGTCCCTAGACTGGTTTTAATGTATTCTTTGTCTGAGCTCAATGTTTCCTGTTGGCTGAGTACTCAAATTGGTTATCTGTTAATCAAGTTTTTGCTAGTCTGTCTACAGTTGACTTTTGAAGACACTACAGAAGTAAGTTTGCTCCGTCTTCATCTGCTGGTAGAGGTGCATAACCCATTGGTCCTGAATTCATCTGTCTGTTCTAAGGAAAAGGAAATTATTAGATAACAAAAGTCATTTTCTTAAATCTAGTTTTCTTTTCCAGGTTCTGCACAAATTATCTGCTTTTATACTCTCAGGTAAATAGTTCTGCAGGTTTATCATTCAAATGGATTTTTGTCAATTTGGTATATTGTCGAGAAATTGAGTGTAGTTTCTGGCCAGAAAATGTTAATTTATGTAGCATATCAGACTTCTCTCACTGCTCTTCTTTCTTCCAGTGCCAAGAAGTCCTTTCTGGTCCATTCGTGATAGTCCCCAGCAACTTGTCTCCCCCACCTGCTCTTCTACAGTTTGCATAAACAAAACACAAACAGCCCCTCCTCCCCATCTCTCTCAGCAGGGGTTGGAAGTTAGATTCTGTTCCCTTCAGTACACACAATCAACCCTGGCCGTTTCTCAGTCTTGCAAAGAAAATCAGGACTGGCCTTTGAAGCGTGCAACCTGTGCAGTTGAACAGGGTACGAGGTAGCAGTGGGCACCCTGCAGCCTACTTGCAGTACAGAGTTAAGGGTTGAAACAAAAGGCATCAGGATATGACGTTTCGCCTAAAACAAGTTCCCCCCTCTAAAAGATGGCTCATCACTCTTCTGGTGCCCAGTACCTTTATTTCTCACCTCCTGGGTTCCCCAGCCGAAGTGCCTCCATTGTGTTCCTCTTCTCGTTGGCTCTGGCCTCTCCCACCTAGTTCACAGATCAGACTGTTTGAAGCCTGAGGTGCTCCATAGCTCTACAGAGAAGCCTGGAATTCAAACCATTGATTTCTGGTTTGAACTGCATGGGAGAGGCCAACATCGGAAGAAAAGGCATGCATTAGAAATGCTAGGACAGGCTGAAGAGAAGAGGATCCCTGGACATGAAAAATAGAGGCACCGCAGCAGCAGAAGGATGATTAAAACCCTAGACTGAAGAAGGATGGGGAGGAAGGAATGCAGCAATTGGTAGAGGGAAGCAGGAACACAGCAAATGGTGGGGATGAGATTGGGGACTCCGTAAATGGTTTGGGGGGGGGGGATTGCTGGGTCACAGCACTTGATAAGGGTGGGTGATCACTCAGCAGTTGGTGGGGGATAGTGAGTGGGGGGGGGGCATAAGAAGGGGATGTTACTGGCAGGAAGGGAATGGAGAGAGAGGGGAAGATGCCGGTTAGGGATGGGGGGGGGGGGGTGCTTTGTTGAAGCTAATGTCATAGGAGGAAGCCACTATAATTCAAATTTGTTTTACACAGGATGCTGGTTAACATAGAGCTGGCCCTGCATACAAACCAGTTTCTCAAAACAAAAACTGACACTCATGGATCCACAGCAAATGTCCGAGCAGACTCTCTCTCTCTCTGCTCCCTTTTTCTGTTTTGTTTTAGCACTCTCTCTTGCAAGGCCATCAACAGCTTGAGCCTCTCCATCTCTATCAGTTTTCTGCTCCTCTCCCTCAAGAGCTCTTTTCTTAAGGCTTTTTTCCTTATGCACATGGACCCTTTTTTTCTTTGCACAAGATATTTCAACTAAAATTGCCCCCTCAGCAACACCCAGGGGAAATCAACTATGCTTGCAGCCAATTTTCTGCTAGACCCCTTTAACAGAAGCACCACTCTCTATATGTCAGCCGCATCCTCCATCCTCCCTTTTTCAGTAAATAGACTCTGTGCTGCAGTGGGCTCCTAAGGAATAGAGTCTGGCTCTGCTGCTATCAGTGCATGTACAGGAATAAAACATTTTTCTTATTTACACTATGCAAAATGCCAATAAAGGAGGGGGTGGGGAGGAATTGTCTAAAACCTACATCAAAAATTCACAATCACAAAACAGAATATGGAAAAATAACCATTAAATAAAAGCTTTTATTGCCAAAGCAACTACAATTAACACAAGCACATGATCTATAAAACCTTATATTCCTACTGTGTACTCATCTATATTAGCTTAAACAAACTGGATTACAAAATGATATTCCTTTATCTTCTAACTGGATTATGTTGGCTGACAATCATATTTCTTGGAAAAAAAAAACATTTTTAATAGAACATCACAATTTAAAATAAAAAAAAATAAAAGTCTTCTAAAGAAAAAGTACTTCAAAATACTGGAGGGAGTGAATAAATAAGGTGAATTAAAGCTGTGCTGATGCAATGCTTAAGGAGAAATTACTACTTACCTGATAATTTCCTTTTCTTTAGTACAGACAGGTGAATCCAGAACCAGTGGGTTATGCAACTCTACCAGCAGATGGAGACTGAGAAAAGCTGACATCATGGTATATATACCCCTGCAGTGACCTCAGCCAACTGTGGACAAACTAACAAAACTTGATTATTAACAGATAACCGCTGCAGCGCTCAGCCAACAGGAAAACACTGAGCTCAGACAAAGAATGTAACAGCACTAGTCTAGGAACGGGATTAACACTTACCAGTACTCCCTGGAACACACAGCCATGCAGGAGGACCATAGCACAACCATTCGGCAGCAAAGGGCGGGAAGGTGGATTCACCTGTCTGTATTAAAGAAAAGGAAATGATCAGGTACGTAGTAAATTCTCCTTTCTTAGCATTCAGACAGGTGAATCCAGAATCAGGGGGATGCACCAAAGATACTCCCGAACAGGGGGGGAGGCTGCTCGCGGTCCAATAAAACCACACGTGTGAAGGCTCCTAACTTATTAGCCAGCTAGAAATTAGCCGGTTGAAGGCTGAAAATAGCCCAGTATGAGGATGAGATCCCCTTGGCTGTCGTCCGGACTAAGGAACGAGAGAGCTGACTCCATGTCTGCTGCTGGAGCGTTGTTCCTGACCTGTGACAAACAGGAACTTGTCACCACTGTGCAGCAGGTTGCGATCCGCAAAGATAGAGCTGCCACCTCAAAAGTCTGTTTCAGAATGGCGTCTAGTCGCTGGTCATGAGGCTCCTTGAGGGCCGCCCCCCCTTCAACTGGAATGGTAGTGCGCTTGACCACAGCGCTAATCAAGGCGTCCACCTGAGGGCATGCCAGCAGCTCCTGGATAGCCGGTGCCAGGGGGTACATGCCCATCAGGGCCCGACCCCCTTTGAATGAGGCCGCTGGTGCCGCCCATTCTAAATCTATCAGTTGTTGTGCTGCTTGCAGGAATGGAAAATGGCGTGCTGTAGGACGAAGACCTTCCAGCAGGGGGTTCTGCACTGAGGGTACCGAAGCACTGGGACCCGTAATATCCAACTCCGCCAGGCACTGAGACACCAGGTCTGAGAGATCCTCTTTAGGAAAGAACCGCCTCATGGTTCTATATGGCTCAATCCCTGAGGGAAGCTCCCCCTCGTCCGGGAGTTCGGATTCGTCCGGTGAAATATCCGGATCCGACTGGTCCGGACTGTCCGGAGGCGGAAGGTCCGGTACCCGATGGCGTGAAGGTCCCAGAACAGGATCCGCTGGAGCCGTAACCGCAGCGGCAGCCGCAGTCGCCGCCACAGCCGGAGCAGCAGAAACAGCCAGAACAGTGGGAACAGCAGGGCCTGGACCGGAAGCCGTTTGCATCTGTACAAAAGCATGAATCCCGTTAAAGAGATCCACCCAGGAAATGGAGGCGGTCTCTAATTGCCGAGGTACAAGATCCCCCGGGATTCCAGGTTGGTCGAGACGGCCCGCTAAATCCGGGGTAACCCCTGGGGAACTGTCAGCGAATCGTGGCTGAGACTGGTCCTGACCTGAGGCTCCCACGGCCTCCTCACATTGGGCACATAGAGAATCCGGCTCTTCGCTGTGTGTGGCTCTAAGCTGGCATGCAGAGCATAGGCCGAGGGTTTTAATGCCTGAGGCAAGGGGTGCCCCTGCCGAAGCCGCTGAGGCGTTCTGTTCCATTGAAAAATATACACTGAATAATAAGCGGCAGCAATAAACGCTTAATGAAACAGGCGCTCAATAATAAGCGATAGCAATATACGCTGTAATACATAGGCGCTCAATAATATGCGGCAGCAATATACGCTGTAATACAACAGGCGCTCAATAAGATGCGGCAGCAATATACGCTTAATACAACAGGCGCTTAATAATATGCGGCAGTAATATATGCTCAATGATATACAATATGCTCTCAGCAATAGGCGGCTAGCAATATACACTCATCGATATGCAATATGGTGTCAGCAATATGCGGCTTAGCAATATACGCCCAATAATATGCAATGTGCTCTCCGCACTATGCGGCTTAGCAATATACGCCCAATGATATGCAATGTGCTCTCCGCACTATGCGGCTGAACAATATACGCTCAATGGCATACAATATGCTCTCAGCAATATGCGGCTTAGCAATATACGCTCAATGGCATACAATATGCTCTCAGCAATATGCGGCTTAGCAATATATGCTCAATGCTATGCAATATGCTCTCAGCAATATGCGGCTTAGTCATAGACCTGCGCCTATCATGGGCGCTCAATACCTGAAGAAGGCCAACAAAATGGCGCCTGTCCACGGCGTGCCGCCCACAGGCCACGCCGCCGACTCTCGTTCCTCGGAGACCAAAGAGTAAGAGATGTACGCCTTACCTGATCCTCGGCGCTTCCCGGCTGGAACCCGGGCGGTCTCCGGCTGTGGGGGGAGAGGGCAAGTACCTTCACCGCCGCGCTTTGAGGAAATGCACCCGCTGCCTCGTCCACGCCGGGACCGAGGCGCCTCGTATGCCTCACCCGAACCTTGCCCGGGGGCTATGTCCCTGCCGCGATTCGGCCACCGGACCGAGGACTTAAACCTTCGGGGGATCACGGAAATTACCCCGGGAAACTCAACTGGGGGAGGGACCTTAGGGTATCACCGCAGGAGTGCGGGGCTCGATGCTGTAGAAATTGTAGAAAGAAAGTAGAAAGTAGATTTGGAACACACACTCAGCGAGCGTGCAGGCTCTCCAAACTGCTTTGGAGACGGAAATTACTAAGTTGCTACGCTTCCTGTGGGGGTATATATACACCCGTGCTGACGTCAGATCCGTCTCCAACTGCTAGCATGAGCATACTATACTCATTCGTTCTGAGTCCATCTGGCTACACGCCAGGAAAAAACTATTTGCATGCACTAAAACGAAAGGATACAAAATGAACCAAACCTCCTTCCCCCCAAACCAAAATATTTTTAGCTGCACTCCTTTAATATAAAATGTCTGTGTGTGCATTTTGGAGCTTCTATTTGTATAGGGATATGTTTTCCTCCCTGGCCTAACCATACCCCCAGAACGTGTCTATAAAGACTATGCTATGGAAGTCTGCTAGGCAGAGGAGGTCTGTTTTCAGACAAGCCAATTTCCTTGGGTAAATGGCTTTGAAAATTTGCTTTAGAATGGTTACCTGCAAGAGAGGGCTACCTTAGCAGCAGAACAGAAATTGTTGTTAAGTGTAAAACTATTGCACAATGCAGGCAGTTTGTATCTGCATACTTTGCACCTGCATGGGAGCAGATCAAAGTAATTCACAGTAATCTAAAAATGCAAACGCTGTGTACTTTCCCTCTCCCAACCTAACTCTACCCACATGTTATGTTTTACAGTGAGCATGTTTTTACCTACACACCGTGAAGGGGGAGGAAATGGACCACATTTTTACCAAGGCGTTCACGTGCATAAAATCTTTTGAATATTGCCCCGTAGTTAACTGTTCGTGTGTTGATGTGGGCAATTTAATGCACATGCATTTCCACAGGTAGCAATCAATAAAAGGCCACATGGATATGTTGCATGGAATTAATCAGACTAGCTATTCAGATGCAGGCAGCTTGCAGCCCCACAGTAAGAGTAGTGTAAGGGAGGATATGAGACCCATGGAGAAGGAGGAGAGGGGCCTAGAGCCTGAAGATTGCAGAAAGGCAACAGAAAGTGGGGTCAGTGCATTTTCTGCACCTGCACCATATGACTGGGCCTTCTGGAGGAGGAAGGGATGAGATGGCTGAGCTTAATGGCCAACTTTATCTGAGGATATTAAAGGTGAAATCGATCCTCTGACAGGCAGGCCTCATGCCATACCAGGCCTTTTCAAACTACTGAGCTCATTACATTTTCTTGCTTTTCTGAAACCACCGTAGCTGTAGTTGGTAGAATGAAGCAGTACATCTTCTGCAGATATTTCAGCCAAATACTAAAAGTCATAAAAAGACAAGTTAAGAATTACAAAAAAATTCTTATCTAGAGGCAGCATTGGTTGAATCTCAAAATCAATTTCTATGCCGTCACTGTGCTACAGGAAGTGATGGGAGCAATTCAGACTGCTGACTGCCGTCACAGTAATGCTCCAGCTCTTGTTGTTTGATGCCTTGGATTTCTTAATGGGATTTCTTCTCGTAGTTCTCTATCACCTTTTCAACAGGAAACACATTCTCATCAAATATAGAATGAACGGCACAAATCCACTAACCTTGTGTGATATGGATCCCGTTCTCCGGGACCACATCTGACTGGGTCAGCTGCTGAGGATCACTCCCTCCCCATACTCGTTCCTTTCCCTGTTCCTTCTCTGTCCTAGGGCCCTCTCCCTTTCTCTTTGGTCTGGCTACTCCCTGCATCTCTCTTCTCACTTCCATCTCCTTTCCCTAATAATCTCTGCCTGCACCTGCACACTCATCCCTGTCTCCATGCTGCCACCTTTCCCCTGCTCTCTTCATCCCTGACTCCTCCTGCTCCTCCTCCACGCTCCCTGTCCTATCCTCTCACCCCACACATCCTCCTCTCAAGCCCACTTGCTCCCATGCCACTCATCATCCTCTTTCCCAGCATGCTCAGCTGCTCCTCCCTGAAACAAAGATGACACAGGGATTCACAATCAGTATTTATATCGGAACAATTCTTCCTCTCCAACAAAATCCTACCTCCATACCTAGTCCAGTGTAGCACTTACCTCACAGCACTGACAAGAGACGTGACACAAGGGAGGCACTCATTTTTCAGGAAAGGGCAGAGGAAAGTATACATGAATATGTTAAGAAAAAAAGTTAATGCATCTTGTTAAGCCATTAATGCATCCACGGTAAGATGTTAATGCATATTTCTAGTCTTCCACCTTATACATGTAATTATTTGTTACATTTTGTATTAATGCAGCTGTTAACACAAGCATTAACACTGATGAGTTTATGTGCATCAAATCCCAATTTTAAAATCTATTAGAAATTAGAGCATAGATAGTGCCTTAAAGTAATCTTTTACTTTGGAAGTTTATTATTGTTCTACAATGCCGATGATGAATTACTCCTATTGATGTAGCTGTCCTCAGCAGTCCTACCCATTATTATTCCTGTCCTTGTTTCGATAATCAGAAGCTAAAATTCAGTTTGCTGCACTGCTCTGCCACCATGTGGACAGCAGCACAGAGTGCTATAAGAAGGGAAACCTTTTACATTCCTATTGAAATATGCACAATACAGAATTCTGTTGAATTTAGAAATGATGCCCCAGGATGGCAAGGATTCAAAATTACTATTCACAAAAGTATTAAACACATGGATCATGAAACTATCCTTTTTTTTCTTGTGTTTTTCCTAGGATATGCCTGCACACTTAACTAATAATGAGTCATGTTACTGCCTTCATTGTTACATTGTGTCATTTTAAACTATTGGGAGTGGATTATATTTTCAACACCAAATTCAAATGTCAGTGCCAATTAAAAAGAAAAAACCCACAAAATCAGATTTATAGGGTTTTTTCTTTTTTGTTTTTGTATTCTTTCATGGCAAACCCGAAACTCCAGAAAAAAGGGAGATCATCGCTAATATACCAGTCTATCATGGCATCATGGCACAAGCACTTTACCGTAGTCAAATGAATTTAGGGAAATATGAACATTTTAGTGGAGACGGGCTGACAATTTGAAAATAATCTCCTACCTTGAGTAGGGAGAAATACAGATAAAAAATTATTAGCTGGCAAATGTGGGATTTAGAACAAAAAAAAACTTTTTAAAGGATTTTTTTCAGCACTCAGAGGAGAGGATCACCTTGCTGGTGGCAAAAAGGAATCAGTAAGTTTTTGCTTGGGAAATTTTCTTTTTTAAAAGTATTGGGGTGAAGTTAACTATTTGGGAATATTATTTAGTGTGTTTGTATTTTAAATAGTCAGTAAGGCAGCGAATGAACAGAAGTTAGACTGTATTTTAGAATAGTAAGGCAGCTGATAAGCAGTAGTTAATGTGTTTATTTTTAATAGTCTGTAAGGCAGCTAATAAGCAGAAGTTAGAGTATTTGTATATTAAAAAAAAAAAAAAAAGTAACCAGAAGCTAGAAATAAGCTAGGAGCAGTGTATACCTAAGTAAAAAGGTTGAAATGTTCAGTTCAGTTACTCACCTTATAAAGGTGTTAAGGTAGTGTGATTTGGTTCAGGGACATAGTAGCCAAGTCCCAACTTCAGACTGGCAGCCCTGGTACTGCCTTGGAGGAAAAAGGTCTCATGATCGGAGAGCATCAACCTGGTGCAGCAGGAAAGAATCCTGTAGCAAGAACCTGCTCTCCAGATGATGCATTGCCTTTTCGCACCGAGGATGTGTCTCCAAGGCCTACTGCCCAGGAGGGAAGGGTTAGGTTGGCCATCATAGTTGGTAATTCGATTATTAGGAATGTAGACAGCTGGGTGGATCGCCGTGCGGATCGCCTGGTAACATGCCTACGTGGTACGAAGGTGGTGGACGTCATGCGTCATCTAGATAGGATTTTAGACAGTGCTGGGGAGGAGCCGGCTGTCGTGGTACATGTAGGCACAAACGACATAGGAAAATGTGGGAGGGAGGTTCTGGAAGCCAAATTTAGGCTCTTAGGTAGAAAGCTTAAATCCGGAATCTCCACGGTAGCATTCTCTGAAATGCTCCCTGTTCCATGCGCAGGTCCCCAGAGGTAGGCAGAGCTCCGGAGTCTCAATGCATGGATGAGACGATGGTGCAAGGAAGAGGGATTCCATTTTGTAAGGAACTGAGGAACCTTTTGGGAAGGGGGAGTCTCTTCTGAAGGGATGGGCTCCACCTTAACCAGGGTGGAACTAGACTGCTGGCACTAACCTTTAAAAGATACCTAACTGGCACTAACCTTTAAAGATACCTCCCTCTGAACCATGCGCTCAGCAGCACATGGTTCAGAGGGAGGTATCTTCCAATCTTAAGAAAAGTAGTCCAAGTGCCTGTAACTAAAAACTCACCTGAGCTAAAATAGTCTAACTTATCCCTATCAATTAAAAAGCAGAATGAAAATACAAACAAAAAACAAACTTTGAAATATTTGTATGCTAATGCCAGAAGTCTAAGAAGTAAGATGGGAGAATTTGAATGTATAGCAGTGAACGATGACAGATTTAATTGGCATCTCAGAGACATGGTGGAAGGAGGACAGTGCTATACCGGGGTACAAATTATATCGCAATGACAGAGAGGAGCACCCAGGAGGCGGTGTAGTGTTTTATGTCCGGGATGGCATAGAGTCCAACAGGATAAACATCCTACATGAGACTAAATGCACAATCAAATCTTTATGGGTAGAAATCCCTTGTGTGTTGGGGAAGACTATAGTGATAGGAGTATACCACCGTCCACTTGGTCAAGATGGTGAGACACACAGTGAAATGCTAAGAGAAATTAGGGAAGCTAACCAAATTGGTAGTGCAGTAATAATGGGAGATTTCAATTACCCCGATATTGACTGGGTAAATGTATCATCGGGACATGCTAAACAGAAAGTTCCTGGATGGAATAAATTACAGTTTTATGGAGCAATTGGTTCAGGAACCGACGAGAAAGGGAGCAATTTTAGATCTAATTCTCAGTGGAGCACAGGATTTGGTGAGAGAGGTAATGGTGGTGGGGCCGCTTGGCAATAGTGATCATAATATAATCACATTTGAATTAATGACTGGAAGGGGGACAATAATCAAATCCATGGCTCTCGTGCTAAACTTTCAAAAGGGAAACTTCGATAAAATGAGAAAAAAGTTAGAAAAAACTAAAAGGAGCAGCTACAAAGGTTAAATGTGTGCAAGAGGCATGGTCATTTTAAAAATTACCATCCTAGAAGCACAGTCCAGATGTATTCCATACATTAAGACAGGCAAACCGATTACCGGATGGTTAAAAGGGGAGATGAAAGAAGCTTTTTTAGCCAAAAGATCGTCAGTCAAAAATTGGAAGAAGGATCCAACAGAAGAAAATAGGATAATGCATAAGCATTGGCAAGTTACATGTAAAACAGGCTAAGAAAGAATTTGAAAAGAAGTTGGCCGTAGAGGCAAAAACTCACAGTAAAAACCTTTTAAAATATATCCGAAGCAGAAAGCCTGTGACTGGGTCAGTTGGACCGTTAGATGATTGAAGGGTTAAAGGGTCACTTAGAGAAGATAAGGCCATCGCGGAAAGAGTAAATGATTTCTTTGCTTCGGTTTTTACTGAAGAGGATGTTGGGAAGATACCCATACTGGAGAAGGATTTCATGGGTAATGATTCAGATGGACTGAACCAAATCATGGTGAAACCTAGAAGATGTGGTAGGCATGATTGACAAACTGAAGAATAGTAACTCACCTGGACTGGATGGAATACAGCCCCAGGGTTCTGAAGGAACTAAAAAAAAATGAAATTTCAGACCTATTAGTAAAAATTTGTAACCTATCATTAAAATCATCCATTGTACCTGAAGACTGGAGGGTGGGCTAATGTAACCCCAATATTTAAAAAGGGCTCCAGGGGCGATCTGGGAAACTAAAGACCAGTTAGCCTGACTTCAGTGCCAGGAAAAATATTGGAAATTGTGCTACATATCAAAATCACAGAACATATAGAAAGACATGGTTTAATGGAACAAAGTCAGCATGACTTTACCCAAGGCAAGACTTGCCTCACAAATCTGCTTCAGTTTTTTGAAGGAGTTAATAAACATGTAGATAAAAGTGAATTGGTAGATGTAGTGTATCTGGATTTTCAGAAGGCGTTTGTCAAAGTTCCTCATGAGAGGCTTCTAGAAATGTAAAAAGTCATGGGATAGGTGGCGATGTCCTTTCATGGATTACAAACTGGCTAAAAGACAGGAAACAGAGAGTAGGATTAAATGGACAATTTTCTCAGTGGAAGGGAGTGGGCAGTGGAGTGCCTCAGGGATCTGTATTGGGACCCGTACTTTTCAATATATTTATAAACGATCTGGAAAGAAATACGAGTGAGGTAATCAAATTTGCAGAAGATACAAAATTGTTCAAAGTAGTTAAATCACAAGCAGATTGTGATAAATTGCAGGAAGACCTTGTGAGACTGGAAAATTCGGCATCAAAAGGGCAAATGAAATTTAATGTGGATAAGTGCAAGATGATGCATATAGGGAAAAATAACCCATGATATAGATATACAATGTTAGGTTCCATATTAGGAGCTACCACCCAAGAAAGAGATCTAGGCGTCATAGTGGATAACACATTGAAATCATGAGTTCAGTGTGCTGCGGCAGTCAAAAAAGCAAACAGAATGTTGGGAATTTATTAGAAAGGGAATGGTGAATAAAACACAAAATGTCATAATGCCTCTGTATCGCTCCATGGTGAGACTGCACCTTGAATACTGTGTACAATTCTGGTTGCCGCATCTCAAAAAAGATATAATTGCGATGGAGAAGGTACAGAGAAGGGCTACCAAAATGATAAGGGGAATGGAACAGCTCCCCTATGAGGAAAGACTAAAGAGGTTAGGACATTTCAGCTTGGAGAAGAGACGGCTGAGGGGGGATATGATAGAGGTGTTTAAAATCATGAGAGGTCTAGAACGAGTAGATGTGAATCGGTTATTTACTTTTTCGGATAATAGAAAGACTAGGGGGCACTCCATGAAGTTAGCATGTGGCACATTTAAAACTAATCGGAAAAAGTTCTTTTTTACTCAACACACAATTAAACTCTGGAATTTGTTGCCAGAGGATGTGGTTAGTGCAGTTAGTATAGCTGTGTTTAAAAAAGGATTGGATAAGTTCTTGGAGGAGAAGTCCATTACCTGCTATTAATTAAGTTGACTTAGAAAATAGCCACTGCTATTACTAGCAACAGTAACATGGAATAGACTTAGTTTTTGGGTACTTGCCAGGTTCTTATGGCCTGGATTGGCTACTGTTGGAAACAGGATGCTGGGCTTGATGGACCCTTGGTCTGACCCAGTATGGCATGTTCTTATGTTCCTACGGATGGGATTCACTCTCAGTACCCAACTACTCTGCCTCCAACTTCTATTTGGACTCTTTGCTGTTAACGAGGTACCCGCTCCTCGGGGACCTCTCTGCTTCTTTTAGGTCACTACCAGGAACCGGTACTCGCTCCTTGAGGGCCCATGTTCCCTGACTCGCTGCCTGTGTCCATCTCCTCCTCTACTTGAAAGAATTCGCTACAGACACCATCTGTGAGTACAACTCCCATCTACTCCTCAGAGCTGTTTCCCTGGAACCAGGTACTCGCTCCTCGAGGGCCTGCCTCCATTCCAGCACCAGTGCCATCTTCCATGTGAGTACTTGCCAACGAGTCTCTGTGCCCAGGGATCTGGTACTCGCTCCTCGAGGGCAAGCTCTCCCTATCTCGGGGCTTCTCCATACTGGGGCTCTATGAATATCTCAGTGTACTCATTTTCTCAGTTCTTCCTACAGCACTGCTACCGGAGAAGCCGCTGTTCCAGCACCCTGAGGAATACTAGCCCAGCTGGGTTCCATCTTCTACTCACTACCGCCACCTCTGGTGGCTTCATAAACTGTCTAATAAAAGATATAATCTGTCCCCTCACGGGACTTCCCCCCGTGGGCATGGTCAGCTGCCACAGTGTCCAAGGGTCCACCCAAACCCTACAAAATATAACAATATCACGTTGGATTAAGGAAGTCATTGCTTCGGCATACATTGCCCGAGGTCGTCAAGTTCCTTTGGGTCTCAGAGCTCATTCCACCAGAGCCCAGGCTACGTCCTGGGCAGAGTGTCAATTACTGTCACCTCAGGAGATCTGTAGGGCGGCTGTGTGGTCCTCTTTACACACTTTCACTAAGCATTACCGACGACGTTAAGGCTTCTGATGAATCGTCCTTTGGTGAGAGTGTTCTGCGTGCGGGTCTTTCGGATTCCCGCCCAGTGTAGGGTGGCTTGGGTACATCCCACTTTTCTGGACTGATCTGGGTATGTTCAGGAAATGAAAATTGTTTCTTGCCTGCTAATTTTTGTTCCTGTAATACCACAGATCAGTCCAGAGGCCCACCCCTTTCTTCAGAACTGAAAGGCTGTCTTGGTCAGAGCCTGCTTAAGTTTTTTATTGTTGAAGCTCCTTTTTTGCAGACATGATTCATGGAGCAGTTTTTAGCAGTTGTTCGGTCTGGTTTTTGCCAGCGGCGAAGTGGTAGTCCGGAAATTTGGTTGGGTGCTACCCTTCGTTATTTAGTTCTGTTAGCATGGGCTTGGGTACAGGTCAATACTGAGTGACTGCAGGTGGCACGCTCATTATGTAGCACTGCCCAAAGTTCTAATTGTTCTCTGACTCCACCTGCTGGTAGGGATACACAATCCACTTTTCTGTACTGATCTGTGGTATTAGAGGATGAAAATTAGCAGGTAAGAACCAATTTTCATTTTTAATTTGTTTACTTTTGTTATACATCACTTTGGAAAGACATTGTAAGTTTTGGAAGGTGATTCATAAATCTTATAAATAAATACATGTTTTTGTAATTTTTAAGATAACTGAATTATGAATGGATATGAAAAATGAGCAAATGGATAGAGCCAGGGTTGAAGCCTTGATAATTGACCCTTCTGCACACAATTTTCAAAGAAGCTAATTCAAAATCTTTTGTGTCAAAATGGAAATAGAAATCAGTGTGTGAGGGTAGATAAGGCCTGTCTAGTCTGCTCAATTTTCTTCTTACAATGCCATAAACTCTTATTGACCTCTGGCTTTTCCATCATTTTTTTGCGGTTGAGGATCCTTTCTGTTTATTCCATTTGCTTCCACCACTGGGAGCTGGTCTATGCATCTGCTCTCTGTTTCTGTTTCTTTTCTGTTTGCATTAATATTTCACCTTTATATTCCTTACAAATTGCATTTAAGTACATTTCATAGAATTCTTAAAATACAGAAATAGTACAATTATTAAAACACAATTCATAACAAGATCATAAGACAGAAATATAATTCATAAAACAATTTATAAGATACAAATTCATTATCTAATTACAAAATAATTGTAACCCCTCCTTAAAGAACAAGTTGAGTGCGGAGAGGGACCTAAAGTTATGTGTAAGTTCTTTGGGGCAGGGACCCTGGCTAGCTTTTACTTCTCCTCCCATCCCAAGGCTTAGGTCCTTCGGACTAGGGGTGGAAAGGAGTCCTCTCCGGTCCCAGTACGGAGTGACTAGAAAGCATTGCTGGAGTTTCCTCTTTCTGGTGTGCGCTGTGGGTTGTGTGCCAAACAAACCACACTTGGACCACTTAGGCAGTGTCCAAAATAATTCCTTATTGATACAATTTCATTGAATGATACAATTAAATATACTAAATCGTACACCAAAGTCTCTGCAATTTCTCTCTTAATTACAGATCTTTTCTCCTTTTTCTGTGCACTAGCCTTTATTAGACCAGGAATCCATCCACACTTCTGGATCTGATGGTATAGAGGTTCCCATGGGTTAGGGCCTTTTTGGAAGTGGGGATAAAACTGCTCCTGGATGACACAAAATTCTATCTTGGCACAGAGAGCTAATGCAGATGCCAGATAGGTGTCCTCCCTGCTCACAGTTAGTAGATTAATCTTCTAGTGAAATCCTTGTGGACTGCAGTTCTTGCCAGTCCACTTGATGGGCAGGAAGAATGGCAGAAAACACTTCCTCCCAGGTGTGGGAAAACAAATCTTTCCCAACTTAAATAACTGCAGGAATCTGCTGCAATGTGTCACCACCTTTGTCGGGCAGATCTTTTCTAAACACTGGGCATCTCCAGCCCAGGGTTCCCCATTCCCTGGGCTTCTGAAAGGCCCAGGCCTTCAGCATGGCTCCTCTAAATGAATGTTCAAAATCCCCAAATTAGTCCCAGAGCAGTCACTCTGCACCTTGTGTGGAGAATACAGTAGTGGAACTCCTTTGACTAATCCTGGAGGGGTCTCGAAGGGTTTCTGAGGCTTCAGATAGGCCCAAAATCCAACTTAGGAAAATTCAACCTCTCACTCTCAACTTAGACTGCCCCCAGAACCTATTGTAGAGCTCTGCTATAAAACCTCAGGACCAACGGTATCCATTTCAGCTCCGTCAATGGGTGGGTTGTCTGCGAATGGGTACTTCCCTAATTATTTCCCTAACTGTACTAGATTGTTGCAAGACCTATTAGTAACCCAAAATGTAGTCTGGGTTACATAACAATAACAAGCTCATAATGCCCTGCTGAACTCAGCCCCTACTCTCACTATGGAATGAGCCAGCAGAGTCAACTAATGTAATTTTCTTCCTGAAGACACTGGTGAATGCAGAGCAGCAACCACTAGAGGTCATTTGTGTTTCACAAATCAACTTCTATTTCTGAACTACAGAATTCATCCTGAATTCTTTATACCCAACTGGCAAACATGGATATGATGAGTCATTCTATGAAACATGGACAGACATGCTGAAAACAAAGATAATTAGAGATTTTGAATTGCTAAATATAGCTGATTTTTATTTTTGACTTATCATATGCTTATGCTAAATAAGTATTTCTAATTATAACGTGGCCATGTTACTGTGTTTTACCTGTTAGTATCTGCAAAACACCCATGGATACTGGTGGTGAAGAAGATAAGTCAGCATTAGTCCTTGTACAACTGTGCAGTGACACTGCAGAATCATTTAGGGCTTAATGCAGTCAAATTATTTTTGGCCTTTAAAGGGTGAATAGCAACTGTCATAAAAACAGATATATTGGGGAGATATTTGGTAAAAAAAAAAATAATAATAATAATCATGGCCTGAAAAAAAGTATTTGAGGGACAAAGGAGAAAAAGCCATTGTGGATGCTGCATTACTTCCCTCCACAATGGTCATCTAATCACATCTAATCACATCTAATCAACCACACCTTTAGAGTGGGATACAAAGTAGACAGTGAAGAGTACAGCTGAGGAAGAAACAATAGCTGAAAAGGAAAGAGCAGGTGATCTAAACATATGACAAAACTATAATCAACCATGTTAAAAGAGAAGAAGGAGAGTAGGTCTGATGGTAGAGAACATGTGCATGCATAACCCCAGCCCTTCCCAACAGAAAACAGGAAAAACATTTATGCAATAACTGAACTCTGCCAGTACAGCAATAATGGAAAAATTCATAAGCAGCTGATGGTGGGAGAAAAGTTTCCCAGACTCAAGCACACAATATGGATACAGCAGCCAGGTACGCACATCAGCACTGCATTTCATTTATTTGTGAGGAAGACAGCATGTGGATTCATAGGTACAACCATATACCCACCCACACTCAGCTCTGCAAACAATTACATTTTATACTCATGCTCCACAGCAGTACCAAACCCTTCTCTAAATAGTAAGGCTTCCTCATATCTTTTTGTTTATCTTCTTAGTACTATGAGTAGACTGGATGGGAAGTATGGTCTTTGCCTGCTGTCATGTTCATGTTCCATATGAGAGTGCATAGATGCAATCCTGGATGAGGATCAGGATACTAGCAGGATCCTCTTCACTGTGGAAAACACAAATCTTAAAACAGAGTGTTTACAGCTGGAAAATATGTGTACTTATCTAACATTCCTTTAGATACCCAATGTTTAAACAGCGCACGCAGACTTGTAGACATTTCTAAGACTTAGGTCTATGTGAGGAAAACCTACCATGATGATACCTCTTCTAGGTTACAACACTTTGCCAAGATACCTTTCTGGAGGAAGGGGTCAGGTTCCCTGTCAGGTCTCACATAGTAAGATACTTAGGGGTGTATGTACTAAAATGTATTAAGAATATGTGTTAGTGTACCACTGTTAGCACAGTATTTGCAAAGGACATTCAGCCCTTGGAAAATACCGCAGTAAGCAGTTTTACTGAGGTTGGTAATGCAAGGCTGACCCTCTACCCCCTCAAAGGAAGGACTCCCTGAGAAGCAATGTCTCCTCCTGGAGGAATGGCCACCCCCAAGCAGCAATCTCCCTCCCCACTTTTTTTTTTCTGAAACACGCCAAAACGCTGAGAGGAGTTCTATCCGCAGAGAAACACTAAAGTTGAAGCCCGAGCCCCTGATGAGCTCTTTCCATGAAACACACGCTGTGTCAGGCGTTGTGGAACAAGCAGTCTAAGGCTGAAACTGCGGTACACAGTCGGGCGTTCTGGACAGGGCACAAGAAGTTCAAGTGCCACTGCCACTCAGCACTGCGATAAGTGTTTTCTCTTTCTTTCATCTGTGGATACACTTCGCAGTGAATAGATTGTATGGATAAAAAATTTTGAAAACACTGAAAAAAATTTTAAAAAAGGAACCGTTAAGGTTCATACCTCATCTTGAATACCTCATCTTGAAAAATACCTACTGTAAGCTACTGCAACAAACCTGATGATTATACATTATTCACGGTGAGCAATTCACTTTATAATGGGTTACAAATCCCATATTCATTTAAGTGAATAGAAAGAAATACGCCTCAAGTGCAAATATTTGGCTCCTGTATGAGGGTTGTTGTTGCTATAGGTGTAAGATTATTGGCACTTTAAATAACATGATTTATCATATAACTAGCCGTTAAGCCCGTTAAAACAGGCGAGATTCCATCGGTCAGACCGGCACGGTTGGAGCCGCTCTGTTCTCCACAACTTCCCTTTTCCTTCCATCCTCTCTCACCTCATCTACAACCCCTTCCCTCTCCCAGCCCTCCTCCACTCTTTTTTCTCTTCTCCAGAACATCTTACCCTTCCCACTTGTTCAGTCATATCCTCTTCCCTTTTCCCTTCCCCTCTCACCTTCCCTTTCCTTCCCCTTCTCCCCTCTCCCTCAGCCCTCCTCCACTCCCTCTTTTTCTCTACTCCACTTTACCCTTCCCACTTACATCCTCTTCCTTCCATCCCTTCTCATCTTCCCTTCCCTTTCCTTCCCCTCCCACCTCCTCAACCCCTTCCCTCTCCCTCAGCCCTCCTCCACTCCCTTTTTCTGTATTTCACAACTTTGCCCTCCCCACTTACATCCTCTTCCTTCCCCTCCCACCTCCTCCACAACCCCGTCCCTCTCCCTCAGCCCTCCTCCACTCCCTCTTCTTCTCTCTGGCCCGCCTGGCACTTAGATACCTCGGCCGCTGCTCCATGGGAGGTCTCCGGGGGGTCCCTCTCTCGCGCGCGCCTCTCCACCGGGCTCGTTGCTGGCCCGCCCGACGCTCGGTGATGAGGCGCGCGCAAGAGAGAGACTCCCGGTGACCTCCCATTTCTGTGTCTATGCCGCCGCCACTGCTTCTCCCCGCGCGCGAGAGAGAGACCCCCCGGAGACCTCCTGTGCTGCCACCGCTGCTCCTCCTCGCCGTTTCCAAGACAACCGTCCGCTGGGCTCCCCTCTGACCGACATGCTCTCGCGCATGCGCAGTAGAGCTGCTCTCTACTTCGCATTTGCGGCACGTCGGTCCAAGCCCATTTATATGGTAGATAAGTCCTTAAGTGGTGGCATCATAAGGAAAGTTTGTGGTAGTGACCTCAGAGAGCAGGAAGGAATGTAGGGGTTCAGGTGATGATTCTGGTAGAGTGGGACCCAGCAGTTTAAGGCTTTAAAGACCAGAAACAAGATTTTTAACTTAACAGAAGGGGAGGCCAGCAGATTTGCAGTGTGTCAGTCTGCCCAGTCAGTCTCTTCTCAGGGGCAGATTGGCCTATCAGGTTTTCAGGCATGCTCCAGTGGGCTGGTCAGTCCAACCACGTGGTTAGTGTTGTTCACAGCGGCCCCATGCCCGTGGAGCCACTGTGCTCAACATCAACTCGCAGCAGCTTTTGTCTCCTCTCAAGGCTGCTTTGTGTTGTATGCCACAGCTCCATGCTCTGTAAGGCCTGCTCTCTCCTCCATTAGCACAGGATACCGCTCCCCACCCCCACGCAGCACCACAATGGTGGGAAACAGTCTGGCCGCTTCTCCTCGCATCCTGCCTCTCTCTTTCTCTCTCTGCTCCTTGCTGGTGGCCAGCGGGATGAAGAAAACAGCTGTGGGCCGCCGGTGGAGCCAAAGAAAGGAGCTGCTCAGGTAAGCACCACTGCTAGAGCTCAGGCCAGCGGGTCCAAAGACCGAAGCACCAGGCTGCTACCGTAGTCCAGATCAGTGGGCCATAAAAGCAGTTGCAGGCCATCAGCAGAGCCAAAAAAGGAGCTGGGCCAAAAACAGGAGCTGCAGTCCAGTAGGGCTGAAAGGAAGGAGAAAGAGGCTCACAATTGTGAGAGGAAGGTGTGTATTTATGTGTGCATGTGTGAGTAAGAGGGAGCATGCTTCAGTCTCTCTGTATGTGGGAGAGAGTGGGAGGGAGCTTCTGTGTGTCTGTGAGAGAGTGAGGTGCTTCTGTCTGTATGTGTGAGAGAGGAAGTGAGGAGAAAGTTTAAGAACATAAGAGCATACCATACTGGGTCAGACCAAGGGTCCATCAAGCCCAGTAACCTGTTTCCAACAGTGGCCAAACCAGTTTACAAGTACCTGGCAAGTACCCAAAAACTAAGTATATCCCATGCTAGTAATAGAAGTGGCTATTTCCTAAGTCAACTTGATTAATAGCAGGTAATGGACTTCTCCAAGAACTTATCCAAACCATTTTAAACCCAGCCGCACTAACTGCACAAACCACATCACCTGGCAACAAATTCCAGAGTTTAATTGTACGTTGAGTAAAAAAGAACTTTCTCCATTTAGTTTTAAAAGTGCTACATGCTAACTTCATGGAGTGCCTCTAGTCCTTTTATTATCCGAAAAAGTAAATAACCGATTCACATCTACCCATTCTAGACCTCCCTCTCATGCCGTCTCTTCTCCAAGCTGAACAGTCCTAACCTCTTTAGTCTTTCCTCATAGGGGAGTTATTCAATCCCCTTTATCATTTTGGTTGCCCTTCTCTGTAACTTCTCAATCGCAACTATATGTTACGCTTGCCGCCCACGGCAGCCTCTCTGCGGGGTTCACGGAGAGACGCTGCCAGCAGCGCCACGCCCCTCCCTAGGTGCGCGTATCAGTAAACCTTTAAAGGGCCCATGGCGGGAACCTGGCCGCGGACCTGGATGCTGACGTCAGATCCTTCAGCATATTTAAGCTCAAGCCGAGCACTGAAGCTTTGCCTTGCAACAGGTCTCCTCGTTTCCCTGTTTGGTTCTGAGTACTCGTTGCCTGCGTGCTTCCTTGTTCCGTGTTACTGAGTGTCTTCCAGTTCCCGTGTCTTCATTCGTCTCGTCTGTATTTCGACTGATCTCCTGGTGCTGACCTCTGCTACATCCGACCTTGCCTGCCTTCTCCAAGCCTGACTTCTGCTACGTCCGACCACGCTTGCCTTCTCCGTGCCTTGACCATTGCTACACCTGACCACCCTTGCTTTCGCCTTGCCTTGACTACTGCTGCGCCTAACCAAGCCTGCCTTCTCCATGCCCTGACCACTGCTATGAACGACTATGCTGTAGACTCTTTGTGTCCAGAGTTCTATAATTACTTGCTATATCTTTCCATTGCCGCCAGCTCTCATTCGAGTTTGATAGTGACGCCTCTGTTCCTATCCTCTGGACTTGGACTCTCAAGGCTCCAGCCTTTCTCTGCTCAAGCATCTTCAGTCAAACCTCGTTCCTTGGTGCTCGAGTTCCTGTACCGGGACCAGTCCAGGATAACACTATGCCACTTGCTGGCTGCTGTCTCTGAGCTGAACTGTTCACCTTTGTTGTCCTACCTCAAGGTCCGCCTAAGTCCTGCTGGCCCTGGCACCCAAAGGCTCAACCCGAGGGGAACATGGGCTGGTATAGGTGAAGCTCCAGTGGCCTCTAGCTTCATCTCACTCCACTTGTTGACGGTGGGAACCCATAGGCCCTTGCCTACAGGTTGCATCAACCCCCACCTCAGCCCAAGAATCCACCTCCAGCGCAGCAGTATATATTTTTTGAGATGCGACGACCAGAATTGTACACAGTATTCAAGGTGCGGTCTCACCATGGAGCGATACAGAGGCATTATGACATTTTCCGTTTTATTAACCATTCCATTCCTAATAATTCCTAACATTCTGTTTGCTTTTTTGACTGCCGCAGCACACTGAGCTGACGATTTCAATGTTTTATCCACTATGATGCCTAGATCTCTTTCCTGGATGGTAGCTCCTAATATGGAACCTAACATCGTGTAACTATAGCATGAGTTATTTTTCACTATATGCATCACCTTGCACTTATTGACACTAAATGTCATCTACCATTTTGATGCCCAATCTTCCAGACTCGCAAGGTCCTCCTGCAATTTATCACAATGTGCTTGTGATTTAACTACTCTGAATAATTTTGTATCATCTGTAAATCTGATTATCTCACTTGTTGTATTCCTTTCCAGATCTCATATTCCTTTCCAACTCTTGTCTGCTAATCCATGACAATCTTAGGAAAACTGGAAATTGAACATTCTCAGGTATGGAGAACCTGAGATTTTTTTATCCTTATTTTTAATTATTGGATGTTATTTGATGTCTTCCAAACACCAAAAACATTTCAAAACAGTAAATTAGAAAACAAATTGAGTTTTTAAATATTGGATTTTCTACTCACCTGTTTTGAAATATTTGTTAATTTATTTTTAGTATAGTTGTACTATTATATTTTATATTTCTTGGTTTTATTATTTGATGTTTTGAGAGGAATGGTAATTTTTCTGCTTTTCATTTACAGTATCTGGCTTGTTGTAGTTTCCTGTTTAGTTTTTGTCTGCACATTTCTATTTATATTTTATGGTGACTAATTTTATATTTCTTGATTTTATTGTTTGATGTTTTATGAGGAATGGTTTCTGTTTATCCATTGTTGCACTGCATACTGAGTCTGACTTGTTGTGGTTCTCAGTTCTATTTATACTTTATGGTCTCTTTATTTTGTATTTGGTGAGGGTCTGTCTGTTTTCTGCCTGTGTCAGATAAAAATGAGGTATTCTGTTAGGATGTAGTTTCTGGGTTGGAACCTATAGCAGCATGGCTTGTTCTGATTTTCCTAACAGGATGTTTATTAGTGTTTTAAGATTTGCTGTAATAGCTATAGTGTTACCTTTTCATAGACAAGGTTGTTACTATTTGAGTCTTGGCAGTTAGTGCCATTTTGGTATGGGTTTACTATATTGTAATTGTAATTTAGTTTACTCATGGCTTTCTGAGTGCGAAGCCCAAGCCCACACTCTGTGCGTGTTACAATAGGCAATGCTATATGAGTTCCAAGCATCTTTTTATTTTTTTGCTGAGTTTTCTGGTTGTAATGTAGTAAACATTTGGTAATATTTTTATTTCAGAAGACTATACTTTGAATGCACTTTTTCATGTAAAATCTTATTACAAATGCATATTTTTTAATTGGGTGTGTGGAGGGTGGGACTGAGGCTGGGGCAAGGTTGTAAAGTTTTCCTAGGGAGCCTGATTCGCTGGCTGCACTGGCTGCATGTGAGAAAGCAGAATTCCACCTGGAGGCAGGCCATGCTTTCCCTGAAGTGTCCCTTCACTCTTCAACTTAGCCTAAGGTTGAACTAACTCTGTCCCGCTCCAGGAATAAAGTGAGTCCCCACTTGGCTAAAGGAGAGGCCTTGAGGGAAGCAGTGTGTGGGTTTTGCAGCTGAGAACACTTCTGCAACAGCCAAGCTTCTGAAACGGCCAAGATCTTTGCACAGACAGTGGTGAGATTTTTGGGTTTTCACTTAGCTCGTATTGGGGATATTCAGGTTGGCTGTTTAGCTATATTTAAATGCAGATTCACGCTAATGTGTTGTATTTATTTGTCTTGCAAATTATCTAATATCTAGTAAATTTCTAACCGCCCTGTATATTCTTCTTGTAATGTTTTCTAGTACCAAATCCTTTCTCTGACAATTGCCAAGTTGTTATGGTAACTCCTGGTAATAAACCTATAAATCCCTATAATAAAATTTCTTATTTGAGATGAACTGTATTGTGTAAATCCCTTCTCGAATTGTTTGCAAAGGTATAATAAGTGAATAAGTATCTGCAGCATTTTCTGTCGAGGGCACTACTCTGGAGAGAGAGAGGTGATAAATTAGTTCCCTCAAGGATTGGTTATGGGGCCAGGTCTGTTAATTTTCTTTGTGAGCGATATTGCAGAGTGGTTAGATGGAAAAGATTTTTTTTTTTTTTTTTTGCTGATAATACTGCCACAGAGGCCTGAAGGAATAGAAACAATAAGAAGCAATCTAAGAAAGCTTAAGTAGTGGTTGAAGGTTTGGCAGCTGGAATTCAGTGCAATGAGGTGCAGAGTCATGCATTTCAAGTGCAGTAATCCAAAGGAGCAGTATGTAATGGGGCCGGGAGAGAGACCTCGGGGAGACAGTATCTGATGGTAGCGAAGCAATGTGACAAGGTGGTAACTAAGGGGGTGCTGGGCTGCAAAAAGAGAGAGGCATTAACCAGCAGGAAAAAGGAGGTGTCAATGCCCCTGTACAAGTCATTAGTGAGGCCTCATCCAGTGTACTGTGTTCTGTTCTAGAGAGAGGATAGAGGCAGGATAGAAGCAGTCCAGGAAACGCAATCAAAATTGTGTGGAGGTTTGTACAAAAAGGCTTATGAGATGAGACTGGGAGACCTAATTATGTATACCCTGGAGGAGAGGAGAGGCAGGAATGATATAATACAGATTTTAAATACCTGATAGGTATTAATAATGCACAGGAATCAAACCTCTTCCAATGGAAAAGAAGCTGTAGAATTGGGGTCATGATATGAAACTACAAAGAGCTACATGCAGAAGCAATATCAGTAAGTATTTCTTCCCAGATAGGGTGGTGAATGCATGGAATGCTTTCCTAGATGAGGTGGTGAAGATAAGAATGGTAATGGAGTTCAAAAGGAAATGAAACAAACACAGAGGATCCCTAATGACTAGAGGATGAAAATGGAGAAATGGAATAACCAGCGGGCCATCCATTGCTCCTACCATGTGACAGGGATCGATATGAGTTTCATGTGTCATTTGAATCTAGGGAGAGTGGGGGTTTGAGGGAGGGTGGATGGGCAGCACGTGTGAGAGGGGAAAGGTGACTGAGGGAGCGAAACTGAATCCCCTACTATAAATGTCACCACATGCTACTGGTAACTGCTGCTCTATGCTGGTTACCCCCATGTTTATCAGTTCCCCAGACCGTAAGAATTGGGACTTCATTGGTTGCTGCTGAAAACCAATCCCTCTTCTCCCCTGCCATTGAAGCAGAGAGCAATGTTGGAGTTGCATCAAAATTTTCAAGGCAATACATTTAAATAGTATAAACATCAGTAGTAGAGTAAGTACACCAACAATCAAAATTGACCAGCCAATCAATATTCTTTTCCAGCCATCTGAGGGGAGGAGGGAAAATTTGAATTAATGACTGGAAGGGAGACATGTAAATCCACAGATGTAGCACTAAACTTTCAAAAGGGAAACTTTGATAAAATGAGAAAAATAGTTAGAAAAACAACTGAAAGGTCATCTACAAAGGTTAAGAGTATACAACAGGCGCGGACATTGTTAAAAAATACCATCTTAGAAGTGCAGTCCAGATGTATTCCATGCATTAAGAAAGGTGGAAGGAGGGCCAAATAATTGCCAGTATGGTTAAAAGTTAAGGAGAAAAAGGTTATTTTTTAGCCAAAATATCTTCCTTCAAAAATTTTGAAGAAGGATTCATCTGAAGAAAATAGGAAAAAGCATAAGTATTGGCAAGTTAAATGTAAAACATTGATAAGATAGGCTAAAAAATAATTGAAAAATAATTTTGCCATAAAGGCAAAAACTCATAATAAAAACTTTAAAAAATATATCTGAAACAGGAAGCCTGCAAGGGAATCGGTTGGACAATTAGATTATCAAGGGGTTAAAGGCACATTTAGGGAAGATAAGACCATCATGGAAAGACTAAATGAATTCTTTGCTTCCGTGTTTACTGAGGAGCATGTTGGGGAGATACCCATTCCGGATGCAGTTTCAAGGATGACAATTCAGATGAACTAACCAAATTCATGGTGAACTTGGAAGATGTATTAGGCCAGATTAACAAACTGATGAGCTGCAAATCACATGGACTGGATGGTATACATCCTAGGGTTCTAAAAGAACTCAAAAATTAAATTTCAGACCTATTACAATAATTTGTAACCTATCATTAAAATCATCCATTGTACCTGAAGACTGGAAGGTCACCAATGTAACCACGATACATAAAATGGGCTTCAGAGGTGATCTGGGAAACTATAGACCGGTGAACCTGACTTCAGTACTGGGACAGATTGTGGAAACTATTATAAAGAATAAAATCACAGAACATATAGATAGACATGAGTTAATGGGACACAGTCAGCATGGATTTACCCAAGGGAAGTCTTTTCACAATCTGCTTCATTTTTTTTAAAGAGGTGAATAAGCATGTGGATAATGGTGAACCGGTAGATGTGGTGTATTTGGATTTTCAGAAGACATTTGACAAAAGTCCCTCATGAGAGGCTTCTAAGAAAACTAAAAAGCCATGAGATAGGAGGAGATATACTTTTGTAGATTGTACACTGATTAAAAGACAGGAAACAGAGTAGGATTTAATGGTCAGTTTTCACAGTGGAAAAAAGGTAAACAGTTGATTGCCTCAGGGATCTGTACTTGGGCAATGCTTTTTAATATATTTATAAATGATCTGGAAAGAGGTATGAAAAGTGAGATGATCAAATTTGCAGATAACACAAAATTATTCAGAGTAGCTTAATCTCAAGCAGATTGTGATAAATTGCAGGAGGACCTTGTGAGGCTGGAAAATTGGGCATCCATATGACAGATGAAATTTAATGTGGAAAAGTTCAAAGTGATGCATATAGGAAAGAATAATACATGCTGTAGCTATACAATGTTAGGTTCCATTTTAGGAGTTACTACCCTGGAAAACAATCTGAGCATCATAGTTCATATTGCATTGAAATCATCAGCTAGGTGTACTGTGTTGGTAAAAAAAAAAAAAAAGGCAAACAGAATGTTAGGAATTATTAGGAATGTAGGGAGATATCCCATGTTTAACCACTGAAAACACCCAATATGAATCATATAGCCAAGAAGTGTGCTGACCATTCTGCTGACAGGCCAAAACGCTGTCACAGCTAAAGAAAAAAAACTTTGCCCAGATGAGAACTTTAAACCTGAAGTGAAGGATACACCAAGATCTGCCTGTTTGTAAGCTCCTGTGTAAATAAAATCAAGGCAGAGGGACAATGTAGCAACTTAAGCTCATAAGCAGAAGTCACGGACTGGCCAAGGGAAGTCCAGAGGTTGAGGGATCCCCATCCTTGGATGAAGGGGAAGCATTTTGAAACGAAAAAATGCTGACACTGACATACAGCCTTAGTCCAAAATGTAGCAGGACACCACCCAAAAAAAAGGGGAGGGGGGGGGAAAGACCTGCAATGTGACAAAGACCCTCCACAAACTACATGATTATGCACGGGTTTATATGAATTTATCAGCTGGAAAATATAAGATGGGGGGGGGGAAAATAAGGAGAAAGGGAGCAGACCCGAAGCATCCCAGCACCCCCTGCTATTGAAGCGGGAGAAGACTAGGGGTGGCCAGGAGACCGGAGAGAGGAGGCACCCTGCCTGGGATCAGACAGTGGCCTGGAGTCTGAGGCGGTGAGGAGCTGAGAGTAGCCTGGCAGTTCTGCCAGTACCAGACCTGAAAGCAAGCCTCCTTCCCAGACAGTTCTTCAGACCTCCAGCCAGAGCCTGCTTCAGAGGTAAACAGAGGGAAATCGCCTGAAGTTGGGACCAGGAGTAAGTAAGCTAGCCCTAAGTATTAATATATTAGGAAGGCTAAGATTTTGTTAACCAGTGGACCCTTCACCCGGCACGGAAGAACACCCACCTGAGGAACTGGGATGTCCTTCGTCTCCGGAGGGTGGATACCAGGAGCAAGACCCCTCAGTACCTAGCAAGAGAAAGCAGACAGGTACAGGCCAGGGAGCCCAAGCCGGGTTCCAAGCGAGGCAGGGGTCAGTGAAGATCAAATCCAATTCGGGTCCGGACAGGTAGCAGGTAGAGCAAAGTAAAGTCCAATCCGGGTCGAGGCAGGCAGCAGGCAAACAGAGTAAAGTCCAATCCGGGTCGAGGCAGGCAGCGAGCAAACAGAGTAAAGTCCAATCCGGGTCGAGGCAGGCAGCAGGCAAACAGAGTCAGGTACGATCCGGGTCTAAGCAGGCAGGCAGCAAGGCAAGGCAGAATCAGGCACAGTCCGGGTCTCGGCAGGCAGGCAGCAAGGCAAGGCAGAGTCAGTCACGGTCCGGGTCTCGGCAGGCAGGCAGCAAGGCAAGGCGGAGTCAAGTACGGTCCGGGTCTCGGCAGGCAGGTAGCAAGGCAAGGCAGAGTCAGGCACAGCAAAGTCACACCAGGGCACAGCAAAGCACGGGACCTATTGAGAAGGCGTCTGATGCCTGCACTGCACCGCTTAAATCTCCCTCCCTGCTGACGTCAGTTTCCGGGGGCGGCCTCGTCCTCGCGATCCTGCCCCTTTAAGAGGCGGAGTTAATCGCGTCACACCCGATGCCGTCCCGCGACGGCCAGACGTCTGCACGCAGCAAGTTGTGCTCTGGGGGCCCTGAGGAATGGCGTGCCGATCCGCCGGCTGAAAAGAGGTAGGGAGGCCCGATCGCATGCGATCGCGATCGGGCCTCACAACAGATTTATGGCATGTTTTAAACCATCTATGGTACAGACCCTTCTTTAGAGTAAACTGGTGCTTAGTAGCCAGAGACAAATATTGTTGTTATCTTCTAAATGCTAATCCTGCCAAATCTGATAAATAAAAGTCTAATTCTGTGGAGAACACATTGTCTCTTTTTAGGATCTCTATTTAGGATCGTGAAGTGGGAGGGGAACTGGAAGTGTCCTGTAGCAGACAGGTCCCTACACCCCTAAAACTTATGTACAAGAAGGGAATGGCAAATAAAACGGAGGATGTCATAATGCTTCTGTATCGCTAAATAGTTAGACCTCACTTTGAACACTGTGTGTAATTCTGGTCGTCACATTTCAAAAAAGATATAGTTGCACTGGAGAAAGTACAGAGAAGGGCAACTGAAATGATAAAGGGCGAGGAATGGCTCCCCTATGAAGAAAGGCTAAAAAGGTTAGTGCTGTTCATGTTGGAGAAGAGACTGCTGAGGGGGAGATATGATAGAAGTGTACAAAATCATGAAAGGACTGAACGGGTAAATGTGAAATGGTTATTTATTCTATCGGATAATACAAGGACTAGGGGGCACACCATGAAGTTAGCAAGTAGCACATTTATAACAAATCAGAGAACATTCTTTTTCATTCAAGGCACAATTAAG
The DNA here is from genome assembly GCF_901001135.1 of Rhinatrema bivittatum. Lineage (NCBI taxonomy): Eukaryota > Metazoa > Chordata > Amphibia > Gymnophiona > Rhinatrematidae > Rhinatrema > Rhinatrema bivittatum. The sequence continues at coordinate 718,621,319 of NC_042615.1, read as the reverse complement.
CTTTGGAATTCCTTTCCAGAGGATATGATTAAGGCAGCTAGTATAGCTGGGTTTGGATAAGTTCCTAGGGAATTGATACAAAACCCTCCCACCTCCCCTTGCAGTTGGTTTCTCCAAGTCTGTAGCTTTGTCATGGACTGAGAGGCCCTTATAGGATGCAAGAGAGCAGTCAGTTCTGCACAGATTTTGGAAGCTTTGAAGTCAAACTTCTGTGCCAGGCTCCATGTGATGATGTCACCAATGTGTGAGAACTTGACATCCTGCTGTCTTTGAAGAACATGTGTTTACAGATAATCATCTCTGCTTTCTCCATTTTATTCTCCATTCCTTTCTAAGTATGAAGGGAAGAAGGAAACAGTGGCTAGGCTGGTTGTAGATATAGGAATTGTGAGGGGGCATGAACGTACAAGGGTACTGTCCATGGAAGTGAAGTGGTGCGCCTCTTGTGGGAAACGAAGTTGTGCAAGAAGCAACTGTGAATGAGAGGAAGGACCAAGTTTGTGGAGGTTAGAAGGAAGGAGGAGAACCATTAGGAAAGAGGATCAGGCTAGTGGGAGGCATTAGGTTGGAAGGAAGAAACACAGAAGGTAAAAGGGAGGGTTGATGACAAGAGGGTAAAGGAGAAGGATAGAATTTGTATCTATGAGAATTGCTTCCTTTGACTTGAAAGGGGTTGTGTGAATGCAGACAATAGCCAAGAGAAATTTATTTGTCAAAAAAGCAGATGCTCGGAGTGCAGGAGGCTTTCAGGATTTTTTATTCCTTTTGGAATAGCTGAACTATGAGAGTCTGTGGTAGACCCTCCCACTATTTAATCCACAAACAAATAGAATATAAAGCAAAGTAACCTTTTGGCAGCAGAAGGAAGATATGGTGAATTAAAATTCACTTTTATACTAGCAGTGCTATCTCTTTCTCTCCTTTTCCTACCCACATCCATTCTCCTCTTTCTATTTTTTAGTTCTCTTTTTTTCTCACATCTGTGAAAGAGGTCTGTGTTTAGATAATGTGTTTTTGTTCACTCTCTTTGTTATCAGGAAATGCCTAGTTTGTATTTCCAGTATCACACAATCCTCCCACTTCCCTTTCTCAATTAATTAAAGCTATAGTCTCTGCAACAAAGAGATGTGCATACTGCGATTTACAAATGGCAGCAGAAGTACAATTCACTGTATATTCAAGCAGCAATGTTAAAGACATTAAAAAAGCTGCATCATAGGCTATAAACTAAAACTAATAGCATGGAATTGGTGAAACTAGTGCAGATACTGTGACATCCATTGACTGCACCAAATATAATGCTACAAATTTTCCCCAAAACTTTTCATAACCCAGGAGGTCTAGTATTCAAGCAAATCTGATAATATGCAACAAAGTACTTGTCACATATTCTCCCTCTTCCAGAAAGCGACAGGAATTATTCAGTTCTCTATTATTAGATGTGTCAACTCCTATCTGGATAAAATGCAGACAACCCATCTATATAACAATCAAATGACCAATCAGCAAAACAATGGTATCTATACAGAAAAAAAATACAATGAAAAGACACTTAGGATCATGTTAAAAAACCTTCATACTAATTTCAGATCACATTCACAATATACTGGCCCATAGCGTTGTAATCATCAGACATGTTTGTTTTATCTTTTTATGAAAGCGGAAGATGTGAAACGGAAAGATGTGAAAGCGGAAGATGTGAAACACTTCTCCTCTCCCTACACGATACCCTTATCAAAGGAACCGACTCAGGGTCATCCTACCTTATTGCGTTACTTGACATATCAGCTGCGTTTGACACTGTTAATCATGATGTCCTATTCAACATACTTAGAAATATTGGGATTACTGGCAAAGCCATTGATTGGATTCAATCATATCTTCAAAATCGTACTTTCACTGTCACTATGGACAATAACCAATCTGATCCCATCAGTCTCCCCCAAGGTGTTCCCCAGGGTTCCTCTCTCTCTTCTACTCTGTTTAATATATACATGCTTCCCCTCACTACGCTTCTTACTAATCTACACATCATTTTATTTATGCTGATGATGTACAAATCATCTTCCCTTTCTCAGACACCATCCAAACCGCTCTACACAGCTGGAAATCCTGTCTTTCCTCTATCAACCAACTCCTAAAGGACATGCATCTAGCTCTTAACTCAAACAAAACTGAGCTTTTAATCATATCCAATAAACAACCACTCCCAGACATCCCTCCTGCCTTATCTGCCACCAACTTCCCATCACACACTCGCAACCTAGGAGTCATTATTGATAATCACCTCTCATTCAAACCATTCATCAAATCCATCTTAAAGGATTGCTACTTTAAACTGCAAACAATAAAGAAACTCAGACCCTTACTACATTTCAATGATTTCCGTACTGTCCTCCAAGCTATTATTTTATCGAAGATTGACTATTGTAATGCGCTCTTACTTGGCATTCCTGCAATACACACTAGACCTCTCCAACTCTTACTAAACGCCGCCGCTCGTATATTGACAAACACAAAGAAAAGAGATCACATCACCCCCACACTTATTCAATTACACTGGCTCCCTATACAGTCACGAATTCTTTATAAAACTCTCTCGATCATACACAAGAGTCTAGTTAACTCCAACCTCAACTGGATTAACCCCCCCTTCTTACCCCGTACCTTCAAGAGACCCACCCGCCCTGCACTCCAAGGAACACTCCATGCCCAATCTATCAAACCTTTTAAACTCTCCTCCACCATGAACAGAGCTTTTTCCCTTGCCGGCCCAGCCATATGGAACTCACTGCCACATGATATTCGCATTGAGACCTATACCCCTGCCTTCAAAAAGAAACTTAAAACCTGGCTCTTCCAGCAAGCTTACTCCATCTCACCCCCCATTACTTAATTGCCCCTTACGAATGTTTTTCTGATATCCTGGTATGAACGCCTTTTTGCCTGATGATTTTGTACTGTGCAATAATCTGTATATAGGTTCTGTTATAGCTCAATCCCTTAGCATATACCCTTAGCATTCCCTCCTTGATGTTTGTATTTCATGTAAGGGCTCCTCCCAACTATTTTTATATGTTACCTAGTCACTATATTATCTGTTATTTGTAAGGGCTCTGCCCAATGGTTTTTTGTTCACTGTAAACCGATGCGATGTGCGAACGGTCATCGGTATATAAGAAATGTTAAATAAATACATAAATGTGCTCAAAAACATATTATTCTCCATCAACAAACAGGGCTAAATTAGGCATGATACATGGGATGATGTCATCCGATAGCACTGAATGGGCCCTTCTCTCTAAGCCCATTCTTACTCTACTGAGCATGTGTTGGAATTCTCGTGTGGGCGTTGCCTAATGAGCTCCCTCAGTCTGTTTTTGTCCAAGCTTCAGCACAGACATGTACCATATATCTTTGAAAAGGCATGTAGTCACAATATTAGTAGTTTGTCTGGCCATGGTTCGGTCCATGGCAGTGGTAACAGAGGTCATGTCTGTCCATAATGAACTTCTTTCTACTCATATACAGTCTTTGAAACCACTTAATGTGGGCTTCTTAAATCCAGACATTCTGTGAAGAAAGTCTTCTTTCTTTCTTTTTATTTATTTATTTTTTTAATATAGATAGCACTGAAAAGTGCTGTTTAAAAAGGTGCTGAGGCAGTGAGACAACTAAATGTCAGCATCAGCCCACAGCAAGAGAGTTTCTGTTAGCCTCCTGTTGTCCTGCATCTTCCCCCTTCCATGCAAAGGCGGGGACAAAAGCTGGCGCCGAAGGTGCAATGTGTCAGAGGTGCACATGCTCTATTGTGTGCTCAAAGGAGCATAACAAAGGAATTATTAGAAAGGGAATGGTTAATAGAACGGAAAATGTCATAATGCCTCTGTATCGCTCCATGGTGAGACCGCACCTTGAATACTGTGTACAATTCTGGTCGCCGCATCTTTCTAATAATTCCCAACATTCTGTTTGCTATTTTGACTGCAGCAGCACACTGAACCAACGATTTCATTGTGTTATCCACTATGACGCTTAGATCTCTTTCTTGGGTTGTAGCTCCTAATATGGAACCCAACATTGTGTAATTATAGCATGGGTTATTTTTCCCTATATGCATCACCTTGCACTTATCCACATTAACTTTCATCTGCCATTTGGATGCCCAATTTTCCAGTCTCACTAGGTCTTCTTGCAATTTATCACAATCTGCTTGTGATTTAATTACTCTGAACAATTTTGTGTCATCTGCAAATTTGATTATCTCACTCGTCGTATTTCTTTCCAGATCATTTATAAATATATTGAAAAGTAAGGGTCCCAATACAGATCCCTGAGGCACTCCACTGTCCACTCCCTTCCACTGAGAAAATTGCCCATTTAATCCTACTCTCTGTTTCCTGTCTTTTAGCCAGTTTGCAATCCATGAAAGGACATCGCCATCTATCCCATGACTTTTTACTTTTCCTAGAAGCCTCTCATGGGGAGCTTTGTCAAACGCCTTCTGAAAATCCAAGTACACTATATCTACCGGTTCACCTTTATCCACATGTTTATTGACTCCTTCAAAAAAGTGAAGCAAATTTGTGAGGCAAGACTTGCCCTGGGTAAAGCCATGCTGACTTTGTTCCATTAAACCATGTCTTTCTATATGTTCTGTGATTTTGATTTTTAGAACACTTTCCACTATTTTTCCTGGCACTGAAGTCAGGCTAACCGGTCTGTAGTTTCCCGGATCGCCCCTGGAGCCCTTTTTAAATATTGGGGTTACATTTGCTATCCTCCAGTCTTCAGGTACAATGGATGATTTTAATGATAAGTTGCAAATTTTTACTAATAGGTCTTAAATTTCATTTTTTATTTCCTTCAGAACTCTGGGGTGTATACCATCCGGTCCAGGTGATTTACTACTCTTCAGTTTGTCAATCAGGCCTACCACATCTTCTAGGTTCACCGTGATTTGATTCAGTCCATCTGAATCATTACCCATGAAAACCTTTTCCATTACGGGTACCTCCCCAACATCCTCTTCAGTAAACACCGAAGCAAAGAAATCATTTAATCTTTCCGCGATGGCCTTATCTTCTCTAAGTGCAGTTAGTGTAGCTGGGTTCAAAAAAGGTTTGGATAAGTTCTTGGAGGAGAAGTCCATTAACGGCTATTAATCAATTTTACTTAGGGAATAGCCAGTGCTATTAATTGCATCAGTAGCAGGAAATCTTAGTGTTTGGATAATTGCCAGGTTCTTGTAGCCTGGTTTGGCCTCTGTTGGAAACAGGATGCTGGGCTTGATGGACCCTTTGTCTGACCCAGCATGGCAATTTCTTATGTTCTTATGTTCTTATTTCTTAAAAAGAACATTGTTATCACTCACCACAGGAGGCTGTGTTTTTTGGAAACACCATCTGCTTTAAAAATCTAAATTTTTTCTACTTTTAATGCCGTGCTGCCATAGTAGAAACCTTATTTGTCATGATACTGCATGCAATCAATTCCAGCAGTAGCACTGGAGTGATACCATTGCAGGAATTTCAGGCCTGTATTTAAGGTTAAAAATTAGGTTCCTAATACTGCGTTAATTGAATTAAAAACTGTCAGGTCTGATTTAAAACAAGTGCTGTTTCCAAAATCACAGCCTTCTTTGGATTGTTCATTTACAGTAATGTTCTTTAAAAAAAAGAGCCTACAGAAGTCATCCTTTAATACCACTCTAATAAAATCCTAGAATATGTTCTTGTATTAAGCTGGCTCTCCTAGAAGTTCATGCTTTTCTACATTGTTTAAAAGAATTTTAATATTCATATTTTTGGTTTATGTATTTATTTATTTACTGATTTTGTATACTAGCGTTCGGTGGAACCATCACAATGGTTTACCTTTTGGTAAGCCACTAGATGGCCCTAGGTCCCTTACCATCAGGACTAATAACAGCAGTAGAAATTTCCATTCCTTTTCAGTCTCTCCAGTGAGATGACTGGGCCAGATATTCGTACCTATGTGTGGTCGTAGATTTGTGTGCCAACCCGGCATGCACAAATCTACACCCGGTTTTATAACATGCGCGAGCAGCCGCGCGCATGTTATAAAATCCGGGCTCAGCGCATGCAAGGGGGGTGCACACTTGTGCACCTTGCGCGTGCCGAGCCCTAGGGGAGCCCCGATGGCTTTCCCCGTTCCCTCCCCTCCCTTCCCTGGGTCCAGCGGCAGTGGAGAGGCCTCTGGCCATGCCCCCGGACTGCCCCACCCTGGCCTCGCCCATTTTTTCAAGGCCCTTTTAAAATCCGCCCCACTGTGAATGGCTATCCCAAGGGATTAATTTTCTCATTCTGGGGAACACCCTGTGCTTTGGTAGAGGGACAAGCTCCTATCCTGAGAGCAGGGGCTGGAGACCTGTGAGCTATCCCTTTACTCCCTAGAGAAAACAAAGCAGTGACAGCACTACCCAGCATGGGACTTTGGATTTTGAACAATTTGGGCTTTTCCCCTTTTTTGTTAGTGTGGAAGTTTTCTTTTCCCACCCCTCCTTACAACTTGGAGTTAGGAGAGTGGGAACTTTGTTCAAGATTGGAAACATCGGACTTTCCCCCCAGAGATGTCACACAGAATTGAAAGTCAGTAGAGGACCGAGCATCAAGATCTGGAGACTCCCAACCAGATCTCCAACCCAAAGGGACAAGAACACAGACTATGGGCAAGAGACAGATCTTTGGACTCAGGAAAGATCTTTTTGTGATTTGGGGTTCCCCATAGGATTTCTTATCTGACTGGGCTGTTAAACACGAATGCAGAAAAAGTGGCAAACTCCCTCCCAGGAGCAAGAGAGATGGACAAGAGCACCCCTGTAGAGAGATTTTGTAAATAGTTCAAATGTACAGTTTCATTTGTGGAAAGTATGTGGGACATTGATCGATGTTTCGGAAATAATCAGTAAATTTTATTTGAACACCCATTCTGTGTTCAGCCTGTCTGTCCCTGAGGAGATTACAATACGAGAAAAATACACACACTTAAGCAGAAATACTCCATCATCTGAGCCAAGAAGGATTTCCAACCCACCCCCCAGCAAGAACTCCTTCCTTGGGATCTGCAGAGAGAAGGAGTAGGATGGAGCAAGTGGCCCCAACTAAAAATTACTTTTATGGCCCTAGGGAAAATGGCAACCCCCCCGGGAAAAGGTTACATATAGAATTATTTTATACGCATAATGCATCCTATACAATTGCTTCCATGACATTATATTGTCTATAGTCAAACAACCATGATACATAATGACCATCCAAAATATGAACTACTGTTACGTAGTAGCCTGTGAACATAACTCTGACCTTAACAGCATTAAAGTTATGAAATAGACAGAGAAGTAAAAGCCTGAACAAAATGAATGCTGAAGGCCAAACCAGTAAAAATCAACAATTTGTCTTGCTTCTGAGTTGACCACCACCTTGGTCATAGTGACAAATAGCAACATATAGTAAATAATGATAGATAAAGATCCAAATGATCCATCTAGACTGCCCATTGTTGTTTAGGGTAGTAATTGCCACTTTGTGCAGGTTACTCCAATGACTTTGGCTCAGTGTGTAGCAGCGGTCAAAAAGGCAAATAGAATGTTAGTAACTATTTGGAAATGAATTGAGAATACTGAGAATATCATAATGTGGTGTGACCACAGCTTGAGTACTGCGTGCAGTTCTGGTCACCTCATCTCAAAAAAGACATAACAGACATGGAAAAGGTACAGAGAAGGGTGACAAAAATGATAAATGGGATGGAAAAGCTCCGTTATTGAGAAAGACTAAACAGATTAGAGTGGATAGCACTAGGACCATGAAACTAACAATTGGAAGATTTAAAAAAATTATAGAAAGTATTTTTTCACTCTGCAAAATAAAGCTATGGAATCTATTGCCAAAGGACGTGGTCAAGGCAGCTAACTTACAGGGTCATTCATCAAAATGCATTATGACGTTAACACACGCAATGACAGGGTAACGCATGCAATAATAATGGTATCGCACGGCGCAAATGCAAATTTTGGGAAGGGGCAGGATTCAGGAGGAGTTTGGGCAGGAATTATGAAAATGAGGGGCAATATCACACCATGCGATAGCATAACACATGCTATCACACGGTTTTAATGCTGGAAATAACTACACCTTTTTTCCTGGTGTTAAGCTGTGCGATATGACCGAAATGGCCCTAATGCAATTCACAATAAATTTTTAGAATTGCATTTTGGCCATTTCTGGACTTGAGTGGGGGGAGAGAGAGAGAGAGCTTTGGGGATGCTGTCACAGTGTGCAACTGTTTATATGCCAATAGGAGGGTCATCTAATAGCTCGAGGTGAGGTGTTGGTGGTGGTTTAGGGGCCAGTTTACCAAGCAGTCTGAGACTGCATCACCAGACACATCACCATAAGAGATCGCGCCACCTCCACAGCTGGCCCTCTTTTGTGGAATTCCATTCCTACAGACCTCAGACAGGAGCCCTGCCTCCCAACTTTTAGGAAAAAACTTAAGACTTGGTTATTCAAACAAGCATTTCCGGACACAACCCAATGACACATTCCAATGACTCCTAAAACACCACTCCTCTTGTATATAACATTTATTCTGTATACTATATTTAAATTGTATATTGTTTAACCATCTCTTTTCTCTCCTCTCTTCTTCCTTCTCCAAGTTCGGCTACCCTTGTTAAATGTAACTGTACTTTCGGACACCACAGTTCTAGTTTTTGTTTATAATGCACTCCTGTTCGATGTAAACCAGCAAGATATGTTTTCATGATTGCCGGTATATAAAAACTCTAAATAAATAAAATAAAAAAAATAAATGTATGAACAGCACAGTACACTTCAGTGAAGATTTGACTTCATTTGGCATGAGGAAAGTCTCACAAAGATTAATCTGTAATCTATCATTAAAATCAGATTGAGTACCTGAAAATTGGAGGGCGGCCCATGTCACACCAGTTTTAAAAGGGTTCCAGAGGTTATCCAGGGAACTACAAAATGGCGCTGGCCGTACGGCAACACGATTCAACTGCAGGAGGTCGTTCCGGACCCCCGCTGGACTTTTGGCAAGTCTTGTGGGGGTCAGGAGGCCCCCCCAAGCTGGCCAAAAGTCCCTGGGGGTCCAGCGGGGGTCCGGAACGACCTCCTGCAGTCGAATCGTTTTTCCATACGGAAAAACGATTCGCGGTAGGAGATCGTTCCGGACCCCCGCTGGACTTTTGGCAAGTCTTGTGGGGGTCAGGAGGCCCCCTCAAGCTGGCCAAAAGTCCCTGGGGGTCCAGCGGGGGTCCAGGAGCGATCTCCTACGCTCCTGACGTCGGGGGACAAAAAAAACAAAATGGCGCTGGTGCTACCTTTGACCTGTCATATGACAGGTCAAAGGTAGCGCCGGCGCCATTTCTACAATGCACGGAGGTCCGAGAGTGAAAGATCACACCAGGACCCTTCCTCTGGACCCCAGGTAATTTAAGGCATTTTGGGGGGGTTCGGGAGGGTGGGGGATTTATTTTAAAGGGTTGGGGTGGGTTTTAGGGTTGTTTTACTGTGCCAGTTTTCCTGCCCTCCCCCTTCCCCTCCCCCTTCCCCCGATTTACGATTTTTTGACGATAAATCGGGGGAATTGTTATTGTATCGCGGCTCTAACGATTTTTAATGATTTAAAATATATCGGACGATATTTTAAATCATCAAAAAACGATTCACATCCCTAATGTTATCTTGCCCTAGCTTGATGGTACCCTGTTATAGAGTCCATCAAGCTAAGGTGAGAGAACATTGTAGAAATGTCATCTTTGTGAGACTTTCCTCACTCCAAATGAAGTCAAATCTTCACCAACGTGTACTGTGCTGTTCGTACGTCTCACTCTGCATGATAAACTGGCCCCTAAACCACCACTAACACATCATCTCACGCTATTAGATGACCCTCCTATAGACATATAAATACTTGATTACTATAAAGGCCTTATAAATAGTCAGTCTCTCTCTCTCTCTCTCTCTCTCTCTCTCTCTCTCTTTGTGGGTGTTAAAATTACATTTTGATGAATCTAGGGGATAGTTGGTTTCAAAATAGGGTTGGACAAGTTCCTGAAGGAAAAGTCCATAAACAGTATTAGCCAGGCAGCCTTGGGAAAGCCCTGGGAGTGACCTACAAAAATAGACCAGTTATTGGAGATCTACTGGGTACTTGTGAACCAGATTGACCACTGTTAGAAACAGGATGCTGGGCTCGATGGACCTTGGTCTGACCCCATATGGTACTTCTTATGGCCTTTTTAAGGGTCATAACTATTGCACCATGCAGGTTACCCCTTTTAGAAATGTTACATCTTATGTTAACTGCCCAACACTAATCACTTCGACACTAGTACAACTGTAAATAGTATATTCCCACCTACAACACGACAATTAGTGAAATAATAAGATGAGATCGTCATAAATGTCTACCAGTCACAACATTTTTGTTTATATTCATAGTGCCCCAATATAGTCATCGCTCTACATAGTGTGGTGAATGAAATGTTTTTTTTATTATTATTTTATCATATTGAAGATAAAAAAAACCCAACAAAAATGCATCAAGTAATGCGGTCAATGAGTTTAGCCAAAAATGCAACGCTGGCCATGTTTCAAGATCATCTTCGTCAGGGAGCCTAAAAGGAAAAACCTCTGCTGTCTATGAATGGAGGCTCAAAACACTCCAGCTTTTGTCCCCCCAGTGATAAGCAGCGGTGAAAGGAACTGGGGCAGTTTCAAAATGGTCTAGAAGTTCTGATGTGGAGTAAGGTGATCCAGGCAAGAAAGCCCCCCAAATTTTCCTATTGAGCCTTCTGAGGAAAAAATGAGTTACACATCTTCACATGGCCTGTTTTCTTGTTTGAAAGCAGCATCTGAAACTACCACACAGAATTATAAGTTCAGGGAGCAGTGAAACAGCTTAGTCCTTCTCTCTCCTTTCTGAAGCAGAGAAAGTATGCTATCATATGCTCCATTCAGTAAGAATGATGGTCCATTTCAAGAGGAAAATAAACTGGCAAAACCTTGCAGGGATAAGTGGGGTCATCTATCCCCAAAGCCATCATTTTCTCCAGGTTCAGGAATTATTGTTATTTTGCTTTAGCATTTCTTAATGTTCAGCCTCCAACAGCTCTACTCTGTCTGTTGATGATCATATGTAGCCCACTATCTGTTTTTCTTGTGAAAATAGTATAGAAAGAAATAGGAATGCTGTTAGAATGCATACTTTCTAAAATTAAACAAATTTTTTTTTTATATAGAGATGACTTGATGTTTCCCTTTAAATAGCCTTAGCTTGAGAATGCCTATCTATTTCAATTGGGAAAGTAGTATATCTAGAAGCAACTGATCCTGTCACAGGTAAAGTGCTGATTTTATGCACAAGTGACACAGCGTTTTGTCTCTTTTCTTATACATAACCTCTCTGGCAATCCAGTGGCCAATCCGGATAACGAGTACCTGGCAGGATTTCTAAGTTCAAAAGATTCCATGCTGCTTATCCCAAGGACAAGCAGTGGATTTTCCAAATCTACCTTAATAATGGTGCATGGACTTTTCTTCTAGGAAATTGTCCAAACCGTTTTTAAATCCATCTACACTAACAGCTTTTACCACATCCTCTGGCAATAAATTCCAAAGTTTGATTATGCATTGAATAAAAAAGTATTTTCTCCTATTTGTCTTAAATGTATCACCTAGAAACGTCATTGTATGCCCCCTAGTCTTTGTAATTTTTTAAAGTGTAAACACCCGATTCGCATTAACCCATTCCAATCCAGTCATATTTTATAGACCTCTATCATATCTCCCCTCAGTTGCCTCTTCTCCAACCTGAAGATCCCCATCCTCTTTAATCTTTCCTCATAGAGGAATCGTTCCATCCCCTTTATCATTTTGGTCACCCTTCTCTGTATCTTTTCTAATTTCACTATATACGGTATGTTTTGAGATGCAGTGACCACAGCTTCACACAGTATTCAATGTGCAGTCGAACCATGGAGTGATACACAGGCATTATGATATTCTTTATTTTATTCTCCATTCCTTTCCTAATATTTCCTAGCATTCTATTTGCTTTATTGGCTGCCGCAGCACACTGGACAGAAGATTTCAACATATTATCCATGATGACACCTAGATATTTTTTCCTGGGTGATGATTGACAAAGTAGAACCTTGCATCATGTATCTATAATTTGGACGCCTCTTCCCTGTTGCATCACTTTCTACTTGTCCACATTAAATGCTATCTGCCATTTGGATTCCCAGTCTCCCAGTCTTGCAAGGTCTTCTTGCAATTTCTCACAGTTCTTTTATGATTTAAGAACAAATTTGTATAATCAGCAAATTTGACCATCTCACTCATTATTCCAATCTCTAGGTCATTTACAAATATGTTAAACAGCAGGGGTCCCAGCACAGATTCTTGGGGCACTCCAATGAGAACATTGACCATTTAGCTCTGCTTTCTGATTTCTGTCTTTTAACCAGTTTTCAATCCTCAATAGAACATTGCCTTCTATCCCATGACTTTTTATTTTCCTCAAGAGTATCTCATGAGGTACTTTGTCAAATGCTTACTGAAAGTCCAGATACACTATATCAACTGTTTATCCACATGTTTATTCACACCTTCAAAAAATGTAACAGATTAGTGAGGCAAGACTTCCCTTGGCTAAACCCATATTGGGCTTGTCCCATGAAACTATGACTACCTAAATGTTTAGCAATTTTAATCTTTATAATGGTTTCAATCATTTTTCCCAGTACTGATGTCAGGCTTACTGGTCTGTAGTTCCCTGGATAACCTCTGGAACCCTTTTAAAACTGGTGTGACATGGGCCGCCCTCCAATTTTCAGGTACTCAATCTGATTTTAATGATAGATTACAGATTAATAATAATAAAGATACATCTGCAATTTCATTTTTTTTCATTTCTTTCAGTACTCTGGGATGCATACCATCTGGTCCAGGTGATTTGCTACTCTTTAGTTTGTCAATTTTACCTATTACATCTTCCAGGTTTACTGAAAATTTTTAATTTATTTGAACCATCATTTTTAAATATTACTTCTGGCATGGTGTCTGCCTTACATTCTCCTCAGTAAAAACTAAAGCAAAGAAATAATTTAATTTCTTTACTATGACCTTGTCCGTTGTTAGTGCACATTTTACCACTCGATCATCTAATGGTTCAACTGACTCCCTTGCAGGCTTTTTGCTTCAGATGTAACGGAAAAAGGTTTTATTATGAATTTTTGCTTCTTCAGCAAGCTTCTTTTCAAATTCTGCCTTAACCTTTCTTATCGGTGCTTTGCATCTAACTTTCCAGTACTTATGCTGTTTCCTGTTTTCTTCATTTGAAACCCTTTTCATTTTTTTTAAACATAATCTTTATTAAAGCAACATGTCTGAAACGAACAAGATCAAAAGAGATAAAGAGGCATCAGGCAATACATCCAGTTTCAATGATTACAAGTTGCTTCCATTTTTTCCCCCAGTTAACCCCCCACCAATGCCCCATACATATGCACACCTCATTCAACCCACATTCACACACCTAGAATGACACAAGAACACCCAATGAAGCAAAATTACAAGAGGAAAAAGTGGATTACAGTTACCCAACTTTTGTTATGTTCAGGCTTGTGGACCCTTGGCTGGCGAGAGGATGGTATACCTTTCTGGGGGTCCGTAGGTTCTCTCGTCAGGTGGCAAGGCAGAACAGGAGGCAGGACCAGCTGACTCTTGGCACTGGAGACTGAGGCAAACACGGAGATGATGAAAAGACGAGATAAGGCGCTGTGTCTTCACCACTGGTGGTCTGCGGTCCCGCCGGGAGGAGCCCGTAGGGACCCAACCTCTGGGACTTAGGTGGACCTAGGGAGGTCAGAGCAATGGTGCAAAGGCCAACTGGAGCTTCACCCTGGAAGCCCGCGGTTCCCCCAGGAGGAGCCCGTAGGGACCCGGGCCGCTGGGACAGGTGGGCCCTTGGAGACGGAGTCTTGAAGGAGTCCTAGGTCGAGTGCCAGAGGGTCGTCGCTCACCAGTCCGAAGTCGTACACCAGAGAATCACCGCTTGCCAATCCAAGGTCGGGAACCAGAGAATCACCGTAAGCCAATCCGAAGTCAGGAACCAGAGAATCACCGTAAGCCAAGCCGAAGTCAGGAACCAGGAACACCAAGACGGGAAAGGAACTGGAGTCCAAGCGCAGGGAACTCACCGAAGCAAGCAGACTAGACAGCGAGGAAGGACGTTGCCAAGTCGAGGAATGAGCAGCGGAAGCCTTCCTTTATACTTCCCTTGCTCAGGCTGATTAGACACAGGTGCAGCTGGTTAAAGGGATCAGGTCCCTTTAAGCCTAGGAAGGGGGCGTGGCCTCGCCCCTAAAGATGGTGGTGGCCATCTTGGATTTTCTTTGGGGGGAAACGCTGCAGGACGCCGCGAGGGAGGAGCAGGGATGGCTCCTCCTGCGGCGGTCGGCATGGGGAACCCGTGACGGAACGAGGACCTAGTGTCAGGGTCCTCCCCCGGGATTCCTGCGGCGGGTCGCCGTCACGGGTGCGGTAGGGGGTCCGCGGCTGTGGCTCCCACTGCCGCGGAGCACAACAACTTTCCAGCGAGATACCCACACCCAGAGCATGAAATAATTCTTTAAGGATGGAACCATCTTTTTGGCACCCAGGTCTTTTTTCCTCAAAAGTTCCAGTGCATCGCCTGTTGCCATTCCCGAAAAGGAGGGGTGACAGCAGAGTTCCAGTAGGATAAGATAATCTTTTTAGCTAGAGTTATAGATAGAACAATAAAATGTTGACCCCCCCCCCCCCTCTTCACAGGAGATTACAAGTATCAGAGAAAAGGTACAAGTATTTGAGGTCACCAGCCCAAGTAACAGTACATCCCAAAACATTTTCAACAGCTATAAACACCTGTTGCCAATAAGAGTGCAGCTCTGGACATTCAGTGAACATGAGACAGGAATCACCACTCAGATGAGAACATTTCAAACATTCATCAGAGGCCCACAGACCTATCTTAACCCCCAGATCTCTGGATAGATAGAATTCGTGAAAGCTCTTGAATTGAATTTCTTGCAGATTAGCAGGAGCCAGACATTTATAAAGCACATCAAATGCCCTGCTGATGTCAGACGCCTCAATCTCAAGTCTCAAGTCTGCACACCATTGCTCAGCCAATTTGTTGGGTGAAAAGAGGGCAGGGATTTGTGTGTAAAAAGCGTACCCAGATACCGGTTTTATTAAATGGGAACTGGTTTCCAAAAAATGTTTCTCCTGCCTGGGAAAGGGCAAGAAGGTCCGCGCTCCCCTGGCTAACGGACAGCGCATAATAATGCCTACATTGTAAATAAGCAAGAAAACGAGACATGGGAATGTCCCACTGATCCCGTAACTGTGACCACAGCTTATGCTCCTCCGCATCTCCTAATTGTCCAAGGCAAAATAGCCCCAGTTCCCGCCAGATGGGAAAACAGACAGATCCATACCAGCGGAGAAAAATCCCTATTGCCTGTAAGTAGTAGAAAAGGGGTCATGGAGGGTGAACAGAGGGCCAGAGTACTCCACCACTTCCAGGCGGTCCCTCAACCTCCTCCATCCAAAAGGAGTTAAAGCCAAGGCGGAGGAGCAGGGGCAAGCCCTTTTCATTTTTTGAAAGATGTTCTTTTTCCTCTAATGCCCTCCCTCACATCACTTTAAAGCATGCCGGCAGTAGTTTGGCCTTCCTTCCACCTTTTTTTTAAATACATTGAATACATCTGGTCTGCACTTCCAAGATGGCATTCTTGAACAGCGTCCATACTTGACGTAAAGTCTTAACCTTTGCTGTTGCTCCTTTCAGTTTTTTTCCTATTTTCTCATTTTCTCACAATGTCCTTAATGTCCTTCTTTCACTGATCAAGTCAAATGTGAGCATGTTATTGCCAAGTAGCCCCGAATGATTATATCTCACACCAAAAGATGTGTTCCACTAAGGATTAGATCTAAAATAACTCCCCCCTTGTCAGTTCTTGTACCAGCTGCTCCATAAAGCAGTCTTTTTTTTCATCTAGAAACTTTGCTTCCTTGGCATGTCCTGAAGTAACATTTATCTAGGGTAATTGAAATCACCCATTATTAGTGTGTTGCTAATTTTGTTAGGTTCCCTATTTTCTGTTAGCATTTCATTGTCTGTCTTTTCAATCTGCTCGGGTCGGTGGTAGTACACCCCCACTGCTATTTTATTCCCCTTCTCACATGAAATTCCAATCCATAAGGATTCCACATTACATATTGTTCTTGCAGAACTTTTATCCTGTTTGATTCTCTGCCTTCTTTAACATATAGCGCCACACCTCCCCCTGTTTGAACCATCTTATCATTGCAATATAATTTGTACCCTGGTATCACAAGGTCCCGTTGGTGATCCTCCTTCCACCAAGTCTCTGAGATGCCAATTATATCTACCTCGTCATTCAGCATTATATATTCTAATTCTCCCATCTTTTATTCAGATTTCTAGCATTTGCATACAGACATTTCAAAGTATGTTTTTTGTTTGTATTAACAATCTTATCAGTTGATGGATAATTTGGGATCTACTTGCACTGTCTGCTTTTTAAATAACGGTGGCTGGATTACTTTAGCATTTACTGTAAGCCCTCTATCAGGGTTTCCTGTTTAGTTAGTATCCTTTAAAGATACATCATTCTGAACCATACGCTTCTGAGCAACTGTGGCTTTCCCCTATCTCCTTTTTAAAAATTAGTGCCAGCAGCCTGCTTTCACTCTGGTTATGGTGGAGCCCACTCCATCAGAATAGGCTCCTCCTTCCCCAAAATGAAGCCCAGTTGCTAAAGAATCTAAAACCCTGCACCATCATTTCATCTACGCATTGAGACTCTGGGACTCAGCCTGTGATCTGGGTTCAGACCATGCACACTGGCGTTCTACCCAGACGCTCTAACCCAGGGGTAATCTCACTGGGGTCTACACTGGGGGGCTTGATTTCTGCACACACATAGGCTGTCTCGGCAGCCTACCCAATGTAAACACAAACACAATTACTGGGATTATATCTGGGGGCTTGAACCCAGGAGCATATAAAGCTTACATGTTTCCAAGAGATCAGTCTGTGCTATCACATCCAGGAAGCACTCTCTCCCTCTCTCTAGGTTATTTTTTCTTATTCACTAAATGCTTGGGAGAGAAGCAATGTCTCCTCCCTCGCTGCTACTCTTATCAGTTCCAAGAACAGCTGTGTGGCCTTCACTCTCTCAGACTTTAGTACCAATTAATTACTTACTTTCCCATCTGGAAGCTACTGGCTCTACATTCTTGTCTGTTCGTAAGCATTTCACAATGCAAAACAGCAAATATGAGTTCACTTAGAGGTTAGCCTGTGGCCTTTAAAGTAGTCTGTGTCTGGGTGAGAACTCAGAATCCATTAGGGCCTAACTTCTAAATATATCCTCAGCCAGAGTAGTCAGAAGTAATTCCATTACAGCCTGCCTCTGGAACCAGGAGCATTCCTGAGACTGCAACCCTGGAGGTTCTGGATTTCAGTTTCCTAACTAAGGGCTCTGTTTACTAAGCATTTTTCCCATAGACAGAAAATGGGAGAAAACCTTCAGTAAACGACCCCCTAATAGCCTAAATTTAGCCTTTCAAACTTCCCTCCTGCACCTACCTATGTCATTGGTACCCACATGTGCAATGACAGTCTGTTCCTACCCAGAAATCTCTAAAATCTAAAGAACCCCATTGATGTCCAGTTATATCTCCTGGAACACCGGCTACACGTAGAAAAGAAAACTGCAAGTCTGTATGATCCAACGAGAAACATGACAAAGTTTTGAAGACAGACATTAGTGAATTGTCTATCTTCAGAGAACAGCACATCTTAATATTAGTTGCATTCAGTTTATTGCTGTTCAAGCCAAAGCCTCATCTGGTTTTATTCTGTTCATAATAAATTGCAAATTAAAAGTACAGTAAAGGAATCTTCAAATTCAAAGTACTAGCATGCAGACAAAGGGAGAAGTCACTGCAAAGATGTTGTTGAAAATGTTTCTTAATGCTTTGTTTATAGACAACAGATGTACCAAAATGTGATGAACACCTGTATTATAAAGCTATCATTGACTGTGATATTGCTGTTATAGCACATCACAGACTTGCCAGTATAATCTCTTCTTTTTAAGGAAATCTCTTTCTCTTGGGGCCAGACGGTTTCCTCTTGCTCCTTTGGAATTCCAGTTCAATTGAAACTTGCCTCTCTGTGAGAATGGTACTAACAGCCTTCATTTGCAAATATCCGAGGATCCCCCCCCCTCCCCACCTGTTTTTATATCCCCATTCCATCTCAGCCTAGCCATCACAGCAATTATCCTTGAGGCATTTGGCTAATGTGGACACTAAGCCTGCCACTGAGGGTCACCTTTGTCTGATGGCTGTGACTCCCTTCCTCTCAGGGGTTATTAATGCTGCCTGCAAAACATCCCCAGCCCTGACTGGTCCATGAAGCAGAAGCCCAGCCCAGAGACTGAACCCAGGATTTCTAGAAAGCAATGCACAGCACTTGCCACTTGAGCTACCAAGAGTGCTTCTTTTAATACTCTGTATTCTCCAGCAAAACTTATTTATAACTAGCAACTGTACCCGTTCTACGCCCGGGTGGCGAGCCTTTTTATTGGCACATATGCTCTTGTATGGAAGCGTTAGCTGAAAAGGAAAAACAAAATTGTTTTCACCCAGGGCAAGGGACGTGGAGGCACATTTGCTAAAGCCAGGGCTGGCAAGGTTTATAGAATTTCCCTAGAAATTCACTGTAAGAGTGTCCCATCCACATACACACCCCCTCATATAGGCTCCCTCACTGTCTCGCACACACACACATCCCCTCATATAGGCTCCCTCTCTGAAACCCACACTCAAGCATCTCCCGCACTCCCCCTCTTACCAACCAAGCTGTCTCTCGCACTCCCCCACACCCCCTCTCCTCTCTCACACACACATTCTCTCTAACCGGCATCACCCTCCCCTCATATAGGCTCCCTCTCTCTGAAACCCAAACTCAAGCATCCACCCACCCACCCTCTCTTACCTCTCATGCTCTCTCTCACACCCTCCCCACCTCCCTTACCAACCATGCTCTCTGTCACCCCCCTCTCTCACACACACATTCTCTCTCACCAGCATTTCCCCCCCCCCACCCATGCTCTCTCTCACACCCTCCTGCTTTCTCTCACCCTCCCCAACACACATTCTCTCTCACCAGCATGCTGCAGGACCTGCGCCGTTTGTGGCGAAGGTGAAGGCCCGGGGCGCCGTTCGCGGCGAAGATGAAGGGCCGGTTTGCCATTCGTGGCACACGGGGGCCTTCCATTTTCGCCTTGAGCAGAAAATAGCAGCAGAGATCCCGGCATGCCGGTAACAGAGCGTGTCCCGCAGCACACGCTCCGTTCGCGGTGAAGATGAAGGCCCAGGCACGCCAATCGCAGCACACAGGGGCCTTCCCTTTTCACCACGAACGGCGCGCTGGGCCTTCATCTTTGCCGCGAACGGAGCGTGTGCCGCGGGACGCGCTCCGTTTGCGGCATGCCAGGGCCTCCTCTGCTATTTTCTGCCTGTCCCGCGATGGCCGCTGTCCTTCCAGTTTTGAATAGTTTTCTGGTGAGGGAGGAAATCTGTGGGAAGGAGGAATTCTGCGCAAATTCTGCATTCCGCAGTAGCACAGAATTCCCCCAGGAGTATCTCTTGTAGCTGGTGTTGTGCCGTGGCCGCTGTACGGCGTGTTTGACCCTCCAAGGTGGCCAGGGAGCCACCTGCGCCATCTATCAGCGGGCTGGGGAACATGCGTGAGCACTGACGGGCACACTACCAAGCCCTATATATCATAGATTATTGCTTAGATACTATAGCCTTTTGCTGTCCTCTTTGCTGATTTTCTAGCTGTTAAACAAATTTTAACACACACTTTCTCTAGCTCAATAAAAATGAGCTTGGTCCCCCTTCATCTCTCCTCAAAACCGCCTTCTTTCTTCATTTGTCTTGTTTCTGTCATGTTACCCTCATCCTACACACGCACACATATTCTTTCCCAGCCTTGAGTGGACAAGTGCCAGGGAGTTTGGAGGAAAGTGATAGAAACCAGTAAGGCAATGGGGGATACTGCCAGGACCTCTTACTCAGCATACATGTTATGCTGCACTAATGCTAAGATGTAGCCTCTAAGCAGTCTTAAAGATCCCTTCATGAACTTAATTCTATAAATACTTCATTAGACTGGTGGCGAAGCGACTCATTTGCTGGAGCGCCCATGAAGTTCTAAAGAAGCAGCCAAGGTGCATTTTGTTGATTAGAATTGTAAGAGAGACGTCTCTGATTTATTGCTTACATTATGCTGGCCAGACTGTTTTTTTTTTTTTTTGGCTTACATTCTGCTTCCTGAAATGCTGAGATACAACAGGTTTCTGATGCACCCACTCTCTTAATTTACTAAAAGACTGACTATATGGAGCATCATCCTGCTTGAGCAATGAAGCTGGCTATATTCCAATGTCTCTTCTTATAATTGTGTATTCGTAAGTGTATTTGGTATGGCGGAATCAGCAAGCAAGTACTAAAGATGTCTGTGATCCCAGCTGAAGCAGTCTCCAGGCAGAAAATGAGTAGATTATATAGGTGCAACAGATCATAAGGCTATTGCGGCAGATAGAAAAGCACCTATTTTCATGGCTGATAATTATTCTGCTCGGTTAGTGAAGTCACATTTCATAAGCATAAGGCTGACATTTGTTTGTTTTTGACGCAGAGGAGAGGGTTAGCAGAGCATCCATGACTAAAGGGAAAGAGCCAATTGTAAAATGCTTAGGTGTCCTAGCAACTGCCCTTGTAAGGGAATTTATACCTCTGAAAATTCAGTGCAAGGGAAGCAAAAGTGGCCCCAAGAGACCTAGTGCATCTCTCATTTTTCATATTCACCCTTACATTTCCCCCCACCCCCAAACTCCCATTTAAAAAAATAAAATAAAATGGTTGGCTTGGTAAAATACGTATGCATATATCTTTGTAGGCATTTGTGCATGTGTTTGGAGTGTGTTATGTTCATGTTGTGCGAGAGACTGGAAAAGATGCTTTAATAAAGGATACTTTAAAAACTAAACATAGATTAATTAAAAAAGGGATTAGAGCTAATGGTGAGCATAAAACACCCAGCTTCTAGATGATGAAGTATCCTGCTATGCAGTCACATTTCTACAAACCTCACAGATTTTTCATGGTTTCCTGTCTCTAGTTATATTTTATTTACCCTTGGATCTCTTCTATGGCCACTAGGCTCTTTTAGGAATCAAATTTGACCTGCTCCTTTTTTTTTTACATCTTCACAGGCTCTTCACATCTTGAACTACTCACTGGCATCAACATCAATCTTCCTTGCTCTCTACTACCCTACCCTATCCACTCATTGGTCTGGTGCCTCTTTTCTCCTCTAGCCTAAAATCTTCCTCCTGGGGGTAGCAGTGTTCTCTTCAGCTGCATTAACAAGCTGGAAAATCTCACACTCCGTTTTCTTTTTACTGATTTCGATCTTATTTTGAACTATTGCCTCTAGGCTATGACTAGGACAGATTTTCAGGATAATTATGGAGATGCAAATTGACTTAGGTCTTATGTAAATTACACACACTGTGTTGTGGAAATCGTATGAAGGACCAGGGTGTCTGCTAATCTCAATTTGGCATTTTTATTGCTGCCAGAAAACATGTAAAATACTCAAAAACACATGGGCTCCTATTTAAAAAAAAATATGGAGTGTTTATTTTTATTCTCATTTCCTAAAATATGAAGAATACATCCAAATTCGTTTGCATGGAATATTTCCATGATCCAAAAATTAAACATCCACAAAAGCTCTGCAAAGATTCGACCTTTGCTTAGCTGTTACCCATTTGAATGCACCGCCATGCAGAAGGCCAAGGTTAGGGGGTTTAGAAGTGACCTTACTGTTCTCAGTCTGTGAGATGGTGGACATCAGGCACATTATGGAGGTCTGAGCTGTGGAGGAAGGTGGCATCTGCATATCTGTGTAAACCCCCCTGATTAACGCAATGGCATTAACGCTGCCTCAGAGGCAGCTGTGCATGCCACCATTACTGCTGTTATTTTTATGATAATGGAGCAGCTGGATGAGGGAGAAGGAAAATGCAGAGAGATTGGATGCTTCTAGAATTTATGGCAGGGCTGGAACTATTAATGCTCAAACTGGAGTAGGAAGCAAGGGAAAGGAGAGGAAAAGGGCCTGCAGAGGCTCAGTTTAAATGACAAGCTAGTTTCTTTGGCATGTCTTTCCACACATTTTATCACTTTTGTTCTGAAGCTTTGATTAGAACAGGCTATTCTATAACATTTTACTGGCCTTTATACACCATAGGTCAAGATCAATCTATTGGATAATATGATATAGCAAATATGAGGCAATCATAATATGTAAATATATCTGACTGAAGATACTGAGATTTCAGCAAATATATTCTCATATCCTTTAAGTCTCCAGCAGACTGCTAAAGTGGTTTAAATTGTCATGTAATATTATTTTCTCTGTGCTATGTAATTGCTTTATGATTATTTTATGATCATAGCATTGTAAACCACCTCGAAATGTTGATAGGTGGTATATAAATTTTATAAATAAATACAATGTTTTACTTTTTTTTAAGTTTTTACCACTTTTAAGTGATAGAGAATCAGTTGCTCTCCACAAAAAAAAATCTTGTAACATATCTAGCACAGCTTTGAAAATTTTTAAAACATAAGTAATCATGGGGGCAAAATTCAGCCAGAGTGGCTCTGCTAGTTAGCTGGATAACCATATCCAGCTAACTAGCAGGATATATTAAAGTTAGCCGGTTATGTATTACCTGCTGACTTTAGGACAGGCATATGGCCCAACCAGAGTTAGCTGTATATGTTAGCTAGCCAACTCCAAATATCAGAGTTGACCAGTTAACTTATGTGGCTAGCTTCAATCCTCCCCAGAACGCCTCCTGCCCATCCCCAGAATGCCTCTGACTTATCCAACTACATTCTAGCCGGGTATCTAGCTACCTGACTATAATGTATTTAGCCAGATAGAAGCTTAAAATACCTGGGTAAGTCATTTAGAGAGATAACTATTACATTATCTGTCTAAATAGCTTTTGAATATGGATCTCCATGTGGCCCTCCTTCTGGTTTCCCTATTGCCCTGCAGAAGTTTGGAGAGTAATTGTATGATATGCCTCCTTCCACCTGTTATTTAGTGTATACTCACTAAGGCCAAAAATGTCACATCTGCAATGGAACAGGTGTTAACATTTTGGCAGGCATGCTATTTACTAGGCTCAGCTACCAGGATGCATTATGAGTTACAAATGGAGGACATGTACAAGTGATGATACTATAAACTTTTATTTGAACAGATTCCAAAGATGACAAATTAGAGGACACAAATTAACACACTCCAAAAAATCCTCCAGTAAAACAATTCTTAAAATATAATCAACATTAGTTAAGAAGACTACCATACTGTTACTAGGCACTCACAGCATTAGACGCCTTCACTTGCCTTATACATAATCATTGGTCTGTGTGTGCTACATGCTTTTTGTTCAAAACGCTGTGTTCATATTTTTCTCATATTTTTTCAAATTCTTGCACATAAAAACATTTTTTCACATTGGCTTAATACTGCACGACACCCCAAGCAGAAAAGAACTTACCTGTTTCTTGGAAAGTAACTTTTGTAGCTAAATATCGCTACAAGCCCTTGAGCTATAACACATCTTCTTCTATTTCTCTTTGAATAGAAAGACACCAACACACACTTTAGACATTCTTTCCCAAATCCACATTTCCTGACTCAAAGCAAATGTCTTACTTTATTTATAAAATGTATATCTCACTGATCCACAGCTCTCAGCGGGGAACAGCCATACATACATAATAACACATAAAACAACATAGTACAATACAAACCATCTGACAATTAAAACACACACACACAAAAAAAAAGAATACATTTTAGCTATAGTTTTGTAAGGTATGCGTATGTGTGAGCCCCTCTTACCATGACACAGCCTCATAGGTAGAATCCTGAGTCCCACGCCAGCAGCGGGTGAGCGAGTCTTGGCACGGGCCAGACTACGACTGAATCCAGAAGTCTATACAAAGCCAGGCAAGGACAAGACTGAAGGCTCGAGTCAAGGCTGATGGATTGAGAGCCAAGGCTGAGGACTGAAGCGGAGCCACAGGCAGACACTCAAGCAAAGCTGAAAGCTGAGAAGATGGAACCAGGCAGAAGCTGAAGACAGGAACCAGGCTGGAGCTGGAGGCAGTGTTCAAGCTAGAGGGTAGGGGCGTGCATTCGTTTTCAACGCATATGTAAAACGCAACGTAATTTTTTTTTTAACTTAAAAAAGTGATGAGGCGAAAACGATCGGATTTCCAACGTATTCAACATAGCTATGTTGAATACGTTGGAAATCGCGATTGTTGATCCTAAATAAAAATTTAAACCCCTCACCCTCCTTAATCCCCCCCCCCAAGACTTACCAAAACTCCCTGGTGGTCCAGCGGAGAGTCAGGACGCCATTTCTATATTCCTTTGCGAGGAGCACGTGACGTCGGCGTCACGTCGGAGTGACGCGGAAGTCATGTGATTCGCCACGCGTTCGCTCCGGGACACAACCGGAACTTTTGGCCAGCTTGGGGGGGCCTCCTGACCCTCCCAAGCTGGCCAAAAGTTCTGGTTGTGTCCAACGAGGGTCCCAGAGCGAATGCGCAGGGAATCACGTGACGTCCGCGTCACGTCGGAGTGACGCGGACGTCACGTGATTCGCCGCGCGTTCGCTCCGGGACACAACCGGACACTGACTTTGGCCAGCTTGGGGGGGCCTCCTGACCCCCCCCAAGCTGGCCAAAAGTTCCGGTTGTGTCCAACGAGGGTCCCGGAGCGAACGCGCGGGGAATCACGTGACGTCCGCGTCACTCCGACGTGACGCCGACGTCACGTGCTCCTCGCAAAGGAATATAGAAATGGCGTCCTGACTCTCCGCTGGACCACCAGGGAGTTTTGGTAAGTCTTGGGGGGGGGGGATTAAGGAGGGTGAGGGGTTTAAATTTTTATTTAGGGAATCGGTGCACGTATGGACATAGACTCAACTTATGGAATTCTACATATGTCCATATTGACCGAAGTTGACCCCCCCTTTCGACTTATGGACTTATGAACATAAACTTTTTGTCTGCACATCCCTACTAGAGGGCTTGAACAAGACAGAAATCAGGAACCAGGAGACCTTCCTGATCCAAGGCAGCACCAGGGCTGCTAGACTGGAGTTGGGACTAGGCTAATATATCCCTGAAGGTCTCATCTGTATACTTCTCTGTCCCACAATGCATCCTGTTAGTTGAGTCCTTGAAAAGCATGTGAACTAAACATTATCAGCTGGATTCTAACAAGTTTCTTTTTCCATTTGCTTATTTATCTTCTTACTGTAATGATTTCTTGCCCTATAGCTCTTTTTAGGTTAGCCCTCTGTTCGTTTACTACTTCCCAAAAAAACCTTTCCACCCAGCTAGCATCTCCCTAATGTTCTCTCTAAAGACACTTACTTATGTATGCCCTCTCTTTGTTTTGTTCTTACATTTAGCCCCACTTTCTGAGGATCACTTATTTCCCCTTTTGTGAGTGGCACATTCAGTTTTTCACCTCCCTCCCTGGAAAAAAGGTTTTTCAAACACAGTTGTATGTTCCACTAGGAACAAATATTTTACCATTTCTAATGAATGGCCATTCTACAAGCTCATATGGAATGGAATGATTGTGGTGATCATTGCTGTCCTTGATGTGGTTAGTCTGTCCAAAGTCCACTATAGGTATTCTGGGACTTCAGCCAGAATGGACTGTGTGGCAATGGTTTATTTGAAATCATCAATTCTTTTTGTTTGACTACTGAATGATTTCTGGAGACCTTTGAAACCCTCTGGACAGAGTCTTCCTGAAACTGGAGCCTCAACTGTGATTTACATAAGAACATAAGATATGTCATACTGGGTCAGACCAAGGGTCCATCAAGCCCAGTATCCTGTCTCCAACAATGGACAATCCAAATCACAAGTACCTGGCAAGTACCCAAACATGAAATAAATCCCATGCTACTAATGCCAGCAACAATCAGTGTGGCTATTCCCTATAGATTAATAGCAGTTTATGGACTTCTCCTCCAGGAACTTATCTAACCCTTTTTTAAACCCAGTTACACTAACTGCTCTAACCACATGTGCACGGCGTGAAAAAGAATGTCTCAGATTTGTTTTAAATGTGCTACTTGCTAACTTCATGGTGTTCCCCCTAGTCCTTGTATTATCTGAAAGGGTAAATAACCGTTTCACATTTAACCAAGTCCTTTCATGATTTTGTAGACCTCTATCATATCTCCTCTCCCACCACATTCTGTGTCTTCAGATAGCCCAGTTAAGGCATCACTGAGGACAAGGCCCAACACCAAAAGGCATTCTAAGGGTGATTAGTTGGTTGCTGTTTGCCTCTGAAATCAAGACAAGCAGATTTCCCTACCCTGTAACAATGGAATGGATATGGCGAACAGGCAGAGACACTTTCTGATGTCTGTCCTCCTCCTTGTTGACTCTCCTGGCTGGATATTTATTTATTTATTTATATGAGGGTAAAGGTTGATTATCTTGGGGAAGAGGAGGAGCCTTATTTTTATACAGAACTGCAGCAAGGGAGCCATGCCATCAGGTAAAGAAGACTACACAGGTTGAGCTGAGCACATATGTTCTAATTTGTGTAAGGTATACATGCTATTTAGTAATCAGGCAGATGTCAATGTTCAATTTATTGGAGACATTTTTTTTGTGTATGCATAAAACTTTAGTGCAACCCCCATAAAGTGGACTTCTTCCATGCATGTTAAATCTTCTACAAAATATTTACTATATATTTCAGTGCATAAGCCCCTGAATGAGAGGTTTCTCCCTGAATACAGCCTTTGAGTTTCCAGCTTAAAGATACTATAACAGTGCAACTAAAATAAATATGTTGGTTACATCAACAAAAATCCTAAAAAATACAAAAGTATATACTACTGTTCATGCCTAGTGATATTTATTTGCTTTATATTTTACGGACGCTCAGTTAATGGGCATCAGTTTCCCTAACCTGACTGCAGGCAAATTTTTTTTTCATACTGCTCCCTGTGGTTCCTCTTACTTATTATCGGGATGATACTAAGTAGGAGGAACCACAGAAAAGCAGTATTATGGGCTTTTTTGTGGCTTTTGGGGGTTATTTTTTATGGCTCAGAGCGTGTAAGACTTAACGCCAGCCCTGGGGCAGACGTTAAGTTTTCCATGTTAAAATATGCACATCGGGCGCACGGTGATTTTTTGCATTGGGGGGTAATAGCTAATAGCCTTATCTACATGCATTTACATGCTGGTTTGGACGCACTAATCCCCTCATTGCATCAGGTGTTAGCCTAGTGCATTCAAAACACATGTCCAAGTGCACGATAATGCAATGGCCTGTAAATTTGCACCTGAGGTCACAAGGAGCATCAGTGGGATTTGAAGGCTGGATTCCTAGCCTGCTGCTCTAACCACATTGCTACTCCTCCACTGTTGAGGCAGATTTAGAAATACCATACATATTACTTTTAAAACATTAAAATTTCATTTTAATTCTTGTAGACTACAAACCAGCAATTTTGACATGTTTTATTTTTTGTTTTATTTATTTTTCTGCAATTGAAATTAAGGAATTGAGAAGAGAGCTTGGATACATTTTTATATGTGCTTTATAAATGACCTTCGACCAACGCACAGTAAACGTTAGTTAAAACATGTTTTTTGTAATATGTCTTGAGGCCTCTCCTAGACAAAGGCGGAATATCAAATGACTATAAATAAATATAAATAATAAATTGTGCAAATCACACCTGAACAATGTATTGCATTTTGCTTAGTGAACAATAAATAATGCACAACTTCTCCTCATAATAATTGCCCTTGTGTTATCTAATCCATTCCCGGAACAGGCTATTTGGGAGTAGGCTGTCTTGAGGGCAAGTGCGTTGTTTGCATACCAAGCAGAATAAGAAAAGGAGGATGGGTGGAGGTGACCCTTTAATGTGAAGAGGTACATTAACCACCCCTTTTGGGGGGGAGGGGCGGCGGTCGACCACCAAAACGCGTTATGCCTTTTATCAATCAGGTCTTACCTCTGCCTTGCAATTCAATAATGTATCTAATGATGCTTCCTTGTGTTAGCTTCTGACACGCTCCCTCTCTTGTTGGCAGAGGGAGCCGCTGTTGGACTGACTAGCCCTGAGCCATACCGGGGCTCTCTGCGCTTGCCGCTTGGTGGCCCAGCTCAGGGTGTTCGCTGCGCCCTCCCTTTGTCAGCAAGGTGGCCGATCCCTCCCCGGCAGCATCGGCCGGCCCGCCCGCCCGCCAGGGCGAGGAAGACATCGCCGCGCAGCACGTCCAGCGGACGCCTTTCCCGGGACCACTCCATACGGTCACGGCCGCTCGCAGCTCCGCTGTGACCGGGAGCGCGGCATGGAGCTGTACGGAAAGGTAAGCGCATCCGACAGAGCAGGGGGAGCCCAAGCAACGGTGCCGCTGCTTTTGAGGGACGTGCACTGAACTAAAGGCACAACCTAGGGCCGTCACTTTGCTCGGGCTCCACGGGGAAAAGAGGGGGGAAATGTTTGGCTTAGTTGCTTTGGTTTTTTTTCCTGCAGTGAGGGTTCTTGAGGAAACCTGCCTGTGGCCTGACTGTCATGCAGTAACAAGAGGAAACGATAGATAAATCCCTCCTCGCTTCACTTTTCCCCCTCCGCTGGGCCGGTCGAGATTTGAATTGAGTGCTGTGCCCTATGCTGGGAGGCGGAGGGCGCACTAGTCTCACCGCCGGGCGGCTAACAGCGCAGGATCACGGGGGTTGTAGTTCTGTGGGACCGTCAGCGCCTCTCTCTAATGCAGCGACTGCCTGACTACCAGTTCCCGCGAGCGGCGCCGGCGCGTGCGAGGACTTGAGGCAGGGACAGCTCCAGTGCTGATGCTGAAACCGGGCTCTTAGCAGACACCGGAGCCGGGCGATCAGCGAGCGAATACTTCTGTAATAATATTTAATAGCAGCACGGATCGAAGACAGTAAAAGGGCGTCTTTTCTGCGAGAATGCGACACGAAGCCTCCATGCAGGTTTGTAATAGTAGATTACGTTGGCTCGAATCAGATAACCATCGCCGAGCGGTTGTCCAACTAAGTGTATGTGCAGCTTTAGCCCTGCAAAGTAAAAAACAACAACAGAGTATATATATATATATATATATATATATATATATATATATATATATATATATATATATATATATATATATATATATATATATATTGTCTGCGTTAGGTGGAATGAATAACATATTACGATGGTTTGCTGAATTCATGTTTGTTTAAGGTCTGGTGGGATTTTGACAGTAGACAATAATCCACATTTCCCGAAATAGGCTACCTTAGAAAGGGATGTTATTCTTCGATTTGTAGACAAAAAAAGATACCGAAGTTAAAGAAATTTCAGTTGAGTTTATTTCTCGGCTCAGACGTTAAAAAGGAATATACCTAGACGAGTGAGATAATCAAATTTGCAGATGACACAAAATTGTGCAGAGTAGTTAAATCACAAGCAGATTGTGATAAATTGCAGGAAGACCTTGTGAGACTGGAAAATTGGGCATCCAAATGGCAGATGAAATTTAATGTGGAAAAGTGCAAGGTGATGCATATAGGGAAAAATAACCCATGCTATAATTACACGATGTTGGGTTCCATATTAGGTGCTACAACCCAAGAAAGAGATCTAGGTGTCATAGTGGATAACACATTGAAATCGTCGGTTCAGTGTGCTGCGGCAGTCAAAAAAGCAAACAGAATGTTGGGAATTATTAGAAAAGGAATGATGAATAAAACGGAAAATGTCATAATGCCTCTGTATCGCTCCATGGTGAGACCGCACCTTGAATACTGTGTACAATTCTGGTCGCCGCATCTCAAAAAAGATATAATTGTGATGGAGAAGGTACAGAGAAGGGCTACCAAAATGATAAGGGGAATGGAACAACTCCCCTATGAGGAAAGACTAAAGAGATTAGGACTTTTCAGCTTGGAGAAGAGACGACTGAGGGGGGATATGATAGAGGTGTTTAAAATCATGAGAGGTCTAGAACGGGTAGATGTGAATCGGTTATTTACTCTTTCAGATAGTAGAAGGACTAGGGGACACTCCATGAAGTTAGCATGGGGCACATTTAAAACTAATCGGAGAAAGTTCTTTTTTACTCAACGCACAATTAAACTCTGGAATTTGTTGCCAGAGAATGTGGTTCGTGCAGGTAGTATAGCTGTGTTTAAAAAAGGATTGGATAAGTTCTTGGAGGAGAAGTCCATTACCTGCTATTAGGTTCACTTAGAGAATAGCCACTGCCATTAGCAATGGTTACATGGAATAGACTTAGTTTTTGGGTACTTGCCAGGTTCTTATGGCCTGGATTGGCCACTGTTGGAAACAGGATGCTGGGCTTGATGGACCCTTGGTCTGACCCAGTATGGCATTTTCTTATGTTCTTATGTTCTTAACCATTTCCATACCTTCAAGTCATTCTAATTTGTATTATTTTAAAGAAATTTCTAATCAAAACTCACTAATTAGATGCAGCACATAATACAGTAAGTACTACATGGCAATAAATTGTTAGAAAACATTGCAGCTTTCCAGATTTGTGGATCTATATAGTATATGCTGATTCAGTAGTTTAGAATAACCAAAGTGCTCAGTAGTACCAAATATATAGAGCAATGCAGATGCATTTTCTGCTTTAGTCTATTCAGTGATTTTAGTTTTAAAACTTAATACACAGAGATTAATACTGGGCTTGAACATGTTTAAACAGGTCTCATATGCATACAAATGAGATTAATACAAATATTGGTTGATTGACTTTTATAGCATTACTGTGTGCACTTTCACAGCAGGGAGGTCAGTCCTAAGAGGGATCATATTTTTTTGTTTAAATTATGTTAGTATTACAAAGATTAAACTATAAACAAAATAAGCAAGTTAAGGAGTGTAACAAAATAAGTGTAAAGAAACCCAATACAGTCTCATTCTAATATATATGATCATATGTAGAGCAGTCTGCTGGTGCTCTGCTCACATAATGTTTTTAAATCTACTTGCATTCTTTTAAATAAGTTATTTATACATAGTGAGGTACAATGGGACTGGATTGTTAAATGGAAAATCACTAATGTTTAGATTTCTGTTTGAATTACTTCAAGGCTTGGCTAATTGCTCTCTATAAATATGTCCTCAGTCATGTTCATTATGGGCTACTTATTAATAGCTGTAATGGGGTCAGTAGGTTTATTAGATGTAGGTTAAATGTAATAAATTTGCTGTTCCTTGTTTATATAGGTCAAACAGTAATAGATCATCAAAAAATATTAAAAATGCACCTTGTGATTGGTTGGAAAACTAGTTCCATATGAGGAGTATTGCTTATCAGTAGCTGAAATTTAGTGCTTTGACTTTTTTTTTTTAAAGGCAATTTAACTGTACATGATTCCGCAAGCCATTCGGCCAGATGACAAAAGGGTTTTTCCCATTTTGTGTCTATGGGAAAAAATGCTTAGTTCAGCTAGCCCTGAGAGAACATGCATAAGATACACGTTATCAGGGAATCACTCATCCACAGAGGCAGTACCAACAAAATAATCCAGCTGAGCATTTCCCTTCTCCCTCAGACTGGAGGAACTTGTTTAGGCAGTTCTATTGGCTTATATCATTAGACTGCTAGAACTCTACAGCCACCATGTTATGTGAAGTGCAGAGTTTGTAGTGCTGTCTTTTTTGTAGCTTTTTAACATAGAAACATAGAAGTGATGGCAGAAGAAGTCCAAACGGCCCATCCAGTCTGCCCAGCAATCTTTCACACCTATTTGTTTTCATACTTATCTGTTACTCTGACCGCTGAGGTCAGGGCCCTTATTGGTAACTTTTTTGTTCCAATTCCCTTCCACCCCACCATCGATGCAGACAGCAGTGCTGGAGCTGCATCTAAGTGAAGTATCTAGCTAATTGGTTTGGGGTAGTAACCGCCGTAATAAGCAAGCTACTCCCGTTTGCTTTCCCTGCCTGTGCAATTCAGTCCTTGTTGGTTGTCTGGATATAAATCCTCTTTACTTCATTCCCCTCTGTCGTTGAAGCAGTGAGCTATGCTGGATATGTATTCTAAGTGAAGTATCATGCTTAATTGATTCGGGGTAGTAACCGCCATAACAAGCAAGCTACACCCATGCTTATTTGTTTACCCAGACTATGTAATTCGTTCCTTGTTGGTTGATACTGAATATAAATAATCTTTTCTTCATTCTCCCTGCCGTTGAAGCAGAGAGCTATGCTGGATGTGCATTGAAAGTGAAGTATCAGGCTTATTTGGTTTGGGATAATAACCACCGTAACAAGCCATTCCAAGTGAAGTATCAGGCTTAATTGATTCGGGGTAGTAACCGCCATAACAAGCAAGCTACACCCATGCTTATTTGTTTACCCAGACTATGTAATTCATTTCTTGTTGGTTGATGCTGAACATAAATCATCTTTTCTTCATTCTCCCTGCCGTTGAAGCAGAGAGCTATGCTGGATGTGCATTGAAAGTGAAGTATCAGGCTTATTTGGTTTTACTAAAAGGTCACATGAAGAGAGAGGCAGAACAAATCAAGAGTTACCTGACCCCCACTTCCAAAAAAAAAAAAAAAAAAGGAAGAAAAATTGCACTAGATGTTATATTTCCAAAGAATAAAGTGATCGGTGGACAGTTACAATGTAGAGATTCATATTTTTGGTTGGTCAGAAGGAAACACAATATGCCTTCTATGACTCTGCATATAAACAAACAAAAAATAAGAAAGAGAGATGCATTAGACCATAGAAATATTTAAACAAGTTAAAGTGACAGCATAAACATTTGTTATTACATTTCTTGTATATTTATTTCAGCTTTTTTATTAAATTAGACATTTTATTTATTTGGATTTATTACCCACCTTTTTGAAAAATGTATTCATGTTCAAGTATTTTGCACAGCAAAATTCTAATGTAAAATTGTTTTAAATTGCCCTTCTGCAAAGGGCAATATCTGAGGGACTATTGACTTTTCTATGAGAACTGATTGATTTGTTTCTCAAATTGATGTGTCCAGGTGAGTTTGTTTTGTGCATGCTATGATAGGAATGAACTTCTCTGTGGTGTGTAGTAGTTGACAGTGAATTTGTACAACATAATATATGTAACAAGAAAATAAAAGGAAAACAAAGGTGACGTCGTTCTGATACAACCTTGCAAGAGACAAGCAACATTATTTGTTAAGTTTCTGCCAAAACATTCAACTGGGAGACAGTTGTGGTCATTAAAGTTAATGTTCAAAAACTTCTCTGTACGTGTTTATATACAGTATGTTGGTCCATAAAGAGGTGCCATCAATTCATACTAAGCCAGAAAATGTAAAAAGAGCTTGGTCATACTGCAGTTTGGTAGACCTTGATCTCTTTCTTGATTTCAGATCTGTCGCTGGCTTCTTTTCTAACGACACATATGCATGTTGGTTTTTTTTTTGTTTTTTTTAATTATGAAGAAAGAGCAATAGTTGAAATGGCTTTACCCTTTTTGGTTGTCCATTACTGATAAGTTAGCAGCAAAATGTAAAGAAGCTTCCTAAGATAGAACAGATATCCACTGAGTTAATGTATATGCAAGTAGTCTATGGTGTTTTCTTTCATATGGGTTCATCTAAAATAAGAAAACTTAATCCTGTATGTGTCTTCGGGCCAGTTGCCATTTTCCTTCATGTTAATGCATCCCATTCAAACAAGAGACCCAGGTTAAGTAATATGCCATATGTTTCACCTTTAGGGCCTTTCATTATGATTACTATCATAAACACAAACATGGTGAACATTGTTACTGAACAGAATCCGAGACGATCTTCTGTCTACGCTGCCATTCTGTCAGTAGACTTCACAATCCCTGAGTTAATAGATTTTTTTTAAATCATAGTGTATCAAAAAGAAAGACTTTCTGTTTATCAAATTATTCATCTGAATCTTTAGATGCATCTTCTCTTTTATAATGTGGTGTTTTTGAAGTGTCTTTTTTATAACATAATCATAGGCATCGCCATTGTGGTTTAAACACTATCTAAATCATACAGGACTGGAAAAAGAGCTCAGCTGGGAAGATTTGGGATCTAGGAAGCAACATATTTTTTCAGGCTTAAATGAAACCTGATATTCTCTTACCCAATAAACACTGCAAATAAATCATAATTTCAAAGTGCTGAAGTAGTTATGACACAGTAAGTTATTTATAGCATGTCAGTTTATTAAACTGCCTTCTAAATGATAATGACAATATGGATTGAAACAGTATGCCGGTACGCATTGCAACTTAAGACCTTGGAATATGCATGCGCTCACCTCTGTATTTGGATGGCTGGGATGCACATGTCAGGTGACTGAATTGAATAAAGGGTCATGGAGAAGGAGACAGTATTAATATTGTCATTACTGAGTTGCAGATGGCTGACCCTAGGCACATAGAGATAAACTAACATAATTATTGAAAGGGTACACACACACACACACACACACACACACACACAATTTGAGCCTACGCACACACACACACACACAATTTGAACCTGATTAGATGCTAAATGAACACTACACTGAATATCTTCCCTAAAACAGAACCAACAATTATGTGAATTTCAAATACTGTAGCTGGGTTAATATTTCCAATCAAGAACTTGTTGTTTTGTATATATTTGACTATTTGCGTTCATGTGGGTATTCTGTAAAAAAAAACCCCAAAACCTTAAAACATAGAATGGGATTCCTCTTCAGTCCCTGACATGTGACCGGTTCTATAAAACAACTTTCATTCTTTATATCTGAAGTCCCTCATATCCTTCTTCCAAATTCTTTCAAATTTTATTTTTTTACTAGGGAGTTTTCCTGGCATAATACAGGTGAGTATGACATATATATTACAAAGAGAGTATTTCCAAATTCTAATTAGTGGAGAGCTAGCCATTTGGATACTGTTCAGGAACCATTAGACCTTTTTATTGTCTGATTCTTCTGAAAATTTGACAGTCTGCTTTCCTTTATATGCATCAAACAGTCCTCTACCATTGTATTACTGCCATGGTTTCACAATCTCGAAATCCCCTTCTACACAGGCCAGCAAGAACTTCATCTGTGTTGCGATCCGGACCGCGGAGGTCCGCGGCCGGCTCCCGCCCTCACCCCAAGCCGCTCTGGGATCCGCGGCATTCCCTCCTGGCCTGGTTAGGACCTTCCTTCTGCCTCTCTCAATGACGATGCTGATGCCCAGCATCTGTTCCCGCCCCCTAGGCATGTGCGCATGCAGGGGCTCTACTATTTAAAGGGGCCAGCGCGGGAGAGGACGACTCCACCCCCTCAAGTGACGTCAGACGCTTCCAATATTTAAACTGGCTTGGCAGTCTTCTCCTTTGCCTTGCAATGAGGTTCACTCGGTTAGAGTCTCTAGTTGCTGTTCCTGACTTCGGCTTGTTCCTGGCTTCTGATTTCGGCTTGTCCTTAGGCTTCTGACTTCGGCTTGTTCTTGGCTTCCGACTTTGGCTCATTCCCCAGTATCCTGCTCGCTTCATCCAGGAGGCCTCGCCTAAGTCCAAGCGGCTCGGGTCCTCCCAGGGGGATCACGGGCTTCCAGTGGTGAAGTTCCAGTTGGCCTCCTGGCTCCAGCTTCCTCATCTTCACTCTCCGGGACATCTCTTCAGAGACTTGCCACAGGAGACCACTAGTAAGTCCAAGTGGCTGGGATCCTAATGGGCTCCTCCTGGGGGGATTTCGGGCTTCTAGTGGTGAAGATCCATTAGGTCTCCCGCCTTGTGCCGCCTGCCGGCTTCGACCTCCACTGTGGACCTTCCCACGGTGCGTCATCATCATCTGTCTCAGCCGGCTCAAGGGTTCATGAACATAACAGTCTGTAACCCACAGGACTTCCTCACCTACACTGCATCCTCAGCACTCATTCCAAAACAGAGGGAATTCTGCCTTCATTTATCCCACTTTTGCAAGCACCCTTCCAACTTCTACAATACATCCACCGTACATATTGTCTGGCATGGTAGGCCCTGCATACCTCTTGCTGTTGCTGTTCTGAACCGGGGTGCTTATCAATATTTACTGAGGTAGTCAGGCTCTATACATACAGATTGTCACATCTGGAGGCCGTTCATTCTTCTTGTTCCTTCACAAAAGGCTGCTGTTTAGAATCATCAAGCAGCATAAGATAACTGTCAACTTTGCCTAAGCAGGATAGACCGATGTGGGTCCTTTTAAATGCTGGTAATGCACCACTCTAGTAGTGGCATGGTTCACAGTATAAAGAAGAAAGCTGTTGCATGCTTACACCCATTAGCTTACTGACACCATCTCCCAGCCAATGGCCTTTTAGGATCACTTTGATGAGGAGGACTGCTCCTGGGGAGTCCTCTAGCTCAGTGGTTCTCAACCACAGAATACACCTAGCCGATTTGTTTTTCAGGATATCCATATTGAATATACATGAGATATATTGTCAATCACTGCCTGTATTTGTATGGAGATCCATCTAATGCATATTTATTGTAGACATCCTGAAAACCTGACTGGCTGCCTGTGTTCCAAGGAATGGGTTGAGAACCACTACTCTAGCTAACTGAGAAGTAAGTCTGATATATTTTTTCTCACAGGACAAGCAGGATAGTAGTCCTCACATATGGGTGACATCATCAGGATGGAGCCCAATCATGGAACATTTTTGTCAAAGTTTCTAGAACTTTGACTGGCACCTATTGGGCATGCCCAGCAATGCACTGACCCTGCATCCAGCAGGGGTCCCCCTTCAGTCTTCTTTTTTACGCGCAGCAGTAGCCACGCAGGTTAAGGATCTCTCTTGAGATCCCTGACAGGAATTTTCCTCACAGAACTTCTTTCAAAATTTTCAAAAAAAATTCTACCCCATAGGGGTCCCCCTATTGATATCCATACTCCGCGGTCAAAAGGTAAGGTTTTACCCTTGTTGCGGTCGATTCCCGTTGAGTTATCCCTTCGGGGCCTACTGGCCATCGACCGCACCGTGGCTAAATTTTTGTCGGAGCCATGGCGTCGGGTTTTCTTCGGTGCCCTGACTGTACTCGAACAATGTCCATCACTGACCCACATGGGGTCTGTGTTGTGTTTAGGGTATGACCACGATGTCCTAACTTGCACCTAATGTGCCCAAATGACACAGAAGGGCCATAAGGCTTGTTTAGAGAAAATGGACTTTCCCTTTCAGTTAAAAACCCCGACTCCATAAATAGCTTCGACAGCTTCGACGTTGTCCGAGCCGGTGCCATCGACGTCTCGCCAGCACTGGGACACCACTGCTGTTCGACCGGTGTCGATGATTCCAAATGTGCCTCCTCAAGAAAAGGACCAAGGAGAACATCGCGAAAAGTGTCGACACCGGCATCGGAAGGCTCAGTCCGTTGATCCAGGCAAGTCCTCAGCATCGACGTCAACAGAGCCACCGACAAAGAAGCCCTATCCAGAAAAGGCCCCATCCTCTTCTGTGACCAGGTCACCGAGGTGTTCCTCACCTTCAGTGGTGCCGGGATCCTCAATTCCACCTTCACTGGTGGACCCTCCAGCTACGCCAGTGCTGCCTCCTACTCCGGTGCCGAGGTTCCATGCCCCAGGCTTCCGCGAGGAATTGGATCGCATGATCCAAGAGGCCATCGGGAAAGCACTTCAGGGCTTCCAATTTCCATCGACGCCGGTACCGGTCCCTGAGCCGGTCACCGATCCGATTCCCATAGCGCTCACACCGCTACTGGGTGGACTGGATGCATTGATTGGTGCCCTGCCTCCGATGGAACCGAGAGCACCGGTGGGTCCAGTGCCTTCTACACCGATTCCATTATCATCGGATGATGAGGAAACACCGATACCCATTCCACAGTCTGGGATCTTACCACCGACTCGTCCATTGATGTTACCGGTCCCTTCGGTGCCTCCAGCGATGCCATTGGTTCCTCCATCGATGCCGTCGATGCCTCCTTCGATGCCGTCGGTGCCACCTCCGATGCCATTGATGCCTAGGCCTGGTCCTTCAGGATTAGCACCATTTCTCCCTGCTGGAGACCCACTAGGTGCTGGAGATCAGCCCTATAATCCTTGGACCGATGATTTGTCCCAGGATACAGATGATCTATCATCAGAGCCCTCTCCCCCAGATGAAAGATGACACTCTCCACCAGAAGATCTTTTTATTAATTTCATCAAGGAAATGTCTGTAACCATTCCCGTTTAGCTTCAGACGGAAGAGGACTCTAGGCACAAGATGCTGGAAGTACTCCAGTTTCTAAATGCTCCTAAGGAAATCATGTCTATACCTATCCATGAAATCCTGCTTGATCTCCTGAAGAGAAACTGGGAACACCATTGTTCGGTCCCACCTGTCAACCGCAAGACAGATGCCACCTATCTGGTACAGTCAGCTCCTGGGTTCCAAAAGTCATAGTTGGATCATCACTCTGTGGTTGTTGAATCAGCTCAGAAGAAGGCATGACATTCAAAACCTCATTCCTCCATTCCTCCAGGGAAGGAACAGAAATCCCTGGATGCTTTTGGCAGGCGTGTCTTCCATGGCTCAATGCTCATATCTCACATTGCCTCTTACCAGTTATACATGACCCAGTATAACATAGAGATGAGCTTCGTTTTTTTCTACCGGGTCGTTTTTTGAGTCGGATGCTTCAGGGTAAAGTTCATTTTTCCTCAGTTAATTTTTTGGAAAAACGAACAAAAACTAAACGGGGAAAAATGAAACCGGCCCAAAAAACGATGCGGGAAAATGAAGCTCAAAAAAACCCAACCCAAGCATTAAAATTCACTTTAATACATTAAATGCAACCCCCCACCTTCCCGATCCCTCCCCAAGACTTACTAACATCCCTGGTGGTCCAGCGGGGTCCCGCGAGGGATTTGTCCCTCCGTGCTGTCGTGCTGTCTGGCCTGCCTCGATCAAAATGGCGCCGATAGCCTTTGGCCTACTATGTCACAGGGGCTAATGGTGCCATTGGTCAGCCCCTGTCACATGGCCATCGGCGCCATCTTGTGCTCCTACCATGTGACAGGGGCTGACCAATGCCACCGGTAGCCCCTGTGACATAGTAAGGGCAAAGGCTATCGGTGCAATTTTGATTACTGGTAGCCGACGGTCCGAGTGGAGGAGGTCGCTCCCGGACCCCCACTGGACCACTGGGGACTTTTGGCAAGTCTTGGGGGACCCTCCTGACCCCCACAAAACTTTCCAAAAGTCCAGCAGGGGTCCGGGAGCGACCTCCTGCACTCGGGCCGGCGGTTGCCAGTATTCAAAATGGCGCCGATCGTCTTAGCCCTCACTATATCACAGGGGCCGACCGTCGGGCGATTTTGACAAAGTAGGTCAAAGGCTATCGGCGCCATTTTGATCAAGGCAGACCAGATAGCACGGAGGGAGAAATCCCTCGCGGGACCCCGCTGGACCACCAGGGATGTTAGTAAGTCTTGGGGAAGGATCGGGATGGTGGGGAGGGGGTTGTATTACAGTGAATTTTAATGCTCTGGGTGGTTTTTTATTTAAAAAAAATAAAATGTGCCCCTCCCCCCGTACAAACCCGAAAAACTAATTTTCCTCGTAATTCGGGGAAAATCAGTTTCGGGGTTCGGGGCCCCCGACCCAAGCCGAATTAGGAAATTTCATTGAAATTGCCTAATTCGTGATAAACAAATGCACATCTCTAGTATAACAGATACCTTTTTGAAAGGATCCAGGACTTCTCTGATTTTTTACCAGAGCAACTCCAGACTCAACTTCATACTCTGGCTCAGAAAGGTCTAGATGCTGGAAAGCACGAGGTCCGCGCTGCATATGATATCTTTGACACTGCATCTAGAGTGTCTGCAGTGGGAATTAGTGCAAGAAGATGGGCCTGGCTCAAATCCTCGCACTTAAGACCAGAAGTCCAAGACAGGTTAGCAGATCTACCCTGTGTGAGCGATAATCTCTTTGGGGAAAAGATCCAAGAGACTGTGGCACAGTTGAAGGACCACCATGAAATGCTGCACCAGCTTTCTTCTGTGCCGTCTGAGTACACTTCCGCCCCTAAGAGAACTTTTAGACGTGATTCTAAGCGGCCGACCTACAAGCCAAGGAAATTTTATCCTCCTGCTTCTAGAGGATGCCCTTCCAGACCTTACCAAAAAGGTCAATCCAGGCAGACTCGGCCTCAAAAGTCTCAGCCAGCTTCTCAGCCTGGACCAGCGTCAGGGCTTTTACTCCTTCCTAGAGATTGTAAGCCACCCTCCTCTTCCATCCATACTGGTTGGCGGTCGGCTCTGCCACTTCAACAGCGCTTGGCATATAGTCACCACAGACCAGTGGGTACTTGCAGTAGTCACTCAGGGTTACCACCTAAATTTCCTGACTGTTCCAGTGGACTCTCCACCTCGGCTGACAGGGGGAACATCCGGCCACTCTCCCTTGCTCAAACAGGTGGTTTCATCCGTCCTCAAATCCCGAGCAATAGAACCAGTGCCCCTCTCCCAGCAGGGGCAGGGGTTTTATTCCCGGTATTTTCTAATAACAAAAAAGTCAGATGGCGTACGCCCGATACTGGACCTCTGCACACAAAACAAATTTTTGCACAGAGAAAAATTCAAAATGGTAACCTTGGGCTCTCTACTTCCTCTTCTACAAAGAGGAGATTGGCTATGCTCTCTAGATCTCCAAGATGCTTACACACACATCTCAATTACTCCATCTCATTGCAAGTACCTGCAATTCCTGGTCGGCCCTCGTCATTTCCAGTACCGTGTACTACCATTCTGCCTGGCGTCCGCTCCATGAGTATTCACCAAGTGTCTGGTGATGGTCGCAGCCTTCCTCGGGAATCTACCTGAGATTCTACCCTAATCTCGACAATTGGTTGATAAGGGCTCCGACTCAGCAGGGCGCATTAACCTCCCTGCGTCTCACTATCAACACCCTGATCTCCTTAGGGTTTCTAATCAACTATCCCAAATCCAAGATAATACCATCCCAAACCCTAACCTTTATAGGGGCCAACCTAAACACTATACAGGCGAAAGCCTTCCTCCCCCAGGATCGCGTTTTCACCATAACATCTCTGGCGCATCGACTACAGACTCGAGTATCTTCAACTGCTCGTCACTTCCTCATACTGTTGGGTCACATGGCGTCCTCTGTGCATGTCACTCTGACGGCTCGCCTAGCCATGAGAGTAATGCAGTGGTCCTTAAAATGCCAGTGGATTCAAGCTTGTCAGCCAATGTCCAGCATTATCCAGGTTACCAAACAGCTCTGTCTGTCACTAGCCTGGTGGATGCACCACTCCAATCTCATTCAAGGCCTTCCATTTCAGGCTCCAGATCCTCAAATTATCTTAACAACAGATGCATCCAACCTCGGGTGGAGTGCACATGTAGGCAATCTGCAGACTCAGGGAACCTGGTCTCCAGAGGAAGCCAAACACCTGCTTTATGTCCGGGATGGCATAGAGTCCCAACAGGATAAACATCCTGCATGAGACTAAATGCACAATTGAATCTTTATGGGTAGAAATCCCTTGTGTGTCGGGGAAGACTATAGTGATAGGAGTATACTACTGTCCACCTGGTCAAGATGGTGAGACCGATAGAGAAATGCTAAGAGAAATTAGGGAAGCTAACCAAATTGGCAGTGCGGTAATAATGACTGATGTACCGATGATACATTTACCCAATATTGACTGGGTAAATGTATCATCTGTACATGCTAGAGATATAAAGTTCCTGGATGGAATAAATGACATTTTTATGGAGCAATTGGTCCAGGAACTGATAAGAGAGGGAGCAATTTTAGATCTGATTATCAGTGGAGGACAGGATTTGGTGAGAGAGATAACCGTGGTAGGGCCGCTTGGCAATAGTGATCATAATATGATCAAATTTTAATTAATGACTGGAAGGGGGACAGTAAGCAAATCCATGGCTCTTGTGCTAAACTTTCAAAAGGGAAACTTTGATAAAATGAGAAAAACTGTAAGAAAAAAAACTGAAAGGAGCAGCTACAAAGGTAAAAAGTGTACGAGGCGTGGTCATTGTTAAAAAATACCATCCTAGAAGCACAGTCCAGATGTATTCCACACATTAAAAAAGGTGGAAAGAAGGCAAAACGATTACCGGCATGGTTAAAAGGGGAGGAGAAAGAAGCTATTTTAGCCAAAAGATCTTCATTCAAAAATTGGAAGAAGGATCCAACAGAAGAAAATAGGATAATGCATTAGCGTTGGCAAGTTAAATGTAAGACATTGATAAGACAGGCTAAGAGAGAATTTGAAAAGAAGTTGGCCGTAGAGGCAAAAACTCACAGTAAAAACCTTTTTAAATATATCCGAAGCAGAAAGCCTGTGAGGGAGACAGTTGGACCGTTAGATGATCGAGGGGTTGAAGGGGCACTTAAAGATCAGGCCATCGTGGAAAGATTAAATGATTTCTTTGCTTCAGTGTTTACTAAAGAGTTTGTTGGGGAGATACCCGTTCCGGAGAAGGTTTTCATGGGTAATGATTCAGATGGACTGAACCAAATCACGGTGAAACTAGTGGTAGGCCTGATTGATAAACTGAAAAGTAGTAAATCACCTGGACCAGATGGTATACACCCCAGGGTTCTGAAGGAACTCAAAAATGAAATTTCAGACCTATTAGTAAAAATTTGTAACCTATCATTAAAATCATCCATTATACCTGAAGACTGGAGGATAGCTAATGCAACCCCAATATTTAAAAAGGGCTCCAGGGGCGATCCGGGAAACTACAGACCGGTTAGCCTGACCAGTGCCAGGAAAAATAGTGGAAAGTGTTCTAAGCATCAAAATCACAGAACATATAGAAAGACATGGGCAGTGGAGTGCCTCAGTGATCTGTATTGGGGCCCTTACTTTTCGATATATTTATAAATGATCTGGAAAGAAATACGACGAGTGAGGTAATCAGATTTGCAGATGATACAAAATTGTTCAGAGCAGTTAAATCACAAGCAGATTGTGATAAATTGCAGGAAGACCTTGTGAGACTGGAAAATTGGGCATCGAAATGGAAGATGAAATTTAATGAGGATAAGTGCAAGGTGATGCATATAGAGAAAAATAACCCATGCTATAGTTACACAATGTTAGGTTCCATATTAGGTGCTACCACCCAAGAAAGAGATCTAGGCGTCATAGTGGATA
Source organism: Rhinatrema bivittatum (assembly GCF_901001135.1). NCBI lineage: Eukaryota > Metazoa > Chordata > Amphibia > Gymnophiona > Rhinatrematidae > Rhinatrema > Rhinatrema bivittatum. The sequence goes on along the minus strand of NC_042615.1, from coordinate 718,577,817 downwards.
ACACATTGAAATCGTCGGTTCAGTGTGCTGTGGCAGTCAAAAAGGCAAACAGAATATAGGGAATTATTAGGAAGGAAATGGTGAATAAAACGGAAAATGTCATAATGCCTCTGTATCGCTCCATGGTGAGACCCCACCTTGAATACTGTGTACAATTCTGGATGCCGCATCTAAAAAAAGATATAATTGCGATGGAGAAGGTACAGAGAAGGGCGACCAAAATGATAAGGGGAATGGAACAGCTCCCCTATGAGGAAAGAAGAGGTTAGGACGTTTCAGCTTGGAGAAGAGATGGCTGAGGGGGTATATGATAGAGGTGTTTAAAATCATGAGAGGTCTAGAATGGATAGATGTGAATCGGTTATTTAGTCTTTCAGATAAAAGAAAGACTAGGGGTCAATCCATGAAGTTAGCATGTGGCACATTTAAAACTAATCGGAGAAAGTTCTTCTTCACTCAGCGCACAACTAAACTCTGCAATTTGTTGCCAGAGGACGTGATTAGTTCAGTTAGTATAGCTGTGTTTAAAAAAGGTTTGGATAAGTTCTTGGAGGAGAAGTCCATTACCTGCTATTAATTAAGTTGACATAGAAAATAGCCACTACTATTACTAGTAACGGTAATATGAAATAGACTTAGGTTTTGGGTACTTGCCAGGTTCTTATGGCCTGGATTGGCCACTGTTGGAAACAGGATGCTGGGCTTGATGGACCCTTGGTCTGACCCAGTATGGCATGTTCTTATATTCTTATGTAGATAAATTTCCTGGAGCTACAGGCGATCAGGTATGCCCTCAAGGCCTTTCAGGCTTTCCTATCAAATAAAGCCATCCTAATTCAAACCGACAGTCAGGTTGTGATGTGGTACATCAACAAACAAGGGGGAACGGGCTCCTACCTCCTATGTCAGGAAGCTGCACAGATATGGGCATGGGCCCTTTCCTGCTCGATGTGCCTCAAAGCAACCTACTTGCCGGAAGTGGACAATGTGTTGGCGGACAAGCTGAGTTGCACTTTCCATCCACACGAGTGGGCTCTCAACCCCACAGTAGCGGACACGATATTTCAACATAGGGGTTACCCTCGAATAGACCTCTTTGCATCGGTCCACAACCACAAAGTAGACAACTTCTGCTCTGTCATTCGGAGTCACCACTTGCAAACAAGAGATGCCTTCACCCTCTCGTGGGCCAGCGGTCTCCTTTATGCATATCCTCCACTTCCTCTCATTTCAAAGACCCTCGTGAAGCTCGGGCAGGACAAGGGATTAATGATTTGGATAGCTCCCCACTGGCCACGCCAGGTGTGGTTTCCAGTCTTCCAGGACCTATCAGTACGACGACACATTCCTCTAGGGAAGGATCCCCTTCTAATCACTAGGAACGAAGGATATCTGCATCACTCCAACCTCCAAGCTCTGTCTCTGACGGCCTGGATGTTGAAAGGTTAATACTCCAACCTTTTAACCTTTTAAAGTCGGTATCCCAAGTCCTTGTGGCTTCACGAAAGCCTTTAACGAGAAGGTCTTATCGCTCTAAATGGAAGAGGTTTACGGTCTGGTGTACTTCCATGTCCATAGACCCCCTTCACTTGTTCCACTGCGAGGTTCCTGGACTACCTCTGGCACCTGTCAGAGTTAGGCCTAAAAACCTCCTCTATCAGGGTGCATGTTAGTGCTGTGTCTGCGTACCATAAGGGTATAGGAAATGTCTCCATTTCAACGCAACCCTTAGTATCACGTTTCATGAGAGGCTTGCTCCATTTAAAACCTCCACTGCGCCCTCCTGCCCCTGCTTGGGACCTTAATGTGGTTTTAGGATGGCTCATGAAACCTCCGTTTGAGCCTCTCCACTCCTGTGATCTCCGCTATCTCACCTGGAAGGTAGTTTTTCTTCTTGCGATCACGTCTGCTCGCAGAGTTAGTGACTTACAGGCATTAGTTACCTACCCGCCTTACACTAAATTTCTGCATGACAGGGTAGTGCTCCGCACTCACCCTAAATTCTTGCCGAAGGTATTGTCGGAATTTCATATTAACCAATCTATTATCCTATCTACCTTTTTTCCCAAGCCCCATTCAAACCTAGGAGAACAGTCTCTGCATTCCTTGGACTACAAACATGCTCTAGTCTTTTATCTGGGCCGCATGTCGGCCCACAGGAAATCCACTCTATTGTTTGTTTCTTTTGATACCATCAAATTGGGAAAACCTGTGGGAAAGCAGACCCTCTCCTCCTGGTTGGCGGAATGCATTTCTTTTTGCTACCAACAACCAGGCTACAAGACCGTGTAAATGCACACTTGGTCAGAGCTATGGCGACATCAGTAGTGCACCTCCGTTCGGTGCCGCTTGCTGAAACTTATAAGGCTGCTACCTGGAGTTCTCTCCATACCTTTCGTAGCCCATTATTGCTTAGATAAGGCTGGCACACAGGATTCCATCTTTGGCCAGTCCATTCTATGCAACTTGTTTTCAGTTTAACTTCCCAACTTTCTTCCACCGACCCGTTCAGGGTTCAGGATGCCCTCCTAACCAAATTTCCACCCCTGTTGTGCCTGTTGCATGTCTTTGGGTGCATTTGGTGCTTTGCTCGGGCATCCTCAGCTCAGTACTCACCCATATGCGAGGACTACCATCCTGCTTGTCCTGTGAGAAAGCAGAGTTGCTTACCTGTAACAGGTGTTCTCACAGGACAGCAGGATGTTAGTCCTCATGAAACCCGCCCACCACCCTGCGGAGTTGGGTTCATTTACATTTTCTTATTTTATTTTTCGCACATACTTTTTCTATAACACAAGATTGAAGGGGGACCCCTGCTGGATGCAGGGTCAGTGCATTGCTGGGCATGCCCAGTAGGTGCTAGTCAAAGTTCTAGAAACTTTGACAAAAGTGTTCCATGATTGGGCTCCATCCTGATGATGTCACCCATATGTGAGGACTAACATCCTGCTGTCCTGTGAGAACACCTGTTACAGGTAAGCAACTCTACTTTCTACTATTTTTCTGTGTTAGAAGAGTAAGAACTACACACATTGTTGATGGGTCCAATATGTGATGTTAGAGTGACAGCGAGTCTTTCCTCTAGATTTTTATTTTGCTTAGCTGTTATTGGATGCAATCCATTAATTAGTATTTTCTTTGTTTAGATGTTTTTCAGATTTAGCTTGATCCTGCCAGACACTTGCTCCTGGTCCAGTGGTCAGAGTACCTACAAGTAGGCCAAAGTGAAGAGGGCTAAAATGCTCCAGTGAATTTTGGAGGACCATCTCAGGCTTGTTGAACTAATTCACCCTGTGAATATTTCTACATACAATTCTGTCATTGTGCAACATCGATTCTGATGTGTGTGTCAGCAAATGTCTTTCATGTAGTATTTGTCTCAGGCTAGTGTGCTGGTATGGCACATGCTGTGTTCTCCTATCTTGGCTGTGTGTGTCGCTTGGTCCAACTTTTAACTCAGTGCCTGTTCTCACCTTCTGTCTTGTCCATGGTGCCGGCTTATGTGTGTGGTGGTGGTGTTTTCTTTCTGTGCTTTGGATACAGTCTCTGTTGCATACTGTTTCTGTGTTTCCTGTCATATTGCTTTTCTTTTATCTTTCTTGGTTACATTTGTATGATTTCTCTGTTCTTTGCATTCCTTCTTCCTTCTTCCTAGTGTAACTGTTACCTGTTTATATTTATGCTTCTTTCCACTCTTCTCTTTTCTCCTTATTGCCCAGAATATGCAGCAGCCTCTCAAAAGGGCCAGTACACAGACCAGGCTTATCTCCAATGGATTTATCCATACTTGCATTCCCTGGGGTTTGCTCTGGAGGGAAAGAGATTATCCCAATTGGAGCGTAGCTGTGTGTGCTGTTTTCTTTCCTGCTTCGTACCAGCTTCCTGCTGATTTTTTTCTATCAGGCATTTTCTCTTTCAGCATCACTGAGACATGCTCATGCTCTGCATCCAGGAACAAAAGGAGGAGGAGGCCTCCCAGAGGCAGAAAGAGAACCCTCACCCCCAGCTGATCCTTCAGAAACTCATTTCCCTGGTTTCTGGCTGCCTTCTGGGAAGTGGCAAAAAAAATCACAATACACATTTTTTTCTTATGTTTATTTTTTTTTAATTGAAAGTATATTTTGCTCTTTTTGGTGTCCTTTGTGTTTTTTTTCATAGGTATAGTGGTATGTGTGTTTGAATGATAAGTATGAGTGCAAGACCATGAGTGCATGTGCCTGACATCACTTGGGCAACTTCCTCCGGTGTGCCTGATGCCATATTTAATGCACTGAGACCTGGGCAGGAGTGATTGGGCATCATTTCTGCCCTTTTGGAATGAGGAACTAAGAAGGGATAAGTGGGGGCCAGGATATGAGCTCCCCAGCCACACACTGGCTCTGTGATAGGGCCCAGATAACTCGGGTCAGGCCCCAGCCTGGCTGGCTCTGGGGCAGATTTTAGGGCAGGACCTAGCCAGGCCAGATATGGTGCAGGCCTCAGCCAGGCCAGCTCCGGGGCAGGCCCTGGTGAGGCCAGCTCTAGAGCAGGCTGATTAGTTTTTTGAACTGAGAATGGGAGTAGCAGGGACCTGGGGAAGTCCAGCCAGGGATTCCAGAAGCCAGTTTAAAAATAAAAAAATGTCACAAATATGAAAATACCTGAAAATTTTGGGGTATTTTTGTAGGAAGCTATTTTTGGAACAAACCAAAAATTTAAAAAGGGCTCCAGGGTCGATCCGCGAAACTACAGACCAGTTAGCCTGACGTCAGTACCAGGAAAAATAGTGGAAACTGTTCTAAATATCAAAATCACAGAACATATAGAAAGACATGGTTTAATGGAACACAGTCAGCATGGCTTTACCCAGGGCAAGTCTTGCCTCACAAATCTGCTTCACTTTTTTGAAGGAGTTAATAAACATGTGGATAAAGGTGAACCGGTAGATGTAGTATACTTGGATTTTCAGAAGGTATTTGACAAAGTTCCTCAAGAGAGGCTTCTAGGAAAAGTAAAATGTCATGGGATAGGTGGCGATGTCCTTTCGTGGATTACAAACTGGTTAAAAGACAGGAAACAGAGAGTAGGATTTAATGGACAATTTTCTCAGTGGAAGGGAGTGGACAGTGGAGTGCCTCAGGGATCTGTATTGGGACCTGTACTTTTCAATATATTTATAAATGATCTGGAAAGAAATATGACGAGTGAGATAATCAAATTTGCAGATGATACAAAATTGTTCAGAGTAGTTAAATCACAAGCAGATTGATAAATTGCAGGAAGACCTTGTGAGAGGATGTGGTTAGTGCAGTTAGTGTAGCTGTCCTTAAAAAAGGATTGGATAAGTTCTTGGAGGAGAAGTCCATTGCCTGCTATTAATTAAGTTGACTTAGATAATAACCACCGCTATTATTCGCAACGGTAACATGGAATAGACCTAGTTTTTGGGTACTTGCCAGGTTCTTATGGCCTGGATTGGCCTCTGTTGGAAACAGGATGCTGGGCTTGATGGACCCTTGGTCTGACCCAGTATGGCATGTTCTTATGCCTCATTTTTTTGCATTTTTGTTATTTGTTTGAAACAAATGCACATCCCTAATAAGGATGTCACACATCTGCCTTTGGTTATGTTGCTCCTAGCTTTTGGTGGAACCCTTTATTTCTTTCAGAGTCTTGTTTTTCCAGAGTTTTCTCTTGTTTTGTACTTCTTGGGAAATCCCCCTTGAAGAGTCAGATCCTATGAGGAGTGTGAAAATGTTTGTATTTTAAAGTATTATAAAGTGTCAGTTAATGAACCAGATGTACTAAGTACATTAATTTTAATTCCTTCCACATTCTTCAGGTACCATAAGCATATCAGTTCTTGAAAAAGATTTATGCCTTCCTTAGAAAAAGATATATAACTCTTGTGTTGGGTGGTGCAGCCTCCATATATCATTCAAACTTAACATGGTCGTTTCTTGTAATTCCCTTCTTGAAATGTAATGTGTCACTGTAATCTGACCAGATTTGTCAACAAAATAATCTAACACTAGGTTAAAGTCCCCTCTGATAATAATGTTCTTGCAATTAATATTTTTAAGCATCCTAAACAAATTTCTCAGGAAGTAACATAATCCAAACTATGACCATAGTAGGAAACTGGGACATTTAATTCTCCCAACAAATGTCCCAAAATTGCCATCCACCTCCCTTCTGAGATTTAAAAATCACATTACACCTAAATATCATAACACCTCTTTTCTTCCCTGAGAAGGAGCTGCTATACACCTGTGTCGCCCACTGGTGCCTCAATTTGTTATTTTCAAGCCATGTCAAATATGTTTCCTGGTGCCAAACTATATGTGCCACCAAAGAATTTAAGTATGTCACATTCCAGGAGACAATCCTATACTTTTGCACACTCATATATACTGGAGGCAATTTACGTGCATGAAAATTAGCATATACACAGTTAAGTAGCCCTCACTCGCGTAATCAATATTTTATAAAAGTTGAAAGTATGCTTTCAACTTTACTATACCCGCAGCTTTGAGACTAATAGAGTGTACTAAAACATTTAAAATGGCATTAAGATCATTTCTGATGAGCCAAGCATTTGTATAAAATTATGCTGTGAACTCGACGATTTCAGCTCCCAAGATTGACTTTGGATATTGATTGTTTTGTATTTCGTCTGTTAGGTTATTTTGTGCTGTATGCAACTGCAATTTTATTATGTATGTTTATCTTGTAAATCACTCAGGGCCTGCATGTGAGTGATTAAGAAATTTTAATAAATACAAATACATGTAAAAAAGGGGTACTCTAGAGGCATTCTGGAGGGGCAATAGTTACATTTGTAAATTATTGTTTTAAAAGACCCGCGTATATTTGACAACTTGTGAAATAATTATCTTGCATAATTGACTTCAGACTTGTTTATTGTGTAGTATTGGCTTGATGGGAGATCTGGGAGAATTGGGGTGATTTCAGGCTGAAGAACCAGTAAGGTCTCACTGACCTGGAGAAGGACTGGGCAAACTGGTGATGTAATTTTTAACCTGGTTAATTTTGATTATAGAGTACATGCTTGTTTTAAAATCCACCGACTTATGCGCACAAATTGGGTTTTACATGAGTATATCCTGCTTTATTTTCACACATAAAATATAATTGTGTATATTTTTAAAATAGGTAGGAAAAGTCAGCATGTTCAATGAACTGAAATTCTCGCTGTTGCACCCGTCGGTTGCAGATGGCTGCGACCGCTGATGCTCACCTCTTTTTTTCCCTGCACCAGCGATTCTTGGAAGATTGGCAGTCTCCGTCTGCAAACACCGCCTTCCCCGGCGTCCCCAGGACGGCGTGGGCGATCCTGTCTGCCATCTTGAATCAGGGATTACCTAGAGTACGCGTGCGCGCGCCAGGCTCTCTCTTAAACACGTCATGGAGGGAACCTCGGGGGCATCCCCTCCTCATGACGTCACCCGCCAGTGTAGTGAAGCTATTTGGACTTTGCTTCCTACAGTTAGCAAAGACTTCCTTCCTGCTGAATTCCACTCCTCTTGGAGACGCTTCGCTATTCGCTACTCTGAACTCGTTCCTGCACGCTGGGCCTTGAATGCTTTAGGTACCCGCTCCTCGGGGGGCCTTGTCGCGTTCTGGCTATCTGCTCCTCGGAGGGCTTGCCTGCCTGGAGAAGCCATCTACTCAGATTGGGACCCAGCCTTGTTCAGCCTTGTAAGTACGCTACTCGTTTGCTACTATCTTGCTGACGGAACCTCCGGTGTACCCCGTGCCTCAGGCCACTACCATGTTCACCTCAGCATACCTGCTTCTACACTTCAGAGTGAGTAACTTCATCTATCCTGCTCTACTGACCTCCGGCGGTTCGCTACTGTCATCTGTGTTGATTCTCGGCGTACCTCGTGCTGCGGGCCACTACCAGATCTACCCCTGAGAAGTGTTTGTGGGAGGAGGAGTTCCCTGGCATATCCCACTCCATGGGCCACTACCGGGGATATCACTGAGCCACATTACTTCTCTGGACTGTGTCTTTCTTCCCACTCGGTGGGTACTTCACTTACGTTCCAGTCTAATAGAGTCTCATTACTAACTGTGTCCAGCTGAGACCACGCCTATCGTGGTGAGTCCCCACAGGGCTCCTCCCTGTGGATGGAGTCAGCTCTCACTCGATCCAGGGTCCACAACCACACAGAACACAGCACTCGCTTTCAATGCATTGCATGTCTTTGTGCGCAAGCATATATACACGGGGTAAAGATACACATATTTTATAATACACGTATGCTGTATATGAATTGTGGTTTATAAAAAACTATTCTAGATCTACATTTATCGTTTTATATTGGAAAATATTATGAGTGCATTTTTGTAATCTGCCCTGAATATAAGAAGGGTGGAATAGAAATATTTTAAAATAAAATAAATAAATAAAACAAGTAATGCTACGCCAACTGCACAGCCCATCTTGCGGCTGGCACACCTGATCTCCAACTAGGCCCTGGCCCTGGAATGCCATCAACCCTGTCATCAACTCATCCCCAGCTCCACCTGTCCTTAGGCACACATGCACTCATGCAGATTGTTCCTTTAAAGGGCCCTTGGCGGGGACAGCTCTATAGAACCCCTGGATGACGTCAGCCTGCCCAGGGATTTTAACACCGGAGCTACCTCAACCCAACACTTCAACAACAGGTCTTCCTGCATACTTCACTAGTGTTTGTTGCTCATTCCAGTTCCAGCCTTGCCTTCTAGTCCTGTCTTGCCTTCCACCTCCAGCCTTACTTCCCAGTTTTCCATCTTGTCTCTAGCCTCTTCCTTGTTCTCCTCGGACTGATCTCTCTGCCTGCCTTGCCTCTGACCTTACCTTCATCTACCTTAACTTTCTGCCTGGAAACTAACTTCACTTGACAGCTGTCTGCCTCGACCATCTGCCTGGGCTCCGACCTCGCTGTCCCACTGCCAGTCCCAACCCTTGGACCACTCTGCTGCTGTGGACCTCTCCTTGCAGGCCTCAAAACCCAAGGGGTTCAACCTCTGAGGGAAGAGATTGGTATAGGTGAAGCCTTCTCCTTCTCGCCCCAGTCTGTAGTGTCTGCCTGCTGTTGGCATGGGCCTGGCCCATATTTCCTTAGCTGGGTAGTATCAACTCTGCCGCAGCCCAAGGACTTACATCCTGTGATAATTCACACAGCCATATACACACATATATTCTTCCATGCATAGTTGTTTGAAAGTTACCCTCTTTGTGTTTTGTCATATGTTACTGTTTCCAAGAGCTTGATTTTCTAATATAAGGAAAAGATGGTAACAAGTTTAAACTTCCTTTTCCCTAACATTCTTTCCCTTCCTTCCCTTAAACCTTCCCTTCCTATCCTTTGTAATTCACTCATTTCATATACAATCTTTACATATATTCTTAACCCTTCCTCCTCCCAGTCTTAAGACAAGATCCTCAGAATAAAGGAAACCTCCATCCCTCGAACCTCAACAGCAGGAGCCATACAACACCTGTCCCCATATTCCTGATGTATTTTATAACTAACATTTGCTTCCTGTGAGCAATCATGGAAATGGCAAACCTTAAAATATATATTTCCAATCATCTGCCAAGATGCAATGCCTAATCACTCAGGGATGTGACATACCTGAGTGATTAGGCATTGCATCTTGGCAGATGATTGGAAATATATATTTTATTTTCATTTTCTTTTTTTTTTCAAATAATTTTTATTCCACAAAAATGCACAAATACAGTTTTTATTCCACAAAAATGCAAAAATACAGATCACTGAAATTTTATTTATTTATTTATTTAGATTTTTTATATACCGGCATTCATGACCAGGTCACATCATGCTGGTTTACATAGAAACAAGGGGTGCATCGAACAATAGAACTAAACTGGTGCGAGGGGGAAGCAGTTACAAAAAACAGGGGTATAAAACTGGGAGAGGAGGAAAAGATGAATGGGGAGGAGTAAAAGAACTGTATGGGGATAAAATAAATAACTTAGTGATTATTTACAGAACCAAATGGAAGCATTGTTAAAGGAATTGGAGGCGGTTATGAGTTGTCCGGGAAGGCTTGTTTGAAAAGCCAGGTCTTCAATCTTTTGCGGAAAGTTGGTAGGCAGGGTTCTGAGCGCAGATTTGTGGGGATGGAGTTCCAAAGTGAGGGTCCGGCTGTCAAGAATGCCCGATCTCTAGCCGTTGTGTGACGGGTGGATTTTGTGTTCGGTACCTGGAGGGCTCCTCGGTGGACTTCTCTGATTGGTCTTTGCGAGGTATGAAGGCTGATTGGATATTGAAGGTCCAGGGATGTAAGGTGATGGATTGCCTTGTAAATGATGGTGATGGATTTGTAGATGATTCTGGCTTGGATGGGGAGCCAGTGAAGATTTTTTAAGATGGGTGAAATGTGGTCTCTTCTTTTGGAATTTGTGAGGATTCTAGCCACGGTGTTTTGTACCATCTGAAGAGGTTTGATGTATGAGGATGGAAGGCCCAGAAGTATGGCGTTACAATAATCTAATTTTGCGAAGATTATTGCTTGAAGTATGGTTCTGAAGTCTTGAAAGTGGAAAAGAGGCTTAATTCTTTTCAATACTTGTAGTTTATAAAAGCAGTCCTTGGTGGTGCGGCTTATAAAAGCTTTCAAGTTCAAATTGTTGTCGATAATGGCTCCTAGGTCTCTTACTTGAGAAGGGAGGGGGATGTTTGATGTGAGAGTGTGGTGATTGCTGTTTTCCGGAGTAATGAGAATTAGTTCGGTTTTGGAGGTGTTTAGGATGAGATTTAGGCTGGAGAGGAGGTCATTAATTTTTGATTGGCAGGATTCCCAGTATTCAAGTGTTTTGACTAGTGATTCTTTAAGTGGAATCACTATCTGCACATCGTCTGCATATATAAGGTGTTTGAGATTGAGATCCGCTAGAAGGTGGCACAGAGGGCGTAAGTATATGTTGAACAAGGTAGGTGATAAGGATGATCCCTGTGGTACTCCTATGGGGGCATTGAAACGGGAGGATTCCTTATTGTGTATTTTCACTTTGTAACCTCTATTGTTAAGGAAAGTTGTGAGCCAGGTTAGGGCTGTGCCTGCAATTCCAATGAATGAAAGTTGTTTTATGAGGCTGGCGTGGTTGACCGTGTCGAAGGCTGCAGAGAGGTCCAACAGGATCAGCAGGAATGAATGGCCTTTGTCAAGGCCCAGGATCAGGTGGTCCATTAGGGATACCAGGAGAGATTCTGTGCTGGATGCTTTGCGAAACCCGTATTGTGAGGGGTAGAGGAGTTTGTTGTCTTCGAGGTAGTTGACTAATTTTTCCATTATCTTGGCTAAGAATGGAAGATTGGCGATTGGTCTGAAGATGTTCAAGTCATTGGGATACGCGTTTGGCTTCTTTAGTAGCGGTGTAATGGCAGCCATCTTGAGGTCATCTGGGTGGAGGCCCTGTGATAAAGAGCAATTAATGATGTCTGCTAGCTTTTGTGATATGATTTCTATGATTGACAAGAGAGATTTGGTGGGAATATGGTCAGCCGGGTGAGAGGAGGGTCTCATTTTGTTCAGGATAGATTGGATCTCTTTGGCTGATGTGAGTTTGAATTGATCGAGATGCGTGGCTTTATTGTTTTCAATTGGTGAGGAGGTCAATGCAGGCGATGAGGTATAGGGTAGTTGTGATACGAGCTTGCGGACTTTGTCATGGAAATACTGGGCCAGTTCTTCTGCTTTTGATTGCGCTTGGATGAATGGGATGGCTAGTGTAGTGGGTTTTGTGAGGTTAGAAACAAAGGAGAATAGGGCTTTAGCATCGTAGACTAGATCATGGATCTTATTTGCAAAGTAGTCCTTTTTGGACTTAGAAGTAGCGGTTTTGTACTGGTGGAGAGCCTGTTTGTAGGCGCCCAGGGTGCTCGTGGAGGGAGCTTTACGCCAATTACTTTCTTTCTTTCTTAAAGTAAGTTTCAGTTTTCTTAGCTCATCAGTGAACCAGGGTTCACTGATGTGGCAAACACAAGCATTTATAACCACACACTATGGTTGAAAACATAAGAAAATATAACACATTCCTTTTCCAGAGCAAACAGCAAATTTGCAACTTATTTGAATATAAAATTTTGTCCCCCAAGCTTACATCATAACTTTCTCAAAAAACCCCACCATCCCCTCGCCCAGTACCATCAGCACCAAAATCCCAGTATTACCAACCTCACACTCACCACACAATGGGGCAGATTTTAAATGTTACGCGAGCGGGGTACATTTGTGCATTTTATAACATGCCACGCGCATGTTATAAAATCCAGGGTCGGCATGCGCAAGGGGTTCACAATTGTGCACCTTGCGCGCTCCGGCTGAGGCGCAGCCGATAAACAAAACGCGATCGGGCCCGATGGAGAAAAATCCACATGTGAATCGGAACCGGAATCCGAACTGATTCCGGTTCCGATTCACATCTCTAGTATGCAGCATGAAATCCTCATGTTTACTTATTTTCCCTGAGGAGACTGAGGAACAAAGGGACTGTGCTGCCATTCTGGTCTGCAGCTCTCTAGTGCCCCAGAACCAAACTCTGATACATCTTCTCCATGGTATGGAGTAAGTAAAACAGTACTTCATTTGTTAAACAAAAAAAAGGAAAAGAAAAAAGTTAAGTGTCATACATAGATAGATGTCTGCTGGAATCAAAAGGGAAATCTGCATCATAGCCACTGATTTTATATTGAAATATCTATTTATTAATTTGATTTATATTCTGCTTTTTGGCACTTCAAGCAGGTACTGTAGGTATTTCCCTATCCCCAGAGAGCTTATCATTTAAGTTTGTACCTGAGGCGACTGTATTCTGTGAAATTACAAAAATAGAATTGTGAAAAGAATATAGAAATGAAAAATGGAATCCATCAAGTGACTGAGATGTTATACTGATGATTTTTCTGTGAAACTGACTTAACATTTTCATGGAAAATTCTCATCTCTGGTGTTGAATTCTGAATGTGTTTTAGGTTGTTGATGCATTCTTCTAAAGGTTATTGATGTTTAATACTATAATGGCCCTATTTTTGGTGAGGTTTATATTCAAAAGCCAAGTAGCAGGATAAGTAGGACTTATCTGGCTACCTAGCAGCTGCTGAATATCTGATTATGCTCAGTGGCCACTAGATAGCTGGATAAGTTACTTATCCAGCTATCTGGTTAGCTGGATAACTTATGGGCAGGTAATTGGTGGATCAGGGAGGGCCTCATAACTTATCTGGCTAAGTCAGATCTGCCCAATAGCAGGTCTAAACTTAGATGGATATGACTTAGCCATCTAAATAGCACCGAATACAGGGATACTCAGCAGCATAGCTGTGCTGCTGAATATCCCATGTAAGTTAGCCAGATATATCTATCCGGCTAACTTAGATTACCAGCTACATTCTGAATATTGTCTCCACCATGTTTTACTGATTTCTTTGCAGGGGGTTTTATTTATTATATTTATTTATTTATTTATTTATTTATTTATTTGTTCAGTTTTATATATCGTCATTCGGTTCAGCCATCATAACGGTTTACAGTCAGGGCTCTCTATTTTTGTCCTTGTCATAAGTTCGTGGCAAGGATTCAGTACAGCATAATTCACAGATTCAGTGGAATCTAGCAGAAGCTGTCATGGACATGTAACCCCTGGGTGGGACAGATCCCTTAGCACCCAAGGACACACAGGAAGAGAGATGTACCCTATTTGCTCTTAGTTCCCCATGGATAGCTTTACATATCTGAGTTCCAGGGCTCCCTGCGTGGGTGTGTGTGTGAGTGTGTGTGTGGAGGGAGGGATAGCTTAGCTTCAAGGCCCTTTTGCAAAATCTCAAATAGCCCCATTTCTAGTCTCTGTTATCAACACTACCAATTTCCACAGTTTTAGGCACACAAATTACACTGAAAGGCAATGCGGTTTTCAACTTCTTTACTGATAGTTGATTATTTGAGTAGAGGTTTCTTTACAGCACTTACTGGGTGATGCATCAAACCGCATTAGTGCTCTAACTCGCATTATATTGCATATATCACGCGATATACACAATATTTTGCATCTTCCTGCCCAGATAGCCTCCCCATTACAACCACCTTCTTTGCATGCGATTTGCATGCATGAATAATGCAAAAGCATGCAAAGAAGGTCATGCATAGTCAATTTGATGTTAATATTTTATTGCGGCTGACCGAGAAGGTGGTCAGACATGATAAAATAACAACACCTCTTTGAAATGTGTTAGATATACGGCAAGTGGCCTGGGACCCTAACGAGGGTCCCGAGACTCCCACAGCAGATTTAAAGCGGCTGAAAAAAAAAAGTCGCTGCAAAATGGGGAGGTTGAGCGGGGCTCAGTGCTGACCCCCATCTCATCCCCAGGCCAGCAGTCGAGGTGGCCCTGACATCTCCAAAATGTAAAAAAAAAAATGAGAAAAAAAGCTCACATGGCAATGACTCTCCCCCCACGCCCCTCATCCATATAAAAATAACTTTTGGGTCCCAGCCCCATCCCCTCCAAGTGTCAAAGATCATTTCCCAGCCCCCCTTCCTATCCCCCACCCCTTCAAGTGTCGTGTTCTGACCTCATACCCACCTCTAGAAGCTAGAAAAATAAATTAGGGTACAGGATCCTACCCCCACCCCCGGCCCCCTCCCCCCCCCCCACACTCCTCCAAACCTTGAAATGGATCCTGTGTTGGGGCCGGGTTCCCCCTCACACCCGGCCCGGTCGATGCCATTTAAAAAAAGGGCTGCTGGCTGCGGTATTTTGTCCCACAATGTTTGGCGGTGACACAAAAGAACGCACTATGCAGCCGCGATGCTTTTTCAGGGGAGGGGCGCCACTATCATGATGACACCCTCCACTGTGGTAGTGGGACCTCTCCTGCGATAAAACATCACAGCTTAGTGCTTCTGTGTGTTAGACTGTAAATAAAAGTGATGAACAATAATGTAGAAGAAAAAACTCAATAAATTTGTGACCTCACTCTTCTAGCAAAGTCTCTAAATTTCTTGTAAAAGTCAATTCCTTAATACTCCCCTTTCCTTTTCTTAGATTTAAAGAAAACGCAAATCCTTCTCCCTGCTCCCATATTTCTCCCCACTGTAGAATGGTTAGAATAAAGACCCAATTATTTATCAGAATGTAAGACCCAATTTTCATACCTTTCCTGAAGTCTTCTTAAATATTTTAGATCTCCTTTTGGAAGTATCTGTGGGCACTCATCTCCCAAGTGCAAGACACTTAACATACTAACATAGAAATGCTGACAGAAAAGAACCAAAAAATAGTCCATCCAGTCTGCCTAGCAAGCTTCTTATGGTAGTGTCTGCCATACCATCATACCTGGGAACTCTATGGTTTTGACCCGGAGTCTCTGGAATTCTAATCGAATTGCCAGGTCTCCAGGACAACACCTATAATCTCTGGGTGCCCTGCTACTGCTGTGTTAGTGAAGCAGCCAGACCAGAAGGCATCTGGTTGGCTTACATGGGCCAATTGGATGCCTCCTTCCTTTTCCCTGCCCAGTGACCAATTGGAGGCCTCCTTTCTTCTTCCTGCCCCCAAAGACCAATGGTGTGCCTCCTCCATTTTTCCTGACTGTGTTGGCAGAAATAAGAGAGGAGACCTCCAGCTGGCAACTTTGGCAAGAAGGGAGGAGGCTGATGGCAGAAGCAACAGCAGCAGAAGAAGATGAAGAAGATGTTGCTATTGGCTGGAAGAAGGAGTCCTCTCATTGACACCAGGTGCCCTTAGGAGGAGTTGCTGCCACTGGTAGGTTTGGGCGGGGGGGGGGGGGGAGAGATACTGAGTGAGTGACTGTGTATGTGTGGAGGGGGGGGGGGGGGGCGTGTGTATATGTATGCATATGTGTATGTGAGGGGAGGGAGTATATGTGATGGGGCATGTGTATATTAAAAGTTCCCAGGTATGGTTGCAGGCTGCCGGTGCACTCATCCCAGTGGCGGCTGAAGGATGAAGGAGGCGTGGGCTGCCGGTGCACCCATCTCGCCAGCAGCTGAAGAGTGAATAAGGCCACTGGCACACCCATCTCACTTACAGCTGAAGCATGAATGAGGCCATAGTGCTGCCAGTGCACCCTTCTCACTGGTAGCTAAGTCATGAATGAGGCAGCGCCAGCGCACTGCAACTCACCAGCATCTGAAGAATGAAGGAGGCTGCTGGACTGCCTGCAGATCCCATATTGCTGGCGGCTGAAGTGTGAAGGAGGCTGCGGGGCCACTGGCAGCCTGAGTGAGAAGCAGGCCACAAGGCCCTCTCTCCCCCTACAGACTCCAGGAAAAAGATAAGGAGAGGCCCAGTGACATAGAGGGTGTATGAGAATATGTCTGAGAGAGAGCCTATTTGAATGAGAGAGAGGTAGCTTGTTTGTGTGTGTGTGTGTGTGTGTGTGTGTGTGAATGAGAGAGAGCTCACGTGTGTTTGAGAAGAGGCAGTGTGCCTGTGTGAGAGCATGTGTGTATGAGAGAGGGAGCATATGTGTATGAGAGAGCATGTTATATGAGAGTAAGGGAGTGTATGTGTGGTGTGAGCATGTGTGTGCATGTGAAAGAGGGAGCATGTGAATGACAGAGAGCATGTGTTTATAAGAGAGAGGGCACATTTGTGTGTGTTGGAGCATGTTTGTGTGAGAGAGGGGGAGCATGTGAATGAGAGAACTTGTGTGTGAGAGACGGAAAGCATGTATGTATGAGAGCATGAGAGAGAGGAAGTGTATGTGTGTGTGTATGGGAGAGAGGAGAAAATTTGTGAATCCTCGTTTCCACCCCTACTAATCCATGCCAATCTCAGGGTGAACTGGAAATCAAAAGTTCCCAGGTATGCTTAACATGCAGGTTACCCCATGTTTCTTTTAAGGGTAACAACTGCTGCACCATGCAGTTAACCCCAATCCTTATGATAATCCATAAAAATTTACTGCTAGCAACATTTTTACTGGGTGATGAGCCTTTTTGAAAATTCAGACAGTGCTGAACATAAGAACATAAGATATGCCACACTGGGTCAGACCAAGGGTCCATTAAGCCCAAGATCCTGTCTCCAGCAGTGGACAATCCAAGTCACAAGTACCTGGCAAGTAGCCAAACATTAAATAAATCCTATACTACTAATACCGGCAGCAAGCAATGGCTATTCCTTGTTGATTAATAGTAGTACATGGACTTCTCCAGGAACTTATCCAAACCTTTTTTTTTAAACCCAGTTACATTAGATGCCTTAACCACATCATCTGGCAATGAATTATAGAGTTTAATTGTGTGCTGAGTGAAAAATCATTTTCTCCGATTTTAAATGTGCTACTTGCTAACTTCATGGAGTGCTCCCTAATCCTTGTATTATCTGAAAGAGTAAATAACCTTTTTATATTTACCCATTCAAGTCCTTTCATGATTTCGTAGACCTTTATATTATCTCCCCTCAGCCATCTCCAGGCGGAACAGCCCTAACCTCCAAGCTGTATTTTGTGCTTTGCTTATGGACTTGGCCATAGAAGCAGTGCTGTATTTTTTTCCTTTATGTCTGTGTATCAGTTCCTTAGACCGTAAAATTTGGGGACTTTGGTTGCTGTCTGAATCCAGTTCCCCTTTTTCCCTTGCCATTGAAGCAGAGAGCAATGTTGGAGTTGCATCAAAGATATCAAGGTTTATTGGTTAAGGGTAGTAAGAGCTGCACCAGCAAGTTACCCCTATGCTTAACAGTTTCCCAGACCGTAAATTTGGGCCCTCGGTTACTGTATGACTCCAATTCCCCTTTTCCCCTTGCTGTTGAAGCAGAGAGCAATGTTGGAGTTGCATCAACAATATCAAGGCTTATTGGTAAAGGGTAGTAACTGCCACACCAGCAAGTTACCCCTATGCACTCTTTTCTTCATTTCCATCCTCTAGCCTTTAGGGATCCACAGTGTTTATCCCACGCCTATTGAATTCTTGCACTGTTTTTGTCTTTACCACCTCTGGAAGGACATTCCAGGCATCCACCAGTCTTTCCATGAAGAAATATTTTCTTACATTAGTTCAGAGATGTCCTCCCTGGAGTTTCATTTTGTGACCACCCCTTGTTCTACTGATTTCTTTCCAACGGAAAAGGTTAGACTTTTGTACACATCATTAAAACTTTTCAGGTATCTGAAGGTCTGTATCGTATCTCCCCTGTACCTCCCAGGGTATACATATTCAAATCCTTCAGCCTCTTCTCATAGGTCTTCTGATACTGACCCCACACCATTTTGGTTGGCTTTCTCTGGACCACCCCCATCCTGCTTCTATCCCTTTTGAGATAAGGGCTCCAGAACTGAACACAGTACTCCAGGTGAGGCCTCACCAAGGACCTGTACAACAGCATCATCACCTCCTTTTTGTTACTGATTTTTCTGTCTGTGCAACCCAGCATTCTTCTGACTATAGCTATCTCCTTGTCACATTACTTCACCAACTTCAGATCACCAAACCTATCATTCCAAGATCCCTCTCTTAGTCCATGCACATCAGTCTTTCACCCCCAACACATATAGTTCTTTTGGATTATCACATCTCCGATGCATGACTCTGCACTGCTTGGTATCGAATCCTAGCTGCCAAATCTTTGAACATTCTTCAAGCTTTCATAAATACTTTTCGTTCCCTTTACTCCTTCAGGCATGTCTACTCTGTTGCAGATCTTAGTATCATCCACAAGTAGACACATTTTACCTTCTATCCCTTCTGCAATGTCGCTCAAAGATATTGAACAGAACCGGTTCCAATACTGATTCCTGTAGCATTCTACTTAACACGGCTCTTTCTTCAGAGTAGGTTCCATTTACCATTAAACGTTGTCTCCTGTCAGTCAACCAGTTTGTAAGCCATGTCACCACCTTGGCGCTCACTCCCAAGCTTCTCATTTTATTCACAAGCCTCCTGTGCGGAACAGTATCGAAAGCTTTGCTGAAATCCAAGTAGATCTACATCAGGAGCTCTTCCTTGATCCTATTCTCTAGTCACCCAATCAAAAAAATCAATCAGGTTTGTCTGAGAGGTCCTTTCCCTTGGTTAATCCATGCTGCCTTGGGTCCAGCAATTTACCAGATTGTAGCTAGTTCAGTATCCTTTCATGCAGCAGTGTCTCCATTAATTTTCCTACCACCAAGGTGAGGCTAACTGGCCTATAGTTTTCTTCTTCCTCTCTGCTACCACTCTTATGAAGGGTCCACTCTTGAGTCAGCAACATACAAAATTCTTAAACACTACTTTCAGATCCTCCCCTCCTCTGCAAAGGGCAGGAATTCAGTCCTCATAGATTCTCTGGTCCTTTCCGAATGCAAGACAACTCTCTCTCTTATGTGGGAAACTGATTCCCTGGTACTTAGGGCACTTAGTTCCAGTTAGAACAAAAATAGACTTCAACCCTAAAAGGGGAAAAACGAAATGGAGATAGGAAGGGTGGAAAAATGTTCTTGCCTCAAACTGAAGAGGTAGTTGCTGAAAACAGAGAACTCGGAGTTGAAACTTCTCTGCATCAGGTCACGGACAGGGCTATCTTCTGGAGGAGTGATAGAATACTGCCAGAATCTTCCCTATCTTTTGATCTAACCTTATACAGAGGCACCTCAATCCTCTGTGAACAGGTACCAAGGCTCTCATAGGAAAGTTTTCAAAACTTGGCTTAAAAGAGTAAAAGCAATCCGAAGTAGGCCATTCTGACCGGCTGACCTGAGAGAGCAAAAAACAGACAACTTCCCTGCAGCAAGTTAGAAAAATAAACCACAGAAGGTATGGAGCTCCTGTCTTCTGAAAAGTTAACTTAAAATCCACACTCTTAAAATGGTGCCTGGTGGTGATAAACAGCTAGAGCATGTCCTCTGCAACTCCGATATGGGGGAGCAAAATCCAAATCTCTCCTCGTGAAATCTTTCTAAACCTCCCCAGATAGTTAGTACACTCTTTCTAGTAAGGAAACCATAGGTTCCTTACAGACAGAAATAAAGGTTAACAAATAAAAACAAAGTTATGTATGCTGATACCTGTTAATTGTACTATCTTAATACATTTATTGGCTAGCTTCTAGCACCTGAGAGCTAATACTCTTCCTCAAGTCAGGATAGGAGCTATGAAGTGAATGTTTCTGCTATGGCCTCTGGAACTGAAATGAGAATACTGACTCATTTCACATAGGCCATCAGGTGAGATTTAAGCGGTGGCCTAGAGGTGAAAGGATCTATAGTGCTATGATTATTCCCCTGAGCCATCCAGTCCCCCGACAGCTAGTGCTGGAAAATCGATGTATTTATTTATTTATTTAAAAGACTACTATTCTGATCTATTAGCAGTATAGGCAGGTGACATAGCAAACATTCATAAAACCATAAAAACAAACTAACACTAAAATGTCAATTCATAAAAAGTACATAAAACAGACACTGCACTCCAAGGTGGAGATCCATTAAGCGACTAAATATACCATAATCATCATAAATAAAGTTTCTGTCGAGCAAATCATAATAGTTAATTGCCTCACCCAGGGCTTAATATGTGGGGGAATGGCCTGGAACTGAATTCTGCCACTTCTTTTCAGATTAAAGAAGCAGAGTAGCAGGGATGTTCTGCTGTAGCCCCTCCCCTCCAGGCAGTCTGCAGGAAAGAGAGAAGAGGCATGAACCCTGATGGGCAAAGGATGGATGGGGGTCGAGCACTGGTGGAGGCTGGAAATGGAGGATCACTGGGATAAGGAGGAGGAAGAGTGTATTCAGGTATATATATGTTTTGGGGAGAAAGAGAGATCACACCTGGCCCCAGTCCCTCACACAGTTCATACCCAGTCCTGGCCCTGTTCCCTCCCTTCTCACCCCCACCCTTGCTCCACAGTTTATTTATTTATTTATTTTGCGTTTTTCTCTACCGGCATTCAAGATTAGAATCACATCATGCTGGTTTACATTAAACAAGGAGGTGTAAATTAAAATAAATAACTGAACAGAACTGTAACAAGTGTAATGAAAAAAAAAACCTCTGAAGTTACAATAAAACAGGATGCTAAAACTGGGTGGAGGAAAGTCTAAAGCAGTGGTTCTCAACCCTGTCCTGGGGACCCCCCCAGCCAGTCGGGTTTTCAGGCTATCCACAATGAATATGCATGAGAGAAAATTTGCATGCACTTGTCTGATTGTGGTTGTCGTTAATATACGATTCAAATAGGGTCTGGAAATGCTTGTTTGAACAACCACTTCCATTTCTTTTTTATCTTTGTAACCCCTGCTTGTGGATTGCATGGGGGCAGGGGCACACAGGGTTCTCAAGGCCAATGCATAAACTCCAAAGCCTCTGACATAATCTCTTTGACCCCAGGGCTGGGTTCTTTTACTGTTGGGGGGAGGAATTTCTGCTCCAAGCCCCTGGGTAGCAGGGATGAAACTGTTTCTTTCTGTCTGGCAGGCCAATACAGTACAGTGCGCTCTGACGGAGCGCACTGTTGGCCGGCATTTGGACGCGCTAACAGAATTGGGGTAATAGGATTCCTCAACGGAGCTCTGGGTACCAAGCGAACAGCCGAATTCTATATTAACTGCAGTGCTCTTGTAGTTGCGTAGGGGAGAACTAAGTACACGGAACTGCAATAGTCAGTTGTTGAAATAATGAGTACTTGCACTACAGTCTGAAAATCAAACTTATTAAGGAACAGTTTCAGGTTTTGCAAAATACGTAATTTAAGAAAGAAACTATTAACTACAGATTTTATCTGAGGCTGAAGTGATAACTCAGGGACATGATAACACCAAAATTACGAACCTGTTTGTTGAACTGATTATTTTAAAGCTATCAAAGTCAAGGTGAGTTGCAGTAACTTAAGGGGAAATTGATTTGCCTACACTGGTGCATTTACATGCTATAGCGCTACGGTATCTACCTAATGCACATGCTCTTCTGTTTTTTTATTACTATTTATCTATCTTTCTAAATATCTGTGTGTATATATATCTTATACAAAGATGGTCTTTTTATAATAACCTGGAGTGAGTTCATTTTACTGATCTTATACCTAAGGAAGACTATTTTCAAAGTGATTTACAGGGATTTAAAGTAATTTTACTCATATTAATCGACAGTCTGAAAGTTGTCCTCCATTGATGTGGTTGAAGGTTTAGTACTTGTAGCCGCATTGAGAGGAGGTAGTCCGGGGAGTGTTGGGGTATTGAGATGGTGGGTGGAAGAAGGAAAAGTACACCGTAGATTGCATTTTCAAATCTTTGCAGATACGTTTCCCACAAAAATTTACCTGCAGGTAAAAAGCAGGTGCAAGTGACCGTACCTACTTTATACTCGTGGCAGCTTTCAGAGCACATGTATGCATGTGCGGTCACTGTGAAATTTGGTGCAAAGCCTGGCAGTATGAAGTATGCACTGCCCCTGTCCCGATGCAGACTATTGAGAACTGGTTCCACAAAACTGTAAGAGAGCAGAAGTTGAAATTTCAACTGTTCACTAACCATTCTGCAGGTTACTCTGCTAAATTTGGTTAAACCCTTCATACTGATCCTGTCTCTGTGTGTGTTGACCCATTGTTATTCTCCCTGGGGATGGGGGGAGGCAATCCTTTGGTTGAGTTTGACAGCCCCCTACCCTCATGAGTGTGCTGCAGGGATAATAGCTGCTTATCATTATTGTTGCGGCTAGACTGCTGTGAGGGTAGATGGTGGACCCTTGGGCCGGCCTACCGGTGACTACAGGGCAGGCCGGTAGGCGGAAGCACGATCTGGCAAGGTTTCACCCGGAGCCTGGGATCCCCCCGGGAGGAGCCCGTAGGGACCCGAGCCCTTGGGACTTGGGCACTGCTGAGAATGTCCTGATGAGCTAGTGCGTAGGGAAGGCAAGAGGACCACTAGGAGCAGAGCCGGCTAGAGGATTGCCAGAGAGTCCGAGAGACAGGCCGGGTCAGGAAGCTGGGCCAGAGGGGACACTCGGGGCCAAGCAGGCGGGCAGTGGTAAGAAGTCCATGGCAACTCGGGAAAGGGCTGGCGGCAGGCTGTAGCGAAGTCAGAAGCAACCATAGTCAGGGCAGGCAGCGGGCTGTAGCGAAGTCAGAAGCAAACCGGAGTCAGGGCAGGCAGCGGAGTGCAGCGAAGCCAGAAGCAAACCGGGGTCAAGGCACGTAGCAGGCTGTAGCGTAGTCAGAAGCAAACTGGAGTCAGGGCAGGTAGCAGGCTGAAGCGTAGTCGGAAGCAAACCGGAGTCAGGGCTGGTATCAGGGAATCAACAGGAAACGCAAACAGGAAGCAACTAGTCAGCTAGGAACCTCGTTGCAAGGCGTTTAGTGAACGACTGAACGCCGGTTGTATCGGGAGCAGAGCGTGATGTCAGCCGAGGAGGTGGAGTCGGGCTTCCGGGAGCTGGACGCACAAGAGGAGCGTCTTCGCGCGCGAGGCCGGAGGGGAACAGGCCTGCAATGGCGTCCGCCACGTGGGAACCGTGCAAACGGAGGGCCTCCCGGGGCCTGGGCCAGGCGGAATCCCGCGGCTGCCGGAGCAGAGGTAGGCGGGCCTGAGCCCAATCAGGAGAGGGGCGGTCGGGACCGCAACAATTATATAATATTTATAGCCAAGGATTTTTAGTAAAAACAGAGTGAAAATGAATAAGCTGCTTAATGTAGCAACTCGCTTAGATTAAATCACTGCCATTTTTTCTTTCACCTACTGCAACATCATGAAACGTAAAGGTATAAGTTGGAGGTGATACATTTTTATTGGACTAACTAAATAAGTTTGTGGCTAGGTTTTGAGAACTGTGCTGCTTTCATGGAATGAGGTATTTGTTTTCACAGCTATAAGGAGGTGGAAAGTAAAAGGACCTGAGGGAGAAAGCAATGTGCACGAGTATTCTTCCTGCCATCACATTTGTTAAAATCTATTTGTTTTTAATCCCTTTTGAAAAGTAGTCACACAGATGTATTAGGTTAAACCTAATAAGGACTTTATTTCTAATGTGTAAGTGGACTAACACAACAACCATATTACTTTGTTACCCAGAAATGAGACGTCTGTCTCCTGATGCCCTTCTGCAGTAGATCTGCAAATTAAGTGACAGGCAGGGTGGGGGCCCTTCAGCAGAGCCATCACAGTCCTGAAAGCCTGCCCCTGCTTCTCCTTTGATTCTTTGCCTCCTGATTTTGTGCATATAAGACCAAATATCTTTCCCTTTTGCCCTCTGAACTAGGGGTTGGCAACTCCAAATCTCCACGTGCTCCAAGCTGGTCTGGGTTGCCCACAATGAATATTCATCAGCGCTGGTTGCGTATTTGTGATCCAGTGAATTGGGTTCATTTGCATGTTTTAAGTCCTCCTGAAGACTAGAACAGCTTGCAGCCTTTGGTAGATTAATTTTCTTATTCTACGCTATTAGGAGCAAATGTAAATAGTCTAATTTCTGAAGGAATTCAAGATTTGTGTTTGGTCTGATTCATAACTACTTCTTTGGATCTGATTTACCGTGAGCAGAGAAATGTTTTAGTAATATCCCTAAAGCTTTCAGAAATGATTAAAAAAAACTGTGTACATTTGGTTCATATATGCTTTTAAACTAATTTTTCTGGTTTGGGAAACGCTTTTTTTTCTCAGACTAAATAAGGAGGCAAAAAAAAAAAAGGTATTTTAGTGAGAGTGGCCTGGTGGATAGAAAATGGGCTGGGGTGTTAAAGGTCCAGGGTTCAAATCCTGCCACTATGACTTTGGACAAGTCACCTTATCTCCCATTGCCTCAAGTGCCACTTAAGACTACAAGCTCTCTGTGTCAAGGAATTTTTGTTCCTGTACATATAAGCGCCAAAATGTCTAAAAAATTTTTAAAAGAAGGATCTTAGTCTAATTTTAGTGATTGAATGTTTTATTTGTGTTGGGTTTTTCATTTTTTATATGATGTGCCACAGTATTATTAGTAGTTAACAAAACTAACCTGTAGACTGAAAAAGATGATCAGTCATGCATTATATATTTCACTCATGTAGACAACACCATGCATATTCATGAAATGAATGATATTTCTCAATAAAGACCTCATAAATGGCACCAGGACTGCACCATATTCTTTGTCAGTGCCCAGCAGTTAATAATCATAGGTCTTAGAAGGTCAGGAGCCCAAATGTGGTTTGCTAAATTTTTTAAGGTTTTCTTATGCAAATAAAATACTCCAGAAAGAGGTTAAATCAAGTCAAAGGAAAAAAACAGGTACTTATCTTGGGTACAAGAAATATAGAACACACCATGACATGCTTAGAAAATGTTCATTCCTCCTTGATATATCAGATCATGAAGCAAGTTGTAGGTTCTTCTTATAAGACCACCCGACACTGCAACATTTTGGAAGAATCTTTATTCTTCAGGGGTTAGCATTGTCCTCAGCCTGTGCCTCCATGCCAGCAGATGTCCTCCATGAGTTCATTCCCCTGGTTGACTAACCCCTTCTCTCCTGCTTGTACCACAGCCAAACTCCAGCCCTACTTAACTTGGCCTCTCCCATGCCTCAGTGCTTTGGCATCGAGTCCTTCTTGGCTCCCTGCTCTAGCCCTCTCTGCCTTGTGGCTTTCTTAAGCAATTCCTAGCTTTCTCTTGTGGCCTCTGGGCCTTCAGCCTTGCTTTTCCCTAGCCCCTGGTCTCTGGGCCTTCTGTTTCCAGCTTACCTTGGTCTTGCCCTGTGGCCATCCGGCCTTCTATTCCAAGCCTTGCTCTGTGGCCTGAGGACCTTCTGGTTTCTTCCTTGCCTTGCGGCCTACTGAAGACCTTTGTTTCCTGAGCTGACCTTGCCCTAAGACTCCAGGTCTGTTCCGTGCTTCTAGGTCTCTCTGCCTTGATTTGTCTATACTGCCTTCGGGCATTCTATGTTCCAAATTCTGTGTAGAGATGTGCATCGTTTTTTGTGTTTGTGTAGTTCTTCGTTTTTCGGCCGCCATGGAAAATGTCATTTTTTTTCGGTTTGGGTCTTTTTTTTTTTGCGAAAAATCAATTTTTAGTTAGTGCGCGCTAACTTCCCGTTAGCGCGCACTAACAAAAACCGTTAGATTTTGTTACTTTTTGTTACTTTTTGATACTTTTTGTTAGTGCGCACTAACGGGAGTCAGCGCGCACTAACGGGGAGTTAGCACGCACTGACTCCCGTTAGTGCGCACTAATCGGGAAAACGAATTTTTGCAAAAAAACAGGAAAATCCTGATCTTTTTCAGGCTCCCTGAAACATGCCGAATTGGACAATTTCGTTGAAATTGTCCAATTCGGCAAAAACGAATGCACATCTCTAGTTCTGTGTAGTCTTTGTTCTGATTTGTCCTATCTGGCCCTAGTCTGTCTTGCCCCAGTCCCTGTATGTTCCAGCATTCTAGTTCCACGTATACCTGCATCCACTCCACTCTTCCCTGCACCCAGATCCAGTCTGTACCTGCTGTTCCAGTACATTCCTGCTGCTCCAGCCCATTCTTCCCTGCACTCAGATCCTGTCTGTTCCAGCGTTACAGTTCCACACTTACCTGTATCCAGTTCCATGCGTACCTCACTCTGTTCCTGTGGTTCCAGTTGCATCCTTACTAGCACTCAGTTCCAGCATTCCTGTGCCCCAGCCCAGCCTGTGCTTTGTTCCAGTGCTTCAGCCTTACCGGACCATCCACATTCAGTTCCAGTCCTGCACCACGCCAAGAAGTGGTATCTACAATATCCCCTCTCCAGCTGCCTTTAATTCACAAAAGATTCCTGGCTCTGGTCTAGTTCTGTCTCCTCCTGGTTCTTGCACTGTGTTCAAGCCCTGACTTCTGCCTGACTGCTGTTTGGTAATTGACCCCTACTTCCTGACCTGGTTAATCTTGATGTCTAGCTGCACTCAAGGGCCCAACCCATTGGGATAAGCAGTTGCTTCAGGCAGAATATTGCCTGCTCTGCCTTTTTAGTAATACTTTGCCACTCTGAAGCTTGCCCTGAGCCCAAGCGTGGTACCTTCCTAGCCTCACCAGAATAGACAAAGGGTGGTGGCAAGCTGAAGGGGCCTATGGGTTCAGTGTGCTATTGCTCCACTTCTGCCTGTCTTTCGTGCATTTGATTCTCTACCTCTGTGTGGTTGAGAAGCTGTCCTGATTTCTGTAGCAATCTCCAGCATCTTCTCCTCTTCTTCACCTGAGACATTCAGAGGCATGGTCCCAGCAGAGGCACTTGCACATGATGCTACTATACTGTCTTGAGGTGGCCAATAGGTCCTTTAGCCACAACCTGGACCTGTTGAAGTTTAAACCCTGTCCTTTCAGCATAATACAGTGATCCTCCTTCAGCTACAATGGGTGAGGTGTTAGTGTACACTTATCTGTGTCTTTATTTGAGTAATTTGAGTGTGTTTTGCTTGTTCTTCATCCTCTCACCAAGTCTGGGATTTGATGATAGGGTGTGGTATTTGTGTTCACTGCTTGATTAGCTTAAAGGCACTGGTAGATGCTACCTCAGGAACTCTTTTTATCAAAATGTGCTGATCTTCTCCTATGCTGTACTTGAAATAAATGAAAAACAGGATTCCTGACTATGCTAATGCGATAAAGTCTTCCAGTCAGGGATACTAAAGTGTATACAAAGTATTGTTTTGTCAGTTTGATATCATTTAATACTAGCGATGGCTTCAAAAAGATAAATGACAATTAAGTTGTTGTGCCCGTCAGTCGCGGATGGCTGCACCCTCTATTACTCACCTTTTTCCTGCCTGACTCGTTTCCTTTTGGGAAGATGGCTGCCTCTGCTTCTCCACGCCGACCCCTCTTGTGTCCTCAGTCCGGCATGGGCAATTACATTCGCCATCTTTCTCCCGGAGTTATCTTTCTCCCGCAGCCCCGTCCTTTACGTGCATCATGGTGGAAACCTTGGGGGTGTCCCCACCACATGATGTCACGAGTTCTGGTATTTAAACTCCATTCACAATTCCTAATACGAGTTAGCAAGGAATCCTCCATGCTGATCTCTCTACGTTACCAGACACTGCCGCTCTGTGTTCTCTCACTCCAGGATGACATAGGTACCCGCTCCTTGGGGGCCTTGCCTCGCTCCTCTATACCCTCCGGGGTTACCTTCTACCAACAAGGATGCCTAAGGTACCCACTCCTCGGTGGCCTTGCCTCGGTCCTGCCTATCCTCTGGGATTCCCTACCACCTTCAAGGATGCCTAAGATCCTCGGCCTACCCTGCACCGCGGACCTACCGGATCTACTCTCACTGGCCTTCCATCTAGGCCTGGGTTCTCGGCCTACCCTGCTTTGTGGACCACTACCGGACCCATCTCCCTCTCGGGACCAGGTGAGACTGTGTGACTGCCTTGCCACTCTACAGCTTTCAGACGGAACATTGCCATCAGAGATCTCCTCTTCTGTCTGGGATCATTGACCGTTCCTCGGGTTACCATCTACGTTGCAGTATAATAAAGACTACCTTTCTCTGTGTCCATCTCTACTTGGAGCTAGCCTATCACTGCAAGTCCCCGCAGGGCTCCGCCCTGTGGGAGGTGCCATCTCTTGCAGCGACCAAAGGCCCTCACCTCAAAACATAACATAAATATCCCTATTTCTGTTAAGACAAAGATGAAAGTTTTGACCCGTATTGGAAGCATTGACTCAATTATACAGATAATTTCCTTTCATTGTGTAAACTGTCTCAATTCAAGGTTGTCACTAGAGTCTTAAAGTTGTAAACTATACAGATAATACAAGTGCAGCTTTGGATGGTGATGGGACCTTTATGTCCTACCACTGCAAATTATCCTGTACATTTCCTTCCCCAGACATACAAGTGTTGAGCACCTTTGATCCTTTTATATTGAAGCTGTATACAAGACAGGGATCACTATTTTCTCCCTCTCTGTGTTTTCTGTTTCTGTTCACTGTGGTGGTAGAAAAAACAATTGCTTTCACATAAATCCTCCTTTCCTTTCCTGAATTTAAACTATCAGTCTTATTTACAGTTTTTAGTGCACAACCTAGCTTTGAGATTAGGAGTGCTTATTTAACGAGGTGGGCTATTCCCTTGCCTTCTCATACAACACATTTATTTTATCTGGGATTTTATTGGAGGAAATGACAATATCCCAGAACAATAATCTTTCCAGGAAGTTTAAAGGTATATTAGCCCCAAATAATGATTATGGGTGAAGACAGTGTTTCCCAATCTTTTCAAGCCCAAGGCACACCTACATTAACAAAACTGCAGTGTGGCACAGCAGCCTCCACTGAGCAGGCAGTGCAGACATGATGAGAGCCCATATTTTTTATTTTATGAATGTATATTCCGCCTTTCAGCACTTCAAAGCAGATTATAATCAGGCACAGTAAGTAAGTATTTTTGACATCCTGTTTGTTACTCTGAAATGCAGTTATGGATTCCGCTGAAACCCGCCAAAGCTCATGTTACTAGCACTGTGCAGGGAGCTCATCTGTTTTAGGAGTAAATCTAGACATGGAAGAATCCAATGAAACCATTCTATGCCATGGCATGTCTTAGCATAGCCCCAAATTGAAGAGACAATCCCAGGGTTGCCGATTCTCACCTCATCAGGTAAACAGTAGCCTTCTGAGTGACTCTCAGCCCTATGACTGTAGCTTTGAATGGGAGGAAAAGCACAAAGTGTAACTTCTGCTTCCTTTACAAGAGCTCAGTCAAAGAAACTAGCAAAGAAAAATTAAAGCAATACAAAGAAATAAAAGTAGAAACATTATTATAATCAGTTGCTGCCCTAGAGAGAAACACAACATGGCTACCTACAAAGGAGGAAGCATAAGTGTGAGATAATCACTGGGTCTGTTCAAGTCTGCTTTATTTTACTATTCCCTGAAAATTTATTTCTAGCTTTACCCTCTGCATCAAGAAAAGAGCCAGGGAAGCACTGGAAGCCTCACTAGTTTCTCTTCCATATGGTGGCCTGAGGACGGAGCTGGTGGCCCATCACCACCAGAGACATGGAACCAGATGCTGGATTTGGCAAAGAGAGGTGAGGGGGCCGGGCCGCGTGTCTTCCGTGGCTGGCACAGGCAACAACAAGACTTCCTTTGCGTAAATCCATTCTGGCTGTGTTCCATTAAACTATATCTATATATTCTGTGATTTTGAACTATTTTAGAATAGTTTTTATGATTTTTCTGGCACTGAGGTCAGGCTCACTGGTCTATAGTTTCCCAGATTACTTCTGAGGCCCTTTTTAAATATCTGAGTTGCATTGGCCACCCTACAGTTTTCAAGTACAATGGATGATTTGATTGATAGATTACAAATTACTAGTAATAGTAATGGTGTATACCCTTCAGAACCCTGGGTTTGTATATCATCTGGTCCTTGTTATTTGCTACTCTTCAGTTTGTCAATATGACCTATTATATCTTCCAGGTTCACTGTGATTTGGTTCAATTTATCTGAATGATCACCCTTGAAAACCATTTCCAAGATAGGTATCTCCCCAACATCCTCATTAGTAAACAGTGAATCAAAGAATGTGTTTAGTCTTTCCATGATGGCCTTATCTTCCCTAAGTGCCTCTTTAACTTCTCGATCATCTAACTGTCCAACGAGTTTCATCTTAGGCCTTCTGCTTCGGATATATTTTAAAAAGTTTTAATTATAAGGTCTCTACAGCCAGCTTCTTTTCAAATTCTCTCTTAGCCTGTCTTATCAATGTTTTACATTTAACTTCCCTATGCTTAAGCTTTTTCCTATTGTTCTTTTGACTAAAATAGGCCTCCTTCACCTCGCCTTTTATTGATGCCAGCAGTCATTTGGCCTTCCTTCCACCTTTTTTAATGTGAGGAATACATCTGTACTTCTAAAATGGTATTTTTAGACAATGTCCTTGCCTGTTGTATACTGTTAACCTTTGTAGCTGTGCCTTTCAGTTTTTGTCTATTTTCCTCATTTTATCGGTCTGCCTTTTAAAAGTTTAGTGCTAGGGCTGCAAATTACTTATTGTCCCACTTCCAGTCATTAAGTCAAATTTAATCATGTTATGATTGCTATTGCCAAGTGGCCCCATCACTGTTACCTCTCGCACCAAATCCTGCATTCCACTAAGAATTAGATCTAAAATGGCTCCCTCTCTCACCAGTTCCTGAACCAGTTGCTCCATAAAGCAGTCATGTATTCCATCCAGGAATTTTACCTCTCTAGCATGTCCTGAAGTTACATTTATCCAATTAATATTGGGATAATTTAAATCTGATATTACCGTTCTGCCAAATTTGTTAGCTTCCCTAATTTCCTTTAGCATTTCATCATCCATCTGATCATTTTGGCTAGGTGGTTGTTAGTATAGCCCTATCACTATTCTTTTCCCCAACACACATGAGATTTCTACCTATAAGGATTCTAATGTGCATTTAGTCTCCTGCAAGATCTTTAGCCTGTTGGACTCTGCCATCTTGAACATAAAGTGCCATCCCCTACCACTGAATATGGGAAAGGTTTCAGTAGGAAGAAAATGCAACACCAGAAAATCAACAAAGGGAAGAGACTATGTTCAGCTAGGGAATGATGGGAAAAGCTTTCTTAATAAAGCAAACCTCACAAATTACCAGAAAGCCACATTGATGAGTGACCATTGTCGTGTTGTGATAAAAGTTTCAATCAGGAAAGCAAATTTCATAATAAACACAAAATTTAACCCGGCAACAAGATCTCAAGTAGAGACTGCAATAAAAGCTTATGTCATAAAAATGATACTGATGACAGATCATTCTGTTGTACTAAACCTTACATCTGGCAAGTGCTTCATCTCCTATGCCACTGTGCTTTGCTGCTTAACCCCTTATCCTACACCTTAGGAGTCTTTCTTCCATTCAGCATTGGCAACATACCCAGACTTTATACTCTGAAGGTCTTGCAGTCACTCTGCCTTGCTATCATACCCAGGCTCTACACCTTGGGGTATTCTTGCCACTATGGGGGGCTCCTTTGAACCTCTTTTGGTGCCTTGGTGAATTGATACCACTGTATGGGCTGCTTTGTCCCTTTATTGGTGGCTTGAGGTTTTTCCTGCCACATTTTCTGCTTCATTCCCTCTTCATGGTGTCTTAGGATGTTGATGCCACTGTTGGTGCCACTTTGCCTCTCGTGCTGCCTTTGATGGTTCATGCCACTATTGTTGGTGCCCTGTTTTGAAGGCTTGGGGTGTTCTTCCCACCCTTGCTGCTTCTTTGCTCCTCTGATGGTGCCTTGGAGAACTGCTGCCACTGCTAGTACCCCTTTGCTTCTTTACAATGTCGAAGGCTATGCCACTTTTGGTGCTACTTTGCCACAGTCTAGGTGCCTTGGAGTTCTTTCCCCCTTGTGATGATGTCTTCACATTAGAACTGATGAGAAAACTCCCAATTTTGGAGCCCAAAATAGGATACAGAGCTTCTCCCATTGACTTCAATGGAAAATAAATGAACAAATAAACAAAACATGTTTTTTGTTTGAAACAAACCAAACAAATGGAGGTGACCTACAAAGCAAATTAACAAATCAAAATGAAAATTCTGCCTTTGCCCATGCCTACTAATTTTATCATCGCCCAAGCTTCTGTCACAATCAGGCTCCTGGCTTCTAGTCTGTCCTCTGTCCCCCATTGCTCCAGTCACCCTTTTGTTCCAAACTGCTTTCTAGGTTTAATCTGTGGAAGGTTTTTCGTCATGGAATTGTTTCTGCATAGGCTTCTCCTGGAACCAGGGCTTCTTGAAGAACATCTGTTATCCTGTGCTCGAAGAATGAGTTTCCAGAGTTCATACTGGCAGCGAGCAGCTCTCAACAGTAGTACCGTTCTCCCAAATTCGAGTTGATTCCAAAGCAACACAAATCTCATTATGTCTTGAGAGAGAAAAATCCTGGTCCTTTGTATTTCAAGCCAGGTCTCTACCTCATTCATCAAATTCAAAAGAAGCCACATATGCTTGCTGAGAATTTTTAAAACAATTCCTGTCAATAAATAGTTGGCATGACACAAAAGAGGAAAGGAGGAAGTGATGTTTCACTTGGTTTGCTTAACCAGGCACCACTCTCATACTGGTGAGGTCTGCAGCTATGCCTCTACATAGTTGGGTTTTGGCTGCATTGTATTTTTCTTTCACTCTCTCCAACAGCATGGCATTCTCCTCCATTGTGAAACACCAGCTGCACGTTCTTCAGCTGGAGGCATGATGCTTGGGCTCAGGACCGGATTTTGGGGTAGGTGAGCTGAGTGGTCACCTGGGGCACCATGAGCTGGGGTGGCACCCTGGGCATCGTCTGCATCACCCATCACAGAGCAACCGATGCCTGGCGGCCGGATCAAATGCCATCCTACTATAGCCAAAGAGAGGCCCGGGAAGGGGGTGCCATCAGTGTGGGGGTAGGGGGCGCTTTTCGCTCAGAGTGTCATTTGCTCAAAATCAGGCTCTGCTTGGGCTATGCTTCAACCTGCTTCAACAAAGCTTCACTCACTGATACAGAATCAGCTGTGAGGACTCTTGCCTGCTCCCTTCTCCCTTACAATCCTCACCTCACTTCTAGCCTTCCTTAGTGTCTGGCTACTGTCTCTATTTGGATTGCCTCTTCTTGAGCCTGATTAGAGCTTCCTCCTCCTCTTCATCTGTGCGGTCTTTCTGCTACCACTCCGAACTGCTATCCTCCACCTCCCTCTCACTCCTTCCTAGTTCTCCAAATATTGCTAAAAGTAGTCCCGCTCTTCCTCCTGACTTCTCCAGACTCTCTTTTCCCTCAGTTGTTCACTCCTCCTTCACTTGGGACATTTTCTCTCCAAACAGGTTATTAGCCTGCCCTCACTCCATAGTCCAGGTATTAGTAACTTCCCTCTTCACAGCACTGAAGGGATATAGAAAGGGTGGGCGTAGGAATGGGAGGAAGGTCTGGAACAGGAAGTGCTCAGGTGCCTTATCATGCTGTCTGCATTAATTAGCATGGGCACATTCAATACCTTGGGTTTTACTGCACCTATATTCATTAATGTAGATTTTTAGAGAATCCTATGTTAAGTGTGTTTTGCACCCATACTGCTCAGCCATATTAAAAACTGTTTAACATGATTTCTAAAATGGTTTTAGTGAATCAGCCTAGAGTGCTGGTGCAGGTCAGCAAGGCCGATTAATTCTTTTTCACTGATTTGTATAACTTTGCTTTTGCACCAGAGATATAGATGAAAATGAAAAGTTTTCCAAACTGATCCAACCACTGGAAATTTCTTGGCGTATTCTGAGAAGAAAAAGGAATGCCTTGGCCTAGTTTATTCTGCAGCTGGCATAACCCATTTAGCCTGCATTTTCCTCTTAGATGTAGCAGCAAATAACTTTTTTTGTTTTCAGTAAAAGTGCCTGTCTAATGAACGTACAAGTATTACATCTCTCAGGAATAAGATCTTTTGTTCTTAGTGGCGAGAAATTCATGTAAATTCTTCCAACTGAAACAAGGCTAGTTTCTGATGAATTGAAGTTGAGTGTTGCCTTAGTTTACAGATCTTTTCTACCGCACCCTGATTCATATTTTACCAATCCTAACAGTGCCCCTTTAAAGGAGAAATAGAAAAGACAAGATGGGAGACAGAGCACATCTCTAGGCTTTGCTGCTTGGCCCATTCTACCTGTCAAGAAATCTGCAGCCCACCTGGAACAAAGGATTGCCTGGGGCTCAGCTGCAATCAGCTAATCAAAATTTTGTCAGACCATGTTTGGTTCATCTTACTGATGAATGATTTCAATATTATTCTGCTGGTGTAACGTCGAACATCTATATTAGAATATGTAGTTGCAGGGCATTTTTCAGTGATTACATGCTGTTACTGACTAGTACCAGCATCTTCTCCCTCCAGTTGCTTGATTTACCCTGTGGTCTCTAAAAAAAAAAAAGCATCCTACATATGAGTACTGACATCATTTTTTTTCTAGAAAGGCAGTACTGTGCAGTGTACCTTTCTCAGAAACATAAGCTTTACCATTGACCAATTTATAGTTTATGATGAATGGTGATCCAGGGAGAAGATGATTGATTGTGGTGGCACAGGAGGAGGGGAGAGAAAGGAGAAGCGATGAAAGCGATAGACTGGGAAGGTGTACTGAGAGAAGTGATGGCGACAACTCGGGATGGGAAGAAAAAGGGTAAAGAGTGGCATAAATTGTACCCAAGCAGCCTCTGCAGTACGTTTGTGTGCGTATGTGCGGGGGGGGGGCGCCCAGGAGTGACAGCCTACTGTCCTCTGCAACAATATCATTCAGGTCCAGTGGCTCGGCAAAATCCATCATGGGGCCAGGCCAGCTGATTGGTGACTGTTCTGTCAGTGACAGCAGCATTGGAGCCGAGCTACAATATTGGCAAAATTCAGTGTGGGGCCCGTGAGCTGGCACACCCTCCCAGGTCATACTGTGGCAGCTCACAGGTCCCACACCGAATTTTGCTAATATTGCAGAGTTGGTGCCACTGTCATTAGTGGATCGCTCAGGGGATGGCTGACACTGTTCAGCAGGCCTGGCCCTTGGCTGAATCTGAGTGTCTCCAAGGCTTGAAGATGGCCAGCCATATGATGTAAGGGCTGGAATTGAGGTGGCGGGGGTTGGCGGTGGCAAGGAGGATGTTATGACTGCCAGACAGATATTAGTGGAACCGCAGTTTAGACCGCTTACCTTGTGGAGTAGCAATCTGGACTCTGGGAGACAGCGCGTGCACCGGTAGGCAGTCCGAGTCGGGGCAGGCAGCAGACAGAGTAATCCAAGAGACAGTCCGAGTCAGGGCAGGCGGCAAGCAATCCAGAACCAACAGCAGATAATCCAAAAGGGCAGGCAGCAGGCAGAGTAGTCCAAGAGACAGTCCGAGTCAAGGCAGGCGGCAAGCAATCCGGAACCAACAGCAGATAATCCAAAAGGGCAGGCAGCAGACAGAGTAATCCAAGAGACAGTCCGAGTCAGGGCAGGCGGCAAGCAAACAGGAACCAACAGCAGATAATCCAAAAGGGCAGGCAGCAGACAGAGTAATCCAAGAGACAGTCCGAGTCAGGGCAGGCGGCAAGCAAACAGGAACCAACAGCAGATAATCCAAAAGGGCAGGCAGCAGACAGAGTAGTCCAAGAGACAGTCCGAGTCAAGGCAGGCGGCAAGCAAACAGGAACCAACAGCAAATAATCCAAAGGGGAGGCAGCAGACAGAGTAATCAATCCAGACCGGGTCAGAGGCAGAGAAACAGCAAACAAAATCCCAGCGATAGCTCCAAAGAACAATCGTGGCCGAAGCAAGGTGCAGGGGAACTGCACTTCTTTAAATAGCCCCTATTTCCCGCGCAAAGTGGCCTCTGTTGGCGTCTGACGTCAGGGGCGTGGCCTGGGTCCGAATCGCGCGGGACTTCGCTCTCCTTCGCGCGATTGCTGGCGATCCCAAAAATGGAGGAAACACCCCGAGCACTATGAGACTGGCGCTGCCGATGCTGCCGAAGCAGCCCCACGGTTCCCCGGACCCTGAACGGACCCTCCCGCGCGTCGTGCCGCTCGGAACCGCGTGATCGAGGTAACAGAGGACATGTGAATGGGCTATGCATGGGGGAAGGTTGCAGGGAAAGGAACAGGAAATGGGGGTGAGGGAAGCTAAGGTAGGAGGAAACGAAGAGGACCCAGGTATAGAGCAAGGGCAGGGCGAAGAGAAGGGAGAAGACCCGAGAATAAGCCAATAGGGAAATGGCAGGAGGGAGAGGAGAGGACCATGGAATAGTCCTATAATTGCTGCTGTATGAACAAGGAGAGGAGGAAAGAGAACCTTCCCCTCTCTTCTCTGCTTTTGGATCTTCAGAGGAAGTCACCCCAACTTCTGGATCACAGAAGGATGAGCCCCCCCCATGCTATAGGGGCCCTTTGAGAAATTTGTGCTTGGAGGCCTGGAATTTGAACTCACACAACTGAGGGTGAGAATGGCAGGTTGTGGTATGCAAGCTGCTTTCCCTATAAATCTCAAAGATTATCTTCAAATTTAACTAACAGGTTACATCAGGTATATTGTTTATGTAAAATAATATAACTATCCTTGGAGCTTGTGTTGAGGGGGCTTGTGTGTGCAAATATATCTGAGTGTGTGTGTGTGTATATATATATATATATATATATATATATATAAATCTTTTTATTCTGACTTTCAGATGGCTTCTGCTCAAGATTCCAGATTTGGACAAAAGGACACGTCTGATCAGAACTTTGATTACATGTTCAAACTGCTCATTATTGGCAACAGCAGTGTTGGGAAAACCTCATTTTTGTTTCGTTATGCTGATGATTCCTTCACATCTGCTTTTGTGAGCACAGTTGGCATTGATTTCAAGGTAAAAACCGTGTTCAAAAACGAGAAGAGAATCAAGCTACAGATCTGGGTAAGCTCTGAAACCTGCTTATTTTGATACTGGTGCTGGTTGTGTCTCTGTTGCCCTCCATGGGGAATACTCACTGTTTCTGCAACCAGTGCAATGCTTTCTTGGTACATGTCAGCTGTCTGACATAGAAACATCACAAATTTGTCTTGAAATTCAGCACAACCCATACTGTAATTAATCATACATACCTTGGCTCCAGAAGGTTAGAAATATGTGAGTATTCCTTGACTGTGACTTGTCTATCAAAGAACAGATGACAGTTGTTATCCGTTCTCTCTTCATTCAGTTACATATCCTTAGACAATAATGACCATATCTTTCACAAGGTGACTTTACTTTGGTGGCTCGGGCTTTAGTGTTGTCAAAATTGGACTATTGCAATGCTGTCTGTGTCAGTGTTCCTCAGAAACAGATCATTTGCATATCATCCAGACTACTAAAGTTTGATCACAGGCAGTCTTAACATAGGAACTTAGTAAAGATGGCAGATAAAGACCAAATGCACCATCCAGTCTGCCCAGCAATTTGCTTATGATAGTAACTGCTGTCCAGGCAGGGTACCCGCATGCGTTCTGTTAAGGGTAGTAATTGCCTCTCCATTCAGGTTACCCCCATGTGTACTGTTAAGGATAGTAACTGCCCTCTGTGCAGGTTGCCTCCATGAAAATGAGGAACCTTGTGTCCCCTGTACTGGCTTCTAGTAGAAACTCGTGTAAAGTTTTAAATTATTCCCCGTACTTTTAAGGCACAGTATGAACTGGATTTCCTCTATTTGAGGGATACATTACAGAATTATGTACCAACTTGCCAACTGTGCTCAGCCCAGAAGATGATGGG